>NC_059351.1:42512500-42862500 GCF_019703515.2 Myxocyprinus asiaticus
TTTTCTTTTTGTTTTTCTGTTTCAAAAGTGGCTTTTTCTTTGCAATTCTTCCCATAAGGCTTGCACCCCTGAGTCTTCTCTTTACTCTTGTACATGAAACTGGTGTTGAGTGGGTAGAATTCAATGAAGCTGTCAGCTGAGGACATGTGAGGCATCTATTTCTCAAACTAGAGACTCTGATGTACTTATCCTCTTGTTTAGTTGTACATCTGGCCTTCCACATCTCTTTCTGTCCTTGTTAGAGCCAGCTGTCCTTTGTCTTTGAAGACAGTAGTGTATACCTTTGTATGAAATCTTTTTTTTTTTTTTTTGGTAATTTCAAGCATTGTATAGCCTTCATTCCTCAAAACAATGATTGACTGAAGAGTTTCTAGAGAAAACTGTTTCTTTTTTGCCATTTTTGACCTAATATTGACCTTCAGACATGCCAGTCTATTGCATACTGTGGCAACTCAAAAACAAACACAAAGACAATGTTTAGCTTCATTTAATGAACCAAATAGCTTTCAGCAGTGTTTGATATAATGGCAAGTGATTTTCTACTGTCAAATTAGCAATTTAGCATGATTACTCAAGGTGTTAGAGTGATGGCTTCTGGAAATGGGGCCTGTCTAGACTTTTTTCAAATAGTGATGGTGCTGTTTTTTACATCAGTAATATCCTGACTGTACTTTGTGATCAGCTGAATGCCACTTAGGTGAATTAAAGTACAAATTTCCTTCCAAAACAGAAAAATCTGTACATTATTACAAACTTTTTGCCACCAGTGTATATATATATATATATATATATATATATATATATATAAAATGAGGTTCTTAAGATGGGCTAGGAGGAGGCGGGAACCAGCTGAACAGACAGCGTAAAACTTTAATAACAAACTGAACTCAAACATAAAATAAACTGCAAAACAAACACACACAGCTTTGTGCGTCTCTCTCTCGAACTGGCATCTCTGGCTCCCCTTATCTCTCCTGCTGATTAGTCAACTCAGCACCAGGCGTGCGTCATCACGCCCCGCTACGCCCACCTCCTCGTCACACTCCTCACCACCAGATTCAGGCCAGGGAGACCTCCGGCTTGACTTACTGGAATTACTAACGACTCGTTTCAGGTGTTCAGAATCTGTTCTTTCTTTTTGGGAGTCAATAACTCCATTTGTCATGCATTTTGATTTTTGAAACTTTGCAGACTTTTTTTACATTCACAAACAGCTATATAACACACTACATGAAAGGTAATATTTTAAAAACTATAATAGGTGCTCTTTAATAACCCATGATCAGAACTCCAACATGGAATGGATCGTGCCTATTACATGGTTACTCACCAAAGAAATACATATTTTCTCATGAAGTATCGATTTGAGATGAAAATGTTTATCATGTTAGAATGCAGAGCACAAAGAAAGGCAGTGGTGAAATATACGCTAGTAAGAATGCCAGCTGTCTTAACTGTCTCGTGTTATCAAGGACGTCCTGTATTTTGACCGAAATGAACATGTCAGGACGGCCTTTATTCTGTGACTAAGCGGCTATTCAATCAAGGGAGAGCCTTTCCCCCCATTTAACAAGGAAATCGATCGCACGAGGGAATCACCATCCGGCGTACATCTCATATTTGTCGACATGGGAAGCATATTAATACGGAGAGAGACAAGGGAAACAAGCAAGCCCACTGTCTCTTATAACTTGCTTTACAGCTGAATAAAGATTTATTAACCATTCACATTCACTACTTTTGTTAGTCTGAACTATACCAGCTTTACATAGCATTATTTTATCACCAAATCTTGTATGCCTGATAATATACTGTAAGTATTGGTAAGAAACAGTGTGCTGACTTTGTTCAGTTTTCAGTTATTCAGTTGAACAGCTGTTGTAATTTGATTGTGTACCATTGGGACATATAGCTTTCAATGAATGTCTGGAGTGAGTGCTTTTAGTGGATTTTGTAAACCGCTTGCATGCTTTCAATCTTTCATTTTTGAAAAATACAGTTCCACACGTTTAATTGTGGGAAGGTGTTTGCTCTGTAAAGATGTTAACCAATCAGTACAGTGGGTGTGTATTAAAGCTGTACAACAGGTTAAACAGAGTGTTTCAGACAGAGGGCTAAACACAGGGTAGAAAAAGGTCATGTAATACTACATTAATGGAGATTGTATGAGTCTCCACATAGTTAGCACGGAAGGACGTAACAAGAACTCTGTATTCATAATACATTTCATTAACTTTAACTTCAAATGGCAAGCTGATCTTAATCAACATGTGTGTCTTTTGAGAGAGGAGCAGAAAGAAAAAGAAAAAAACATAAGTCAAACAATACATCCTCCAATCACAGAGACAGAGACAAAAGCAGACTTTAAAAACAGGTTTGAAAGGGCACAAAGCCTCATGTGAGCCTCTGGGAAACAGCTTGTTTGAATAAGAGAGGGATGGCATGGAGGAGAGAGAGAGCACTTGGGGAATATCCCCTATTGTTATTCCATTTGGTGCTTACTGCAAGCACAATGACTGAGTGACAATCTAGTAGGACAGAGAGAGAGAGAGAGAGAGAGAGAGAGAGAGAGAGAGAGAGAGAGAGAGCAGAACTTTGCTTTGGTTGATGAGTAGCCGATTCTTTAGGCCAGTTTCTGTGATTGAGACATTTTACTCAAACCCTAAACTCAAACCTCAAAAATGGGTCACAGGTCTATTCAGATAGGGTCGTGGAAAGCAGGGAAAAACAATGCTAAATGCAAATAATAAAAAATAAATCACTATTTAATCATATATGATTGGAATATCAATATAAATTGGCTTTTCAACTTTTACAAGGGAGAAAGAAATACTCCCGATATCTTTTGAAGACAACGTCAAAGGCTGTGCGTCCAGCTGAACTCTGGGCAAATTCATCTGTCACTTGGTAGAAGCTAGCTGAATTAGACAGATGTCAGAGTAGATACCTATAGGTTGTGTGATACTCTTGAAAACCATTAAAAAAAAACTTTGCAAGGTAAATGAAAATAAGACCCAAACTAAAACAAATATGGGTTCACTTGCAATGAGGATGAATTGTTATTAAATTCAACTTTCAAAATTAAAGCTGAAGTATGCAAATTATTTGACACTAGCGCCACCAAATTGAATTGCAAAGATAAAAAAAAAATTCAAAACAGCTTTCTGAATATGCCCCTCATCTGCCATTGGTCAAACAAAAAGATAGTCCTGACCCTGACTCATTGGAAGAGTGATATTTATGGGGTGTGAGTCTAAACGGGTTGCTCAAAACAAAAACAGGAATTTTTATAGTGCCAAAGAGACACGGGCAGATTCACTAAGAATGAATTGTGACTGGTAAAAGTACTGTTTTTTTGCATATACTCTCTGCGCTGGTTTGGCGCCTGATTCACTAATGAAATTATGCAGATCAGGGAACGGTGCAAACGGGCCTACAAAATCACTGCTGAACACAATTTGCACGCACACAATTCTGTATGGTGGGGGCCCATACATAATTTTTGTCCCAAGCCCTGTGGATTCAAGCAACAACTCTGCTCACCAGTGAAGGCTCAGCAAAGGGGAGCATCAAGGGCACACAGTGACCACAAATAAAGCACCATTCTGAATATATATATATATTTTTTTTTTTTTTTAATGTGCGAGCAGAGGTCATGAGCCCATGCCATTTGGGACAGGATCAAAGAAGAAGCTAGTATCTGTTGGATAACTTAACACATTCCACAACGTGATTCTATTTGAAACGCTGAAATGAATTTGAAAGGTATTTTTTGTTGCTGTTGATGTTTTGCAGAAGACCAGTAAGCATTTCAAGAATTTTCTTGTTGTTTCTGTTGTTTTGAAGAGGAGATACTGTACATGACACTTCTTATCTCTGCCAAAGTAGTGGGGTGCTTTGACCTTGGTGGGTATACTACAACATAGGAACACAATTTAAGCAGGCAATTCTGAGAGGCCGAAGCAGCTGGACAAAAGCACTCAAAACATGTTTCAATAATCAAAGGTTCGTTAAGGACAAATATGGCATTAAAGTCAAATTATTGGGGAGGTTGGTGGATTTTTCCTGTAATTATGTGGAATGAAAGAAATTTGCATTGCAGATTTTTCGGTAACGCTGTCGAAGAACTCAGTTCTTCAAATACATTCATTGAAAGTGGTATCCTTAAAGGTCATCCACTCGAGTGCTTTTCAAGTCTGTCTTGGGTTGCATTGACAGAAGATACAATAGAGGCCTTAAGGGCTTTTTCTTATACATGAAAGAGTGCTACATCTATACTGTGCCCATAGCATTAGCCTGTCTTCCACTCACATTAAGATTCAGTGAAGTAGTTGCACCTTGGAAGCCAGGTGGATGTATGTTTAGGTTGTGCCTGACTATAGCAGGAATGAAGCATGGGGTGATGGCTGACAGCAAGATTTAGCATCACAAAGATACTAACTGAGAAGGGCTGATCTAGATCTTAGTTTAAAAGGATCACAGTTGTCCCCAAAGTACAGGGTCTCTGAGACAGATGGTGGTGAATGTAATGACATCAGGCACCATTGCCCAATTCTATAGAAGGTAAGTCATAGAGACAGTCCGTGATTTATCAGAGCTAATTCTGCTCCAAGTAAATGGCCATCTTTGTTGCTTGATCCACTGATCCCAGTGGCATAGGTTTCTACCTCAGAGAAACTAATTTTAAACCCATAGGAAATGGACAAAAATGGACAAAAACAGCCTTTTTTTGTGGAAAAACTTCTAAATACTTAAGAATGGCACAACAGCACAGCAGTAGGCAATATGCATTTCAGTGTTTGTGACTGACCAGTTGGTGAAAAGGAGTAGCCCTACACTCAGTTAAAGGGGTCATGACATACTATCTTTTTTTATAATTTTATTATCTTCCCTGAAGTCCACTTATAATGTTAGTATTTTATTTTTATTTTATTTATTTATTTATTTTGCACCAAAACAGTCACAATTTAGTAATATATAATCATTTTACACCCTGTCTCTGGCTCTCTGTCTGAAATGCTCGGTTTTAGGCTCTCTGGCCCTTTAAAACTTCAATGTAAACGCCCACTGTAATGATTGGCTAACATCGTGCAGCCCCTCCAATACAGCCATATTTAAAACTCAATCACAAGAAAATGAACAAGCTCCACAACATTATAAAACTAAATTTCAGGGTTTACACATAACGTACATCCAATATATTGCATCCAAATACATTAAGCACAGCGGCATCTTAACTATCAAAACATTCATGTCATTTTAAATATGTGTGAATGAAACTGTTTACTTACGGTTTTGTGCCGGGTCCAACAGAGTTTTAAACTGCCCCACTTTAATAATGCCCATTCAATAAATGTTCCTTTGCAAAGCTTGAATCATGCATTGACTGGTTCACAAGCAATCCACGCTGATATCAGCAGAAAACACACACAATCCATGCTGAAATGTTCTGAATATGCAAACGTAATACAATCCATGGTGATGTTGGGTGCTTCAACCGGCTTCAACGGGTCAAAGCAGAGACGCTGGTCTTCTCATCTCACATCTTCCGTGTTTGTTTACACACAGAACAGCATGTGTTTCTCCCAGTCAGTGGCAGCAGCAGAATGAGATGCGTTTTAAAAAGATGCACTTGTACAGCTCTTAAAACACGGCACACATCGCCAGAAACGCATCGAAACAATCAAAGACGTCCATCTAGTGCATGTTTACAAAAGACTAACAATTAAAAATAGCACAGATGGGTGCAAAAATGGTCCAGGATCCCTTCAAAACTGCAAGAAACAGTGCAGCTGTTCTAACTAGACATTGCATCTTTTAAAACCTGCACGAGATGCATGATAATGGTCAAAGCCGTTTGTCTAGTGCATGTTTTTTGTAGAAAAACATTTAAATCCAGATAGGCACATGAAGGTGTCCTGTGTAGGTCCCCTTAAATGTGCATATCAATCTCCCATGACAGGCCCCTCTCTCTCTACTTTACCTGTGATTGACTGAGCACCAGTGGGCAGTGCCAAGGGTGCAACTATGAAAATTAAGCATTGATGTCTTGCTGAAGAGGCAGTCATATGCAGATGTATTTGATCCTTGTGACATCACAGATTCCACAAATTCCAAATGAGCCATTTCTAGAGCTTGGTTTAAATAAATGCTCTTTTTCTATTAAGGAGTACGTTTCTGTTCTGTGGATTGATTCAGTTAAGTTGATTGAAACTGATTGTCTGAAAGTGTCAATCAGTTTCACGTACATTAGAAAAGTCTGGTTGCTTATATTCACATGTGGATGGTTTATGAATGAAAGTGAAAGTAACCTTTATTTTACTTCAAACCATTACTAGAACATCTCATGCACTGGATTAGTAATATATAGTGTACTGTTCTATGATTTACTATCTGTTTAAATTCTGTAGATAACAGATGGCTATTAGATAATATTCAGATCCATGTTTACTTCTGAGCTGTTATAAAATGCATACACTTTATTTGTGCGACTCCGTTATTGATATCTATTTTATTCCTTTCAGAAACAATGCCATTGTCCACTGGTAACCCTTTGATGAACAACCATTAAAGGTTCAACATCACTTCCATTACTAATGAAACCCAAAGTGGCCATTCACACAGTGCCACAAATAGAGCAGAAATCTTTTTTTATTTTTTTTATTATTATTTAGTTTTTACTTGACATGCCATATCCTGTGTGATATGATAAAGAAACAGCAAGATTGACAGCCGCATGACTGCACCAATAAATGATCCAATCATTACAACTGACTTTATTTATTTATTTATTTATTTATTTGGACTGAAGAAAAAACAATTGCAGCCTTAAAGCCAAAGATACAGTTGTTGAAGGTTTTTTTTTAATTTATTTTTTTAATTTTTTTACATTTGGTATCTGTTGCTCCTCTGTGATAGATTGAAGGAAGCACAGTCTTCCATCTCATTGCTTCCTCAATCAATGTTCCGCTGTTAGCCTTACTTGTAATCCTTCTGCCTGCAAAAACTGTCCAATGAACAAGCCACTCTCTCTATCTCTCTCCCTTTCTTTCCCCAGGGCTGTAACAGTGACTGAATGAACCATCAAACCAACTTATAACTCTCACGTCTCTCTTGCCTTTATCTGTGATGGCCTTGTAGAAAAATGCTACATTTCAGTAAGCATCACTCTCCTTTATATTGATTAACTACATTTTATAAATTAAAAGCCATTGGCCATTGAAAACGCTATACATCCAATAAGCTTACATTGGCCTGCTCTAAGAACATTCAAGAAAAAAAAACATCATTGACTATTGTACACTGTCTGCTTAAAAGATATTAAGATCTAGTGAACAACACAGATTTGTCTCTGCATTTTAACTGTATTTGCTATATGCAATAGTGATATCAGATTCAAGAACAAATCATTCTTTTGAGCCATTAATTAGCTCTCTGACTCAATGATCCAGTCTTAGTGGTTCTTCAAGTAACAACAAAGTCAGTGGGTTTTCAATCATGTTCCACTCGAAATGAGCCAAAACCCAAGAGTGATATAATCCTCATGCAGAAAACTTTAAAGAAGTTACACAAATGAAAGTACTATTATAGCAAAAAGTAGCACATGTACAGAAAACATATTAAAGACTTGTCCATATTGCATAGTTTGTCTGGGAACAACCCAGGATTTGAGTCATTTTTCATTGAAAACAACACCAAAGAAAACGATGAACTGGGGGTAACGTAGGTAACCGTGGTTGTACGACTGAGTGGAGTACCACCAGAGCGGTATCCTAACTTATCTAGTGGAGTCTTTCCCTGGTGCTCATATATTTGCCGAGTATAAATATCAAAGTCATCACCCCCGTGACCATGACGCTCAGGCAGACAGCCTGTAAAGGCATGTCATTACGTCATGTCCGTTCTCTGGCCATTCTCATCTACCCGAGTGACCAGAAGTCTGGTGGTCCTCCTGATGGGCAGTGGAACCCTCGTGACTGCTTTGGTATGCGGCCTCCACTAGATAAGTTAGGATACCGCTCAGGTGGTCCAGAATGAAAGGAAGTAGAACTGGGGGTGTGCATTCCTACTAGGACTTATTTAAAGTTCTACAATGACAAACCGTGGTTTACAGCAGAGCTCGGGCAGCTTCGTCAGGCCAAAGAGGATGCTTACAGCGGTGGGGATAAAGTCTTGTACAATCAGGCCAGGAATGCACTGAACAGGGAAATCAGAGTGGCTAAAAGGAGATACTCTGAGAAGATGAAAAACAAGTTTTCATCTAACGACCCTGCATCAGTGTAGAGTGGCATGAAACAACTCACAAATTACAGGACTCCTACACTCAACCCTGCAGAAAACCAACAACTGGCTGACGACCTGAATATGTTCTACTGCAGATTTGAAAGGCCCAATCTCACACCCCACACCCACTCTGACCTTCACTTCACACAAACACCAACATCTCCTGCAACCCCCCTCATCCCCCTCCTGCTACTCAACCTGCACTTAAGATCTGTGAAGATGATGTGAGCCGTGTCTTTCGGAAACAAAAGACGAGGAAGGCTTCAGGCCCAGATGGCGTCTCACCAGCGTGTCTTCAATCCTGTGCTAACCAGCTTCAAATGCTCAATCATTATTCCTGTCCCAAAGAAACCAAAAATCACAGGATTTAATGACTACAGACCTGTCGCCCTGACGTCTGTGGTCATGAAATCATTTGAGAGACTGGTGTTGGCCCACCTGAAGAACATCACTGGACCCTTTCTAGATCCCCTTAAATTTGCTTATCGAGCGAACAGGTCTGTGGATGATGCAGTCAACATAGGATTGCATCAAATCCTGCAACATCTGGATAGACCAGAGAGATATGCAAGGATCCTTTTTGTGGAATTCAGTTCAGCTTTCAACACCATCATCCCAGCTATACTCAGAATAAATAAAGATGACAATGAGTCTGCATACAGAAGGGAGGTTGAAACAACCTTGAGCTGAACATGCTCAGAACGGTGGAAATCATTGTGGACTTTAGGAGAAACACCCCAACACTGACCCCCCTCACCATTCTAAACAGCACTGCAGCAGCAGTGGAGTCATTCAGGTTCCTGGGCACTACCATCTCACAGGACCTAAAGTGGGAGACCCACATTGACTCTGACATTGGTAAGAGCCACTGGTATTTGACATTGTGAAAAAGGCCCAGCAGAGGTTGTACTTCCTTCACCAGCTGAGGAAGTTCAACCTGCCACAGGCGCTGCTGATACAGTTTTACTCAGCAGTCATTGAGTCTGTCCTCTGCACTTCAATAACTGTCTGGTTTGGTTCAGCTACGAAATCAGACATCAGAAGACTACAAAGGACAGTTCGGACTGCTGAGAGGATTATTGGTTTCCTCCTGCCCCCCTTCAAGAACTATACACTTCCAGAGTGAGGAAAAAGGCTGGAAAAATCACTCTGGACCCCACTCACCCTGCCCACTACCTTTTTGAACTGTTGCCTTCTGGCCGATGCTTCAGAGCTCTGAGCACCAGAAACTTCAGGCAAAGGAACAGTTTTTTCCCTCAGGCTATCCATCTCATGAACAGTTAAATTGCCCCATTGAGCAATAACTATGTGCAATACACAGTTTAGTGTTTTTTATATTTATCCAACACATCCAACCTCTTCTGCCATTTCATTCCTCTGAAAAAAAAACAAAAACATTTGCACTGTACATAACAGATTTGTATTTGCACTGTTCATAACAGATTGTATTAGATTTGCACTACCCATTTGTATGTGTGTATGTACATATGTATGTGTGTGTCTGTACGTATGTGTATAATTAGTTTTATTGTTTTATTTTTTATTATTATCTATGTCTTGCTGCTGTTTTTTATTGTTTTTGTATTGTTGTACACTGGAAGCTCCTGTCACCAAGACAAATTCCTTGTATGTGTAAGCATACTTGGCAATAAAGCTGATTCTGATTCTGATTGAAAATGGTCTGAGATGCAGTATTCCCAGCCGCACCATCTGATTTCCGTCAAAGTAGCTTGCATGGCGCACGAGTCGAGCCTCATGCCAATGAACTGAACAGTCTGAGCAGTTATTAGACAGCTCTTTTTGTAATTTATCTTCAGACCTAATGCCTCTATGTGCAATAGCAACGACTTTGTCTGCTCTCGCACCTGGTGCTGAGACTGGCCCACAGTAGCCAGTCATCGAGATAAGGAAGTATACGCATACCTTGGCCCTGTAAAGGCTCTAGCGCAACTCGTACACATTTGGTAAAAGTTCTGGGTGCCAGGGCTAGCCCGAAAGGAAGAACTCTGAATTGGTATGTCACTCCGTTGACATGAAAACGAAGGAACCTCCTGTGATGTGCCACAATTGGAATGTGGTAGTATGCGTCCTTCAGGTCTATAGTAACGAACCAATCGTTTCTGTCCACTGCACGTATAACGTCTGCTATTCGTAGCATGTGAATTGGTAGATGCTTCAGAAAGACGTTGAGGTCTTTTAAATCCAGAATAGGACGAATCCCCCCCATCCTTTTTTGGAACCAGGAAGTACCTGGAGAAAAATCCATTTAACTGGTCTCGGCCATGCACAATTTTATTGCCTGTTTTTGTAGCAATTAAACTATTTCTGCTCCCAATGCAATCAGATGCTTCGGATTCCGCACCATTGTAGGGCGAACCCCGGTATTTGGAGGTGGTCGATGGCGAAACTGAAATTTGTATCCTGTTGACAGGGTGTTTAACAGCCATGTGTCTAAAGTTATTGCCTCCCAGCACTCCAAGTGCTGAGGAAGGAAACAGCCCACCTCCTGCATTCTGCCCTGCACAAAGCCAGTACTACGTTGTTGATGATGAGGATAAAGGCCTCTGTGGGTATACTGAAAATACTGCGCTGGACGCCTGAAGGTAGTTTACAGCTTTAAATGCTTCAAACGCATTTCAGACGCAATGAGACATCTGTCTAATACTTCCTGAGCCTGTGCACCAAACACCTGTCCCGGAACAAGGGGAAGCTGGAACAAAATGTTCTTACCAGATTCTGGCAATGGAGTCTGGGCTAGCCACAACTGCTTTCTCAGCTGTGTCAGAAGACCCAGAGACCTACCACATTCTGACGCAGCTACTCCAACTGCTTGGAGTGAAGTTTGTAATATTTCGGCACATCCTGAATTGTCCGATGAAGGTAGTGAAGCATTGAGTGCCAACAGTAACTGTGCCAATGTATTAGAGATGCATCTGACATTCGCTACAGCACTGTAAGTGTTACGCACAAGTGTACCAGTCTGTTTATATTCTGGCTGTGGACAGCACGGCTCAGAACGCAGTGCTTCATCAGCCTGCACAGCAAGTGACGTCACTACAGTTTCTACTGGTGGCACTGAATCCAACCCAACTGACCCTGCATCTGCCATACTAGACAGCATGCACGTTACCTTATCAGGCCGCATGGTCAATGCACTCTTGAAACCAAATGATAATTATTTAATGAAGTCACCACACTGTGGGGCAACTAAATCATTAACATGACCAGAAGCACGGCAAAACAGGTTAGGAGCCAGATTAGTTTCAATAGGTGGAGCATCAAGGTTGAGTCTTGCCAAAGCCACTTTTAATTTAGCACACAAAGAATTAGCTGCTGATATTGGCTCACCAACGCGATCTGAACTCTGTGCACTGCTTGAACGCAATTATACTGGGCTTAAAACTCTCTCCGTCATGATGGGTTGTTCATCAAAAAAGGAGTCTGATGCAGACACCGAAATCACATCAAAATCTTTCTCCATGCAAGGAGCAACTGTTGTAGGTTCTGTTAAATGCTGTCCTTTATTATGCTGCTTCACAGAAACCAACAGCACCTGAATCTGGCCCATACCTTCAACTAGCTGATTCACACTGCACTCCAACGCAGAGGGGGTTTTCACCTTTTTTTACTCAGGAGGCGGATCAACTGCCACCGCCACCCTTGTAACTCTACGTTCTGAAGAGGTTGCACCCATGGTGGGTAATAGATAACCTGATTCAGCATTCCAACATGCAAAGCGGGCTTCACGAATTGCTAATGGCATAAAACTACAGCTAGGACAAGGATCTGAAAGGGCCTGCTTAAGGTGCTCAGGTCCCAAACAAGATAGACAAGAATCGTGGCCATCATCTAATTCCATAGGTGAGTCACACAGCGTGCAGCTCGCCACTGAACAGAGAAATTGAAAAAAAAAATATATATATATATAATAATAATTTCAACGCTGAAAATCAAAATAGCTAATCAGCTTAATCACTATATCTCTACAAAATTATTTGATGACCAGCTGTGCCAACACTTCTTGCCAACATGACAGAATATGACAATAACTGAAATATAAACAAGTAATGTGACACAGCAGTCGCTTAATACTGCTTACCTTCCAGCCGTTTAACAGCGGCAAAAAAACAATGAAGAAAAAAAATAAAAATACGGAGCGCTCACCAACGAGCGTGCCAAGTTATTTATAGATCAAGCTGTGTAACTTCACCCTCGGGAACGTTTTCCGCAAAGACGAGAATTGGAAAGAGAATGGACATGACGTAATGAAATGCCTTTATAGGCTGTCTGCCTGAGCGTAGTGGTCACGTGGGTGACGACTTTGATATTTATACTCGGCAAATGTGCACCAGGGAAAGAACCCACTAGATAAGTTAGGATACCGCTCTGGCAGTCCGGAATGAAATGAACTTCTCAACACTAATATAGAATAAGTAAAACCAATACATACACTAATATACAATTTGAAATGGCTTCTACATAAAAACATAAACAGTCAAACCTAGTTAAATATGACCCTACTAAGGTAGAAGACGCCAAATATTTTCCCAAAGCCACAAAGCAGCAGCTGGTTTCTGGTAATGGTCCTAACCTCCAGTGGGCAGAACTGAGATTGTGAATACCCAAGATCCAAGGCACATGTGCGCACACACTAAGTGCTCCATTTATCAATCCAACCGACCCTAGAGTGCTGCGGGAGCAGAGAAAAACTAAAACTTGAATTCTGCACTGCCCTCAAATGACTGTTTCTCCACCTGAGTGGAGATCTGGTTTTATATTTTCCACTATATTTAACAGAAATCAACAACTGTTGTGTAATATTGATTTACATTGTGGAAATGTTTAAAGAACATTTACATACAGCAGGGGTGAGCAACCTATGGCACGCGTGCCAGCATTGGCATGCGAAGGGGTAATCACTGGCATGCCAGCAATGGCGAGAGAGGAGTACACTCTTTTATTTATATAAATTCCGCACCTGCATTCCAATCTACATCTTGATGTAATCCTTCCTCATGATAACGCAGAATGTTTTCATGAGCTGAATGTGAGGCTTAACAAAAAGTTAAAATGTGATGAGACTGGAGTATACAGTATACCCAACAGACTCGTGCAGCGTGTGCAAGCCATTCGCACATCACAAGCCGGCAGCGCTTCACGTTTGGTTAATCGCGCCCTCTTTACTTCGGTCAGGCTGCACGGATGACAGCCTACATTCCATGTTTCATTTGATTCTTTTTGCTTTCAGAACAACACGTGATGTAATAAGTAAACACCACTATTAATCCTTGAGATTTCCAACCCAGCATACAGGTACACCCTCCTTAAACCATAGTCACACTCAAAATTACATTAAAAGATTAAAAGAGAAAACATAAACCCACATCGTGGGGTTCAAAAATCTTTTCAATTATATTCAAAATATAAATTATACCTGGAAATAAAGTTTTAGGATTTTGCAGGTGCGATTCACCGAAAATGGCTAAATAGTTGATCGGTTTGTGATGCACGAATGGCTTGCATGCGCAGCGCAAGTCTCGTCACACTTTAATATTGTTTAGCCTCCCATTTAGTTGAAGAAAACATGCTTCACGATCATGTGGAAGGATTACATAAAGATGTAGATTGGAATCAAATCAAATAAGCAAATTTGTGACATTAACGTTGTTAACTCATTTTGTACAAAAGGACAGGTTTTCTTTCATTAAAGCACTTTTACAAGATGCTCTGTGAAAATTCACATGCAGGATCATGATTATATCATAATCATCGGGTTTTGCACAAAATCGTCATTCAAACTGTTATGCTGATAATATCATTTGTAATGAACAAGTGGACTCATACTTCAGAAAATTTGTTTGTTTGTTTTTGTTTGGGTGGCGGGGGGGGGGGGGGTGTCGGCACAGTCACTGACCAGGAAAATAAAAAATGGCACTCCATATATATATATATATATATAAAATCAGAAGTTTACATAAACCCAAATACATTTAAACACAATTTTTCACAATTTCTGACATTTAATCGTAGAAAACATTCCCTGTCTTAGGTCAGTTAGGATCACTACTTTATTTTAATAATGTGAAATATCAGAATAATAGAGAGAATGATTTATTTCAGCTTTTCTTTCTTTCATTACATTCACAGTGGGTCAGAAGTTTACATACAATTTGTTAGTATTTGGTAGCATTGCCTTTAAATTGTTTAACTTGGGTCAAATGTTTTGGGTAGCCTTCCACAAGCTTCTCACAATAAGTTGCTGGAATTTTGGCCCATTCCTCCAGACAGAACTGGTGTAACTGAGTCAGGTTTGAAGGCTTCCTTGCTCGCACATGCTTTTTCAATTCTTCCCACAAATTTTCTATCAGATTGAGGTCAGGGCTTTGTGATGGCCACTCCAATACCTTGACTTTGATGTCCTTAAGCCATTTTGCCACAACTTTGGATGTATGCTTGGGGTCATTGTCCATTTGTAAGACCCATTTGCGACCAAGCTTTAACTTTCTGGCTGATGTCTTGAGATGTTGCTTCAATATATCCACATCATTTTCCTTCCCCATGATGCCATCTATTGTGAATTGCACCAGTCCCTCCTGCAGCTAAGCACCCCCACAACATGATGCTGCCACCCCCCTGCTTCACAGTTGGGATGGTGTACTTTGGTTTGCAAACCTCACCCTTTTTCCACCAAACATAATGATGGTCATTATGGCCAAAAAGTTTGATTTTTGTTTCATCAGACCAGAGGAAATTCCTTACAAAAGTAAGACCGTTGTCCCCATGTGCACTTGCAAACTGTAGTCTGGCTTTTTTATGGTGGTTTTGGAGCAGTGGCTTCTTCCTTGCTGAGCAGTCTTTCAGGTTATGTTGATATAGGACTCGTTTTATTGTGGATATAGATACTTGTCAACATATTTCCTCCAGCATCTTCACAAGGTCCTTTGCTGTTGTTCTGAGATTGATTTTCACTTTTTGTACCAAACTACGTTCATCTCTAGGAGACAGAATGCATCTCCTTCCTGAGTAGTATGATGGCTGCGTGGTCCCATGGTGTTTATACTTGTGTACTATTGTTTTTACAGATGAACTTGTCAGCCATTTGGAAATTGCTCCCAAGGATGAAACAGACTTGTGGAGGTCCACAATATTTTTTTTTTTTTTTTTTTTCTGATTTCTTTTGATTTTCCCATGATGTCAAGCAAAGAGGAACTGAGTTTGAAAGTAGGCCTTAAATTCAATACACCTCCTATCAGAAGCTAATTGGTTAATTGTCTAAAGGCTTGACATAATTTTCCAAGCTGCTTAAAGGCATAGTTAACTTAGTGTATGTAAACTTCTGACCCACTGGAATTGTGATATAGTCAATTAAAAGTGAAACAATCTTCCTGTAAACAGTTGTTGGACATGCACAAGATGTCCTAAACTTGCCAAAACTATAGTTTGCTAATATGAAATCTGTGGAGTGGTTAAACAATTAGTTTTAATGACTTCAACCTAAGTGTATGTAAACTTCTGACTTCAACTGTATGTATGTATATATATATATATATATATATATATATATATATATATATATATATATATATATATATACACACACACACACACACACTACCGGTCAAAAGTTTTGAAACACCAAAATGTTTCTCATGATCTTAAAAATCTTTTGATCTGAAGGTGTATGCTTAAATGTTTGAAATTAGTTTTGTAGACAAAAATATAATTGTGCCACCATATTAATTTATTTCATTATAAATCTAAAATGTAATTTTGTTTTTTAAATTTTAATTGATGACTTGGACCAAATAATAAAGAAAAGCAGCCAATAAGTGCCCAACATAGATG
Source organism: Myxocyprinus asiaticus (assembly GCF_019703515.2). Lineage (NCBI taxonomy): Eukaryota > Metazoa > Chordata > Actinopteri > Cypriniformes > Catostomidae > Myxocyprinus > Myxocyprinus asiaticus. The sequence continues at coordinate 42,528,629 of NC_059351.1, forward strand.
GGAACTCCTTCAATACTGTTTAAAAAGTATCCCAGGGTGATACCTCAAGAAGTTGGTTGAGAAAATGTCAAGAGTACATTTCTGAAAATTCTAGGCAAAGGGTGAGTACTTTGAAGATGCTAAAATATAACATAGTTTTGATTTATTTTGGATTTTGTTTAGTCACAACATAATTCCCATAGTTCAATTTATGTTATTCCTAATGACTTTACTATTATTCTAAAATATTATGAAGAAAAAAATATAATAAAGAATGAGTGTGTTTCAAAACTTTTGATCGGTAGTGTATATATGTATATATATATATATATATATATATATATATATATATATATATATATATATATATATAAAGGGTTTGAAATTAACACCTGCCAACCTGCCAAATGCGGGTAAAAATCGGCCGTGGCGGGTAAATCTGTCACTCTCACTAGCCACTTAGGCGGGTGACATTTTTTCAAGGTTTTTCCTGCATTCAAAATTCTGTGGATGTCAGGCTAGTCAAAACTGCTTCTGAAGGAAATTTAATGGTATTCATGCCTCTCATAACTTACGCATTTGTGCGGGGAGAATGAAGCATACACAGCCGCAGCAGTGCACACTAGCGTGCTCCAGAGATAAGATCGCCAGAGCTCTGGAACAGCCAGGGTTGCCACTCATGCCATAAAATATGGGATCGTCCCATTTTTAAAGATGTAAAGTTGCATCCTGTATCGAATCACTACAGGACGTGATATGTCCTGTATTTTAATCTGGTCAGATGGTGTCATGGCGAAATCAGTCAAGATTGTTAATTGAACCTTCATATTCGCTGTAAATGTTGCATAATGCCTTTCCATTACAAATGCTACTGTTAATCAGTAACGATGGTAAACTTGCATAGGCAAGTACAATTTGAAGGGGTTGAAACTTCCTTGAATTTTCCGCCTGTTCTGTCCTACTCCTGTTCTAACTGCCGTTTGCCTTTGGATATTTTATATGTTACTTAAACCATTAGGCCTGTGACCTGCTGAACTCACATCATTCTTGTCTGAATAAAATGTCCAAACAAATGCATGCAGTTACAGTCTCCAGTTACTTTTATCACTCTTTGCAAGGTGGGGGATTTTGTCTAGTGAAAATGCTGAGTGGCTAGTGACCTTGGAAAACTACTAGCCACAGTGGCCAGTGAGCCAAAATGTTCATTTCAAACCCTGTATATACTCTCACTCTCTCTCTCTCTCTCTCTCTCTCTCTCTCTCTCTCTCTATATATATATATATATATATATATATATATATACACACAAACACACACACACACACACACTCATCGGCCACACCTGAACATCTACTTATTCATGCGATAATATAATCAGCCAAACGTGTGGCAGCAGTGTAATGTATTATGCATATACATAATGTAATATTATGTAAAATCATGCAGATATGGGTCAGGAGCTTCAGTTAATGTTCACATCAACCATCAGAATGGGGAAAATGTTATCTCAGTGATTTAGACCGTGGTATGATTGTTGGTGCCAGAAGGGCTGGTCTGAGTATTTCTGTAACTGCTGATCTCCTGGGATTTTCACGCACAACAGTCTCTAGAATGTAAAGAGAATGATGCGAATAACAAAAAACATCCAGCGAGCAGCAGTTCTGTGGGCAAAAATGGCTTGTTAATGACAAGATCAGAGGAAAAATGCCAGACTGGTCCAAGCTGACAGGAAGGTGGCAGTAACCCAAATAAACATGCGTTACAACAGTTCTATGCAGAAAAGCATTTCTGAACATACAACATGTCTAGCATTGAGGCGGATGGGCTACAGCAGCAGAAGACCCCTCTGGGTACCACCACTGTCAGATATCTAATGTAAAAAAAAAGAGTCCTGAAGCAAAAAAAAATTATAATAAAAATAAAGCCAGTCGACCATACTAAGCAACTACCTGCTGAAGAGACCAGTTTAACAAGCATGTGGTTCCCATGCTGTTCTAGAGTGGCTTATGCTGATTAGTGGCCAAGCTGTAGGATGAGCATAGCCATGTTGTTCAGCAGCAAAACAGAACTGGTGAAGCTGGTCGACCAGTATATATTTTTTTCAGCAGGGTACCAGTCGACCTTCCTGATCCATCCCTCTTTGTCTAGTTTCAAAGAACAAAAAACAATGCCAAAGGCATGTGCTCTTAGTGTGGGAATCACAAATGTCTTGTCATCATTTCATCTAAAACACCCAATTTAACGACCCCTAGGCTAAACTCAACAGAGAAGAGACCCAGTTCTGATCCGACTAGCTAGTGGCTGGGTTGAGACCAGCTGAGAGAGCAGATAAATTGAGGAGTTGGATAGGCATGATCAGACAACGTGCAGAAGATGGAGCTGAGACCGGAGGCTTGCTTTGATGTAACATCTGGTCAATGAGTGAAAACAACGAGGAAGTCAGGCCTGCCTGATAATATTCATAACAAGCACAAAGGGCAAGGCCTTGGGTACAGCATCCGGTCATGTTTGTGTGTCTATGTGCGTGTGCATCTGAAAGGCACGCTTGCTATTGTGATTCTCCTGCCTGGAGTCACATAGACAGGAAGTGGAGTTACTCACTGTAGTTCAATCATAACAAATTAAGGGTCTCTGCTAAACAGACATTGAGTCAGAACTCGTGGCAGAGTTTCAGGCCTCTGCTTTACATCGCAGCATCCCATGTCATCATCTTCTCCCATAAGGCTATTGCTGTACTGGGACAGTTATGGGTTGAGAGTCTCCTACAGTGACCTATAAAACTGCATAACAGTGCCTTAAAGCATTCACAAAGACCGCAAGTACAGAATGACTCTGTATGTTGTAAAAACAGCAGCCATAAATATATATATATATATATATATATATATATACACTATATGGCCAAACGTTTGTGGACGCCATATGTGCTTGATGAACATTTGATTTCAAAACCTTAGGCATCAATTTCCCCCTTTGTTGTAATAACAGCTTCCACTGTTTTGGGAAGGCTTTCCACTATACTGTATGTAGTAACATGGCTGCAGGGATTTGCTCTCATTCAGACACAAGGCTATCAGTGAGGTCAGGAATTGATGTTGGTTGATGGGGCCTGACTTACAGTTGCTGTTCCAGTTCACCCCAAAAGTGATCTGTGGGGTTCAGGTCTGGGCTTTGTGTAGGCCAGTCAATTTCTTCCACACCAGACACAGTAAACCATTTCTTTATGGACCTCACTTTGTTCAAAGGGGCATTGTCATGCTGGAACAGAAAAAGGCTATCCCCAGACAGTTGCCACAAATTTGGAAGCACACAAAGCCCAAGCCATTACATAAATAAACATTAAGATTTTTCTTTACTGGATTTAATGGAGTAACCAAATTTTTTAATTTGAAGGGGGTGTCCACAAACTTTTGGCCATATAGTGTATATATATATATATAAATCTGATTGTATTTGCCGTTTCAGTCTCAAATCTATTTAGTTGTCTGTTGCCAGAACATAAAAAAAATAAAAAATAAAAAAAAATTACCACATCCATAGAGTGGCCCTAAAAGTATTTGGTCACTTAAGTCGCACTTAAAAATGTCTGAATATCATTGCACTGCTGGATGAAAAATTATCAAAGTGGCATCTGCAAGAATTTGATGAAATTTTAGTGACTGTTATAATATATATAATAAATATACGTCCCTTTTTCAGGACACTGTATTTTAAAGATAATTTTATAAAAATCCAAATAACTTTACAGATCTTTATTGTAAAGGGTTTGAACAATGTTTTCCATGCTTGTTCAATGAACCATAAACAATTAATGAACATCCACCTGTGGAATGGTCATTAAGACACTAACAACTTGCAGACGGTAGGCAATTAAGGTCACAGTTATAAAAACTTAGGACACTAAAGAGATCTTTCTACTGACTCTGAAAAAAAACCAAAAGAAAGATGCCCAGGGTCCCTGCTCATCTGCGTGAACATGCCTTAGGCATGCTGCATGGAGGCATGAGGACTGCAGATGTGGCCAGGGCAATAAACTGCAATGTCCGTACTGTGAGACGCCTAAGACAGCACTACAGGGAGACAGGAAGGACAGCTGATCGTCCTCGCTGTGGCAGACCACGTGTAACAACACCTGCGGGACAGGTACAGGATGGCAACAACAACAGCCCGAGTTACACCAGAAATGCACAATCCCTCCATCAGTGCTCAGACTGTCCGCAATAGGCTGAGAGAGGCTGGACTGAGGGCTTGCAGGCCTGTTGTAAGGCAGGCCCTTACCAGACATCACCAGCAACAATTTCACCTATGGGCACAAACCCACCTTCGCTGGACCAGACAGGACTGGCAAAAAGTGCTCTTCACAGACGAGTCGCAGTTTTGTCTCACCAGGGGTGATGGTCGGACTCACGTTTATCATCGAATGAATGAGCATTACAACGAGGCCTGTACTCTGGAGCGGGATAGATTTGGAGGTGGAGGGTCCGTCATGGTCTGGGGTGGTGTGTCACAGCATCATTGGACTGAGCTTGTTGTCAATGCAGGCAGTCTCAACACTGTGCGTTACAGGGAAGACATCCTGCTCCCTCATGTAGTACCCTTCCTGCAGGCTCATCCTGATATGACCCTCCAGCATGACAATGCCACCAGCCATACTGCTCGTTCTGTGCATGATTTCCTGCAAGACAGGGATGTCAGTGTTCTGCCATGCCCAGCGAACAGCCTGGATCTCAACTGAGCATGTCTGGGACCTGTTGGATCGGAGGGTGAGGGCTAGGGCCATTCCCCCCAGAAATTTCCGGGAACTTGCAAGTGCCTAGGCAAGAACTGGCAAATCTGGTGCAGTCCACGAGGATGAGATGCACTTCAGTACTTAATGCAGCTGGTGGCCACACCAGATAGTATACTGGTACCAGCAATCATCCATGTGATTATCTAATAAGCCAATTGTGTGGCAGCAGTGCAGTGCATAAAATCACTTAGATACGGGTCAGGAGCTTCAGTTAATGTTCACATCAACCATCAGAATGTGGGAAAAATTTGATCTCAGTGATTTGGACCGTGGCATGATTGTTGGTGCCAGATGGGAATGTTTGAGTATTTCTGTAAGTGCTGATCTCCTGGGATTTTCACAAACAACAGTCTCTAGAGTTTATTTAGAATGGTGCAAAAAACATCCAGTGAGTAGCAGTTCTGTGGATGGACATGCCATGTTGATGAGAGAGGTCAACAGAGAATGGCCAGACTGGTTTGACAAAGTCTACAGTAACTCAGAAAACCGCTCTTTACAATTGTGGTGAGAAGAATATCATCTCAGAATGCTATTCTGAGATGCGGGTTGGTGCTGTTTTGGCGGCACGAGGGGGACCTACACACAATATTAGGCAGGTGGTTTTAATGTTGTGGCTGATCGGTGTATATATATACTGCAACAAAGCAGATATACCAGTTATTGACTACTCTGTCTGAACAAACAGATTTGATATCCTCACTCACAAAATGGCATTAGACAGTCAGTCTTAATTTGGGTCTAAAAAAACAAACTGAATGTGCAGTGTGCACAAAGTTCATGTCTCCTGTAAATGCTGGTAAACAGATAACATCATCACAAGACGTCTTACATGCCATATATAGCTAATATGGTACACATGTACCTGTACATGCAATGAAATTTCTGGAACTTGTGGACCAGTAACAATCAAGTGTAAGGGATTAAAATCAAAAATGTGGAAAGAGAAGGAATGTATTACAGGCGAGGTCTCACACAAGAGCAACTTATTTCTTGGCTGTCATTTTTCATTAGACAGCACAACAGAGAGTGAATTGGCTGGAGTGTTGCATCAAATTTAAAGGTAATTCCAGGCCATCTGTGTGCTAAATAAATATTTCAAAGGAGGTTCCCCCAGGTACAGTGAGCTAAATGCTGTGGGCACTGCTATATACTGTATTTAATTGGTGAGGAGGAAGAAGACAAAGGAAAGTGTCATGAGAGGGAACATAAAATGTTCTGGCCCCACAGTGAGGTCACTGCCAAGACCAAGCTAAATTTGAGCATTTATTTATTTGTTTGTTTATTTATTTAATTATTTTATTTGTTTTTTGAAGAAGATGATGTTGATGAATAAGCTTATAATGTCTCTTACGTTTATACTGCCTAATGTGCCTCATGAGTTCTTCACCATAATCTGTTCCTTACATAAAGCAGTCATATGGTTTCAGAAAACCTGGAATATAGCACTTGAGTCATAAGCAGGCCCAGAAAGAATCTGCAGACTTCTTTTTCACATTTTCAGCACATATTTTTAGGAAAATTCTATAGAATTCTGTAGAAGGGATTTAAACATAGCAAAATGTATTAAATGGATCCGAGAGTACAATCTTTTATTAGTAGCTAAATGCATCATGAAATTAAAATATTTCATAAACAAACATGCAAGGGATTAGGAATACGTAGAATTTTTATGAATGTTCTATGCAGTTCTGCGCATGCATATTCCATTTGGGCCTGGTCATATGGACTACTTTTATAGTATTTGTATGGTGTGTTTTGGTCCTTTGAATAATGTAGTCACAACAAAATTATGATGATAATAATAATAATAATAATAATAATAATATTATCAATGTTGTTAGTATTATTATAACAGCATACATGTTAGGCATGACATTGGGTAAACTATTAATTACATGAAATACTGAACTGTATCCTTTGCAATTTTAGACATTGTAAAATCTAAATAAAAGAGAAGTACTGCTGGAAGGCCGACAAGATAAAAAAAAATAAATAAATAAATAAAAAAACAATCAAGGGGGGGGACATTACACATTACACAAAATCTGACCTTTATCTCCACTACAATGAGCACACATACTCAAACACATGGCCTTCATTTAAGAGTACATGTAATTACTGCACATCATGTTACACTTTACTGTATTTTTTATTTTTATTTTATTTTTTGTCAATCTGTGCTTTATGCTTATTGTTTCAAAGAGTAAGCCATGTGGAGGGTCCTTACATTGAAAGTTGGGCACAGTGTATAAGAATCCTAGATAATTTCCCACTGCAAATGTTTCATCTTCTTCATCAATCAAATAAAAACCACAGGCTGAGTGGGAAAGTACAACTGCAGAAGTTTAATTAATAGAAAAACTGTATTCAAATAAAACAACAAACTCATGTTGATTATGCTAATAAGCAGAGACACTTTGAAATGTTGGTACAAAGGCAGAGGCTGACTGCGAACAAGAATTCTGTAAACATTCAGAATCAATCCTTTGGAGAAATTCTGGGTGTATTTGTGAGGGGGTTTGGGTCTTAGACACAGGCTAGTATCAGCTTCAGATGGCACACCCACAGATCGCCCACCATCTGTTTAATGAGCATGATGTATTTTGAATGAAAAAAAAAAATAACATGTCAACCATTGTCCTATTATTGGTTGTCTTTACATATCTTCCAAATATCTGAGAATGCACACATATTTTTGGTAGACCCTATCAGGGTTTCAAACCAAGAATAACTTCCATTAAAAAACAAACAAATGTTTTACATGACTTTCATGTCCATGAACGGTTCTCGAACGTGCATTTTTCTGCCAATGTGGATGCAACACCGTACTAAAATTCTCAGACAGTGTTTCCTGGTACCAATCAACAGCACTGCAACACCTCTATTGAATCAGCAGTGCCAAATATACATTGTGACAAGTGTAGCTCGATTCCTGAATGTATGACTCTTATGAGTAGGTTCTTTTGAATGTACAGTGTGAAACATAAAGTGCGATCAGTGTAGCCTGATTCCCGAATGAATTACTCTTATGGGCCGGTTATCAACAGCGGACACGAGCAATGTCACGTCACGTCACAACGGCTTGAGGCTGTCTACACTGGATGCATCGAAACATGCGTTCTAAACCGTTTAATTGTACTGTTGGCAGTAGCACCAGTGCGTGCAGTGCAAAATGGCCGTTTACTGTCAGTTCGGCATGACGCGATTTATGTATCCAGTGTAGACTGTCTCATTGATTATAATGGGAGTAATTGGCTTTTGTTGTGTTGTGCCACTTGCTTCTGGTGTAGACAGGGTGTTATGAGCATTTTTTTATTTTATTTACTAGTGTAGCCTTTTTCTGCATGAATGACTCTTATGAGCTGGTAGTTTAATTACAGTGCAAAGTATACACTGGGACCAGTGTAGCCTGACTTCTGTAAGAATGAATCTTATGACTTTCTTTTGAATCTACAATGCAAAACATACAGTGCAATCAGTGTAGTCCAATTCCTAAACTAATGACTCTTATGTTTTTTGAATCCACACCCAAAAACATACAGAGCAACAGAATGAATGACTTATTAGCCCATTCTTTTTATTGAATCAAAACATTTACTGATGTCATTAATTTTGTCATGTCCAAATTTAAATGAAACTAGAATTCAGAGCAATTACTGGATGGATGTTGATTGTTGACCCTGTGTTAAGACACACACGAGTTTTGTTGTCAAAAGTGTTTATATATATAAATCAGACCAGAAAACAACACAAAACATTTGTAACTTCTGAATGAGAGATGTTTACCGTGATGGGCGTGTGTTCTCACAGGTCATACATCAGACTCACCTGCGTACGGAGAAGAATTGTGGATAAAATATATTTGAATGTCCGCAAAAGTCTAATTTGGCTATATTTGTGCTGTCTTCTGATCTGTATGAACTTTTCCTGGAAATTGGCATGGATCAAAAGCTATTTTTTGATGTTTTCTTGATATTGTTTCACAGTTGTTTTTCCATTCATCGTCACTGTTTCCCTCTGCTGATGGTCACACATATGGCATATTTTATATATATATATATATATATAATATGAATGAATGAATCATATCTTGACTAAAACATCTGTGTACCACTTCTAATAACCTCCGTTCCCTGATGGAGGGAACGAGACGTTGTGTCGATGCTGTGACACTTGGGGTCACCCTTGGGAGCCCCGAACACCTCTGCTTTTTTAAAAAAGGCCAATGGGAATTGGCGAGTGAAATTTGCATGCCACTCCCCCGGACATAAGGGTATAAAAGGAGCTGGTATGCAACCACTCATTCAGGTTTTGTGCTGAGGAGCCGAGACATGGTCCCGGCCATTTCAGCAGGTAGTTCAGCGTTGTGGCAAAAGGGACACAATGTCTCGTTCGCTCCATCAGGGAACGGAGGTTATGAAAGTAACCAGGACGTTCCCTGTCACTCACTCGATGTTGTGTCGATGTAGTGACACTAGGGGTCCCCTATACAAAACGCCACAACTAGCTGAACTGTGTTACATGGACTGGCAGTGCGAGACGGGCAGACTACTGTGTGCCTCGTAGCCAGTGCACCAGGCCATCACGTAACCTCCCCCAACGCTCTTATGAGCATCGAACGGTCCTTCAGAAACAAGTTGACTGCCCAACAAATACGGACAGGCTAGCCCAGCCGTGGCCTCTTTTTTTCTCCCCAAAATAGTGGAATTTTTTAACCGACTGGGGGCAATAAATGTCTATATCGGGGGGGTGTCACTACCAAGGGGAAGACACCGCGGAGACCACACCCCGCCCAGAGAAGAGGGGGTATTTCGAGTGGAAATACGTCACATGGTCTTCCCAAGTCTTGTCAGAAGTATGTCATGTGGAGAAGTTGCATGGTAGGTCCTACCCGAGGGGGGAGGAGTTTCTACAAGCATGGTGACCAGGGGCAGAGGGGCCTCTGCCCAAGGAAGACGCAGTTTACCGACAGGGAAATGATTTAGCGGAAGATATATCACATGGGGTCACCTATGGGGAACCAGCGCATGTGGAACACCTTCCCCAGTACAGGGCTTAGTTAGCACATATACTGGGCTGACAGCGAGTTTCTCCGCAGCGAGACAGCGAGTTTCTGTCTGCCACAGGGCTAAGGAGGAAAGTCATCCAGGGATCACAACTTGTGAACACAACTGGGAGTCAAAGGCGCATGTCTTCACCTCATGGGAGGGGAAAGGCGCTATACGCAAGTGGTACACCTGGCCAGCTGTCCCGGAACTTACCTGTTCGGACCTGACAACACACGGGACGAAACCGGCTCAACCCGGAGATTATTGAACCTCGCAAAGGTGTTGGGTGTTGCCCAGCCCACTGCTCTGCAGATGTCTGCCAAAGAGGCGCCACTGGTCAGGGCCCAGGAGGCCGCTACACTCCTAGTAGAGTGGGCTCGTAATGCCATGGGGGGGGCGGCACGTCCTGAGCGTGATATGCCATCACAATGGTGTCAATGTCTCAGTGGGTGATCCTCTGTTTGGAGACATTGCTTCTTTTCCGCTGTCCACCAAAGCAGACAAAGAGATGCACAGAGCTTCTAAAGCTCTGCGTGCGATCCAAATAGATGCGTAAAGCATGCACCGGACACAGCAATGCCAAAGCTGGGTCTGCATCCTCCTGGGGCAGCGCTTGCAGGTTCACCACCTGATCCCTAAACGGGGTCATGGGAACCTTGGGCACATAGCCCAGTCGGGGTCTCAGGATCACTTGAGAGTAGCATGGACCGAACTCCAGGCACGTTTCGCTGACAGAGAACGCCTGCAGGTCCCCTACCCTCTTGATGGAAGTAAGTGCAGTCAGAAGGGCAGTCTTCAAAGAGAGTGCCTTTAGCTCAGCTGACTCCAGGGGCTCAAAGGGGACTCCCCGTAGACCCCGAAGGACTACATAGAGGTCCCATGAGAGGATGAGATGTGGTCTGGAGGGATTCAACCTCCTAGCGCCTCTCAGGAACCTGATGATCAGGTCGTGCTTGCCTAAGGACTTACCGTCCACTGTGTCATGGTGTGCCGCTATAGCGGCTTCTGCTTCCTGCAGTGGGCTCCATGCCGGGGAGCGAGCGTGCTGGGGAATGGGAGGTCCGTGGGGGTTTACCCGGCGGAGGTGCTCCCATTGAGGTCCCCAAATCGCCCCAGTGCTAACTTGCACGGCCTCACACCCGTAAGTAGAAGGACCGAGGCGGTGAGCTGCTAGGGTGGCTTGCTTTCTTACGAATGCAAGCCGTGACCGCAACGTTGCCATGGTCATGTTCTCGCAATGAGGACAAGACCCATCCATGAACGATGTCTCCGCGTGGGCAGTGCCCAGACATGTAAGGCCGTCAGAAGCGGAGATAATGACCGCAACCAGGAATAACACACAAACGGAAAGGCATCTTTAAAAAAACGTTTCCGTGTGTGCCGCTCTTTTAGAAAGAAAATGTACTCTTTTAGAATATACTCTTTTGCTCTGCTGAAGCGCTCAGGGGCGTTCTCTGCACTCCATGGGTGCAGAGGGGCAGAAGCCACTGCAATGCGCCATAAATCCAGCAGTTTTAGGGGAACGGTAAAGAGAACTGAGTTTGAATTGAATTCAGTGCACTGAAAATATTTCTTCCTCAAAAGTAGTAAAAGAATTGGTAATGGAACTGTTAAGAAACCAGATTCATTAAGAGGAATTGGAAATGGAGCTGTTAAATTCCTTGCGATTCCGTTCCATGACCCTATGACTGAACACTATGCTTAAAAATGACCAGGCTGCTACAATGAATGCTTTAATAAAATCTCATCAAATATATATATATATATATATATATATATATATATATATATATATATATATATATTTATTTATTTATTGTGAGGAAATATATTTTTTTTGTGAGGAACTTGATACAAAGAAAATAAGATATTCGCCAGACTAACAAAGACTGTCTGACTGATTAATGAACACAACAAAAGAACTGCCCATGAATACAATAATATTCAATTTTAAATGATTAGTGATCCATTACATGTAGCCACGTGTTCCATCTATCATACAAATATTTTTTTTAATTACCAACCCTTGATGAATTTCTTTAAATCTCTTTTAAAACCCTCTCCATGCTGTTGGAATGTAGTCTTATTTCCTTATTTTACCTGATTTGCTTACATAACTGATTATTTCCAGAAGCTATCAGCTCCGTTGTTACCCTAGAGTATCCTAGTGTTCCGGCACTTTCATGTCCCTTATGGCCCCTCCTCTGTTTCCTAATACATCTTCTGATTTCTAACACTAGAATGCAATCACATAGTCTCCCTCAGTGAACACACAAATCAGCAAAAAGCCTATTCATTTTGCATCTTATCAAAAGCATTCTCGCTTGACAAATGGCAGTATGGAATATATTATGAAAGCGTAACCCTCGTAAAATATGCAGTGCCATAGCTTACACAAAATAATAAAGGAGTAAAGCATCTCTCTGTGTTGGAAAATATGCTAATTAGACAAACAAAACATTTGTCAAGAACTGTCCTCGTTGAAATCAAACCCGGGTGGTAAGAGCATTTGGTTAGTGACAGACTGTATCTCATTGACCTGTTCTTGGCGGTGTTTGAAAATCTATGAGGCATTGATCCCATATCCATACTTGGCATAATGAACATATGGTGAAATTTTTTTGTTCTTGTAAGGTTGGTGGAAGAGCTTCATTAATCATTGCTGCTTCTAATGGGCCAGCAGAGAGCATTTGTGGTTTCTTATGGACACTGGAGCCCAGCCCGATCTCTTTCTGGCACTGGCCTGTTTGGATGTCTTTTCTGCTGCCCAAAGTTAAGGGAATGGACCCCGCAACCTCCTGGTGTCAGGAGAGCCTGTTCAGAGTGGCACCCATTGGCCGTGGAGGCAGATGGGCACCGCAGGGAATTCCGAGAGGTGTAGCAGCAAATCTGTCCATATACTACAAACATGGTGGTTAATTAATGTGTCAGAAAGGGAAGTCAGGGCCTTCCACCCACAACATGGCTCATACTGGTTTTAGATCAGAATGTGGAACACATGGACGAGCCATAATTGGCTTGACATTGGAGAAAACCGTGTAATTCTGTAAGATGTGATGGAGTTACTTAAGGCCATGTTTAATGATATTTAAGGTCAAGTGTGTGATTTCTGTACCATTAGCATGACCAAACTGAATTGCAAAAATAGTAACCGTTTTCAAATGGGCTTACCGACCATTACCCCCGTCTTCCATTGTTGGAAAAGCATTTGTTGGAAATGTATTACTATTTTGAGTAATAAACCGACACAGTGTAAGATCATGTAAAAATCTTAAACGTTTTCCCAATGAGCCCTTATTTCTCATGAACGAATATCTTTGAGATTCTTTTGAAAATGTGTTTTTATTCTAGCATCTCCACAGAAAAAGAGTAAGAGGGCATCTCACCTCTGTGTCACTGCGCGTCATTAACACCAAGACCATTTGCACTGCACGATCTTTAAATTAGTGAAACCAGAGCACTTTATATTCACTATAAAAATTCTTGCTTATATTTTGGCGGGACATAGCAACATAGTTATAAGTGTTGAATGGCCCTTTGGGGACAAGTCGACTACCCAAAAGATAGAGACAGGCTAGCCCAGTCGTGGCCTCTTTTCCCTTTCTTTTTTTTCACTCCCTAAAAAAAAGGGGGATTATCCGACTGGGCCGACCAGGTCTAGTCGGGGGGGTCCCTCCCAAGGGGAGGACACCGCGGAGAGGGGGGGATATTTAAGTGGAAAATACGTCACATGGTCTTGCCGATCATGTGGAAATCTCATGGTAGATCCTACCCAACGGGGGAGGACTTATTACAAACATGGAGACTGTGGCAGAGGGGGCTCTGCCCAAGGAAGATGGAGTTTGCCAACAGGGAAACGAATTAGCGGAAGATATACATTGCATGGGGTTACCTTACAGGGAACCGCCACATGCGGAGCACCTACCCCAGAACAGGGCTCTTAGTTAGCACGTGTACTGGGCCGGCAGCGAGTCTCTCCGAAAACTCGACTGCAACAGGGCTCGGAGGAAGTCAACCAGGGAACATAGTTTGTGAACACTACTGGGAATTAATGGCGCACGTCTTCAGCTCAGAGGAGGTGAAAGGCGCTATGTGCAAGCAATACACCCGGCCGGCTATCCCGGGGTTATCCGCTTGTATTGCGTGCCTCTACCCATGACGAAACCGGTTCCACCCGGAGGTTGTAGAACCTCGCAAGGTGTTGGGTGTTGCCCAACCCGCTGCTCTGCAAATTTCTGTTAGAGAGGCATCCCTGGCCAGGGCCCAGGAGGCCGCTACACCCCTTGATGTGCTCATAGCCCTACCGGGGGCGGCACGTCCTGGGCGTGATATGCCATAGCTATGGTGTCAGTGAGCCAGTGGGTGATCCTCTGCTTGGAGACAGCGCTTCCTTTCCTCTGTGCACCAAAGCAGACAAAGAGCTGCTCAGAGATCCTAAAGCTCTGCGTGTGGACCAAATAGATGCATAAAGCACGCACCGGACACAGCAACGACAGGGCTGGGTCTGCCTCCTCCTGGGGCAGCTCTCGCAGGTTCACCACCTGGTCCCTAAAAGGGGTCGTGGGAACCTTGGGCACATAGCTCAGTGGGGGTCTCAAGATCACGTGAGGGTAGCCCGGACCGAACTCCAGGCACGTTTCGCTGACAGAGAACGCTTGCAGGTCTCCTGCCCTCTTGATGGAATTTATTTCCATTTATCCCACCTTTCCTTTAAAAAAAAAAAAAAAAAAAAAAAAAAAATGCTGGATTACAGTGAGGCACTCACAATGGAAGTGAATCATTCCAATATGTAAACACTGAAATATTCACTGTTTCACAAAGTATAGCCACAAGACGTAAACAACATGTGTTAACATGATTTTAGTGTGATAAAAAGCAACCTTTTCTGTGTGAAGTTTATTTCACAACTTTGTTGCCATGATGACACAACATTGTTGTAAACCATAAAACGACTGTGTAAATTATGATTTTAACAACTCACAGTTTTAAGATAAAACATGTAAGTGCATTTATAAAATTATAAGCTTGGCATTTCTGCCTTTAAAGCCTCCAAAAAAAAAAAATTGGCTCCATTCACTTCCATTGTAAGTGCTTCACTGTAACCTCCATTATTTATATATATATATATATATATATATATATATATATATATATATATATATATATATATATATATATATTATTTTTTTATTATTATTATTATTATTATTATTGTTATTATTATTTTACAGAATAGGAGAAACCAGGTCCATTTTTTATTTTTTTTGGTAATCAACATTATACCACAAATGCTGTCAATTGAGCTAAACTTGTATTGAACTGGGAAAATAATGTTTTTACTTCAAAGCAAGAACATAATCACTATACCAAATTAGCATGCTCAGTTTGTAGCCCTATATAAAACAAACACTCACAGCCTGATGTAAAGTATCAAAAACTAAAAGAGGGCCAGGTCGTCCCTGTTTCAAAAAATTAAAATAAAAAAAAATAATAAACTGACATTTTCACAGGAAGCTTATATCTTTTGGCTAACCTCTGCATGGCTATTAAACAGAACCTTTGAAAAACAATCATCTCTCCTATAGTGAGGCATTGGCGAACACAGCCTTATTTTTGAGTGTTGTTCAGAGGACTGCATGCTTTTGTCTGTGAGTAGGAGATAAGTTCAAGTGGGTGCTATAGTGCTAGCTGAATAGCACATGCCCAACTCTTAACGCCCTGGCATTATGTGGAATTACGCAGCCATGGGGCAAAGCATGAGAAAAAGACAGATGAAGAGGACCTGGCAGATCTGCGCAATCATGCTCAGTTCCAATGCAATAAGTGGGACATTAGGCTGTCATTTTGGCTCATGCGGTGTGACCATTTTGGCTAGTTTGAGCACATCTGGAGTGCGAAGGGCATTCGTGCATGAGCAGAAGAGCTAATGGAGCCATATCCTCTACAGCAAAAGGACTCATGTGATGATCGTTCATCCACCCAGAAAGCCAAATGCATCTCTGGGCTCCAGCACAGGGGACCCTGCAGGTGTCGACATAGACCAGCTGAAGTGCCGCTCACCTGGGCGGCCGCTGCAACAGCTGGGGAATGAGGCTGTTGGAGAACACCCTTCACCACTTCATATACATCTGAGTGTGTGTTTTTTGTGTGTTTATTTTTCAGTAGAAACTTACTCGCCTGCTGGGGGTTGGCATAATTACCAGGCCAGCTCACCCTAGTCATTACAGTTTATTTATTATCCATCAGAAGAGGGGGAATATAATTAGAAATCACAGGGATACAAACATGTAATTACCATTCAAATACATGTCTCCTCGGCAGAGGCCAGAGATGGCATATTAATTATTCAAAACAGCTTCCTCCATACGCCCAGCAGTACGCCAACTGACAAACTGTGTCCTCCCGGCTCCTAATGAGGATTAAGAGCACTAAGACACTAGGATGTGTATCACATTACAAGGTTTGACCAGTGAAGTGTGCCAGGACCATACTGCAAATGTGTATGTCAAAAGTGACATAAGTGTTTATAGCCGTTTTGCTAATTTTCGCCATTTTGCTTCAACCACCAATCAAATCAACCAATTAAAAACACCTTCTGTCAAAGATATGGCAGCATAATATTAGTGGTATCTGTCAAGTAGTAGTGATATTTGGTGCATGGTATAAAAAAAATAAAAATAAAAAAAAATAAAAAAAGGCCTAAACATTTGCAATGTTATAAAGCAACAGGTAAGGGAATCTGTTCATCTTTAAAAAACATAAATCTGAGTTTATGTCCTAGGCAGCCAGTTAGCCACGTCACGTCTGGTTAGGACACGGTTTGAGAGACAGGAGAGGTTAAGTGGTGTGAATGGGAATGCTGAAATGGGCAAAAGAGAGATAGACAAAGAGACAATTGGGAAGAGAAGAGAAGAAAACAAAAATGGCATCTCATCAGGCTTCAGACAAGGACAAATACAATTATATGCAAAAGATGTCATTGCCAGCCCAGGTACAACACAGCAAGATTACAGCAGCCAGTTTGTGATTGTAATTTGTCACCCTTAATAGACCAGAAAGTTTTTTTTCTTTTAGTATTTATTTTTTTAATTTTTTTTTATTATGTCTCATCCGATACAATTCCAACTTTCCTGGATTGCTCTAGTAGTAATCTCACCACTCATAACTTAGAATACATACCACAGCTTAAAAACAACCACTGTTGTTAGCATGCCATTTTGAGTGCCAACCTTACACTTTGGACATTCAGCAAAATGACATAAATACAGTGGCATGCACAAGAACGCACACACAACACAAACGTCTTGATACTATGCTCAATAAAGATATTCCTGAATGATGATGAGATAATGGACACATAGCAATAATTGAAAACCCAGAGTATGCAGGGAGACAGAGATCATCTGAATATGAATTGACTGCTTATTCAGTTCTCTGGGTTTTCTTAGGTGGCAATAACTCTACTCATCTCCTCCTCAATACTGACCGCTGCTGCTACTGCTGTGTATGAGGCTAAAGAGAACAACCATAGCTATGAATACACATCTTCTAAAGCTATATCACTCAACAGATGTCAGTACTGACTGCATTGCTGCACAATAAATGCACAAATGAACACCCATACATACAGTATTGCAACTTTCATACCTATTGCTCATTGACTGGATGAAACTGAATGTCGTGGAATCTGTCTGTTCTAAAAACTCTTCACTAGTGAGCTATAACACTCTTATTGTTCAGTAGTTGCTCACATTAAACTTCATTTCAGAAATGGGTCATATCAGGAAAAAAAAAAAATGTTTTGTTTAGTTTTTTTTTTTGCGTTTGTTTTTTTTTTTCATATAAAAGTGTTCAATGTACTATTTCACATTTTCTCAGAACAGGAAACTTTCTCCCTAATCCAAGAAGAAATAAGCTACAAAAATGGCTTGTTGTGAAATACTTGGATTCCTGGCATCAGAAACCAAAATTCATTAATGTATGACTGCCCATATTTTCATGTCAACAACATCTAATCAGTGATTAGCAACTTGGCCAGTGTAGGTAAGAATATATTAGTAGTATAGGATTCTGATATAGTTTATCTTCAACCCCCCAAAAAGAGATACTGTTACATATACACTATTGGTATATCCACCAAACCTGTAAGTCCACAACCTGTAAGTTGTTAAATGTACACATTTCATACGAGAGAGGGCATTTACACAGTAGTCTTAAAAGACAGCAAATAAAAACAGGCAGTTAGAGGTGCACTCAGTAATTTTTTCCCCATTAAAAAATTTTACTCCTAAAGAAATGAATTGTAATTTTGAAACGTACATATAAAATAATGAACATTCACATGAGATGAAGACTCTAGACATATCAGTAACCTTATAAAAGCTGTTTTATTGTGCATGGGGTGGGGCGTCCTCATAGGTTTGCCATTTTAGAATCACATGACCAGCTGAATACTACTCACTTAATCTCAGTAACCATATGTTATTGGACACTTTCACTCTTGGATTAAATTAATCATGGCTGATTGTGAATAGTGAACTTCTACAATGGCATCTGTAACTGAAAATGATTGATTTTGAATGATGTTGCATCCACACCATTAGATGTCACTGTAAGTCCAAGATGACGAGCAAAAAGTTACTGAGTGCACCTTTAAATTCTTAAAGCCAAAGTATACTTCAGTTTTACGCATGGTGGTACGTCTCGTGCACAGTGTGCATGCCGCAAATTCCATTATCAGCAAAGTACGCATGGAATGTCCATGTGCAGTTTAGTTTTTCGAGACATGCAGACAGTCTGTGTTTTTGCTGCATCGCTGCAGCATGCACCTGCCTGTATGTGGAGGTAGGAAGGGACCAAGGCATGTCCGAATCCAATGTTCATGTCACATCTTGTCTACTGACATACCTTCATCTGATAGATTTTTGAAGGCAGCATAGATGCATCCTTCGATGCCTATGAAATCCCACAATCCTGTGCGCACAAATCCATGACGGTTGAGCTGAAGGAAAGAAAATGGCAGCCGAAGAGGTGGTTAATAGCCAATTTGTGTATAAATGTACTTTTTCCCCCACTTTTTCCAACGTTTTCAAATCAAATCAAATCACTTTTATTGTCACACAACCATATACACAAGTGCAATATTGGGTGAAAGTCTTGGGCTCAGTTCAGTCATGACAGTGATGAGACATACACCAATTTACAATAAACATCAGATTTACACATCACAATTTACATATCTAATATACACATAATTACACACAACACAATGAGCCTTCTTCATAACGGCCTCAGTGTGGATGGACCATGTGAGTTCCTCAGTGATGTGGACACAGAGGAACTTGAAGCTGCTGAATCTCTCCACTGGTGCTCCATTGATGGTGATGGGACTGTGATGGGATTGTGTTTTAATCCATTTCTAGAGGGAAATTCATTTTGTAGTTGTAAAATATACACTTGGTTATCGCCAAAACTATCTTGATTTCGTTCTAGATTATTAGACCATTGTGTAGCAGACACGTTACATTTAGTGGACACCAGATGGCCAGCAACGATGTGACGTTATGCTGCCTCAGTAGCCTGTCCAAAACCAGTTTCTGGAGGTACCTTCGTATGCAAACGCTCTCTGTTGAGTCATTGACTGATAGGGTAGCAAAGCAACAAGACAGCTACCTTTCACTGAAACATCGATGTTGAGTCATGTGGTCTGAAGTCTGTATACAATCACTCCAATTCATCGGCTGATGGCACTTAAGCGACACCCATAGGGAGCCGCGTCACGGTTTTTGGAGCACTGTTGTGCAGCGGGCGAGTTCCCGCATGATTGGTGCTCAAACCCAGGGACTAAAGAGGCTAAAAAAAAAGAGAGAGCATTTTTCTCCATTACAATATTGTGAACCGACGCGTGTGGTGCTTCATCAGCGTTACTATTCTTCCTGGGTCCCATCAGGAGATGGCGAGTGTGTTAAACTCAAATGGATGCACGGGCGTCTTTTCTTTGATGGGTGAAGAGATGCAAATGCTATCTCTGTCCCTGTTCAATGGTGGCACGTACTTCACGCTTCTCGCTCTTTTTAAAACGTGTTAGTTCTGTACTCACTGATTTTGCAGTCTTTCCGTTGTTAAGGAGTTGTGTTTTGAGTTCTCCGCCGGTCACGCTCTTGCTTCTCCTCATGCAAATCTGCTGTTTGATACTCATCGGACACTCAAGATTTAGAGTGTATGGATGATCGAGTAGGTCATGATTTGTGTATGGAGGAACAAATGTGTCATAATTTATGTATGGACCGGATTATACTGTAGTTTCTGCTTAAGAAACCATTGGGTCATACTTTGTATATGGAGGCAAATTGGTATAAAATTTTCTATGGAGGTCAATTGGTATAAAAATTTGCCTATTAAAAGTTATGGCTCAGTTTTCTGTAAATACATTGAGAGTGACCAATTATTATTATTTTTTTTTATATTTGCCTGATCGAATTCGGCCTCTGACCCCGTGGCCAAGGGTCTTGGGACAGGCATAACGGAATTAGATGTATAATAAGCTCAAATGTTCACAAATCACACTTTCATAAATGTCACACTTTGTTCCCCCATAATAAATGCTGGGGCCATTTTGGCAAACCTGCTTGCTCTCAATTCCCTCCATGTTTGCACATTCTTCCCCCCTCTATGCTAGGGAAGATGGTTTATCTGGCATCCTCTACTGTAAATACATTCAAAGTGACCTCTTTTTATAATTGCCTGATCAAATATGGCCTCTGTCCCCATAGCCAAGGGTTTTGGGACAGGCTTAACAGAATTCGACATACAACAAGCACAAATATTCTCCCCAAACACCAGGAAAGATTTTGTTTTTCTGTCTGTAAACGTTCCTGTTGTAAGCACACTTCAGGATGACAGTCATTATGCCTGAATACAATCAAGGCAATCATTGTTAAACCCCATTCATTCAGTCAGCCACAATGATGGAGGCACGAGTGCTTCCCTCCACTTGTGTTCCTGGTTGCAAGATGGCCACCAAAGGTAAGCCAAGAATACCATCTAGTGGTTACTCATTGCACTGCAATAGAGAATCATGCATAAATTAATCTGTCTGCCCGTGTTATGGCTTGGCAGAAGTTACAAGGCGCTCCGAATTGGGTAATCCGAATGAGAGAGAATGCAGTTTATTTTTCTTACAGCAGAAGAAACTGATATATGATTAAATCCTGTGCTAACCAGCTGGCCCCCATCTTCACACTTATAGTCAATAGATCACTGGAGCAGTGTGAAGTCCCATGCTGCTTTAAATGCTCAGTCATCATTCCTGTCCCAAAGAAACCCAAAACCACAGGACTTAATGACTACAGACCTGTCACCCAGACATTTGTGGTCATGAAATCATTTGAGAGACTGGTGTTGGCCCACCTGAAGGACATCACTGGACCCTTTCTAGATCCCCTTAAATTTGTTTATCAAGCAAACAGGTCTGTGGAGGATGCAGCCAATATGGGATTGCATCATATCCTGCAACATCTGGACAGACCAGGGACATATGCAAGGATCCTTTTTGTGGACTTCAGTTCGGCTTTCAACACCATCATCCCAGCTATTCTACAGACTAAATTACACCAACTCTCTCTTCCCACCTCTATCTGTCAGTGGATCACCAGCTTTCTGATGGACAGGCAGCAGCTAGTGAGACAGGGGAAATTCACTTCCAGCACATGTACAATCAGGACAGGTGCCCCCCAGGGATGTGTGCTCTCCCCACTACTCTTCTCCCTGTACACAAACGACTGCACCGCCAAGGACCCCTCTGACAAGCTCCTGAAGTTTGCAGACAACACTACTGTCATCGGCCCCATCCGAGATAATGATGAGTCTGTATACAGAAAGGAGATTGAACGGCTGGCTCACTGGTATAGTCAAAACAACCTGGAGCTGAACACGCTCAAAATGGTGGAGATGATTGTGGACTTTAGGAGGAACACCCCAACACTGACCCCCTCAACATTCTAAACAGCACTGTGGCAGCAGTGGAGTCATTCAGGTTCCGGGCACTACCATCTCACAGACCCACATTGACTCCATTGTGAAAAAGGCCCAACAGAGGTTGTATTTCCTTCGCCAGTTGAGGAAGTTCAACCTGCCACAGGTGCTGCTGATACAGTTCTACTCAGCAGTCATTGAGTCTGTCCTCTGCACTTCAGTAACTGTCTGGTTTGGTGCAGCTACAAAATCGGATATCAGAAGGCTACAAATGTCAGTTTGGACTGTCCCCTGCCCTCCCTTCAAGAACTGTACACTTCCAGAGTGAGGAAAAAGTATGGAAAAATCACTCTAGACCCCACTCACCCTGCCCCTACCTTTTTGAACTGTTGCCTTCTGGCTGACCCTACAGAGCTCTGAGCACCAGAACCATCAGGCACAGGAACAGTTTTTTCCCTTAGGCTATACATCTCATGAACAGTTAAAACAGCCCCATTGAGCAATAGTTATGTGCAATTCACAGCATAGTCTTTTTATATTATCCAACACATCCTACCTCTTCTGCCTTTACATTCCCTTGCACTGTATATAACGGATTTGTATTTGCACTGCGTATATGTATATATTTTGTATTCTATATATACTTTATTTTCTATTCATTTTTTTATTTTTATTCAAATTGTTTATTTTTAATGTTTTTTTTATTATTATTATTAAAATTAATAGTCTTGTTGCTGTATTGTATTGTTGTGCACTGGAAGCTCATGTCACCAAGACAAATTCCTTGTATGTGTAAGCATACCTGGCAATAAATTCTGATTCTGATTCTTTAAGGACTTGCGTTAGCACTTTGTACATTCATAAAATGCATGAATGCAGCACTGATGCCCTTGAGGCATCATGGCATCAACATTTTGAATGATCTCGAAGATTGGTTGGTGTTAGCTCACTCAGAGAGTTTGGCTACCCAACATTGAGATGTCATTCTCAGTCACTTAAGCAGTCTAGGGCTGAGAGTTAACCTAGACAAGAGCATCTTGTTGCCGAGGCAACAGATTCTGTTTCTAGAGGTGGAGCTAGACTCGCAGACAATGCACGTGCGCCTGTCTCCGGCTTGCGTTCTGTCATTAAGCATGTGCCTAGCGATGTTCAAAGTGGGACACGTTCTCCCTGTGAGAACGTTTGACAGGCTTTTGGGGCTCATGATCCGCTTATTCCCCTGGACATGTTGCATGTGAGAACTTTTCAGTGTTGGGTGAGCTCCGTGAACAGACTTTAACCACTGATGCATGCGTTTTGTCACATCAGAGTGATGCATGGGTGCTACCAAGCTCTGTTACCATGAAAACGGAAATGCTTTCTACTGATAGGTGTTCCATTGGGACAGGTGTGTTGTCACAAAGTGATGCGACAGATGCCTCCTCTGTGGGATGGGGCGCTGTGTATGAAAACCATCCTGATCAAGGAGTATGGATGGGTCAGCAGCTGAATTGGCACATAAACTGTCTGGAGATGCTAGCGGTGCTGTTGGCTTTGAGGTTTATCCTTCAGGATATTCGGGGCAGTCATGTCCTTATCCGGTCGGACAACAGGACAGTGGTGACGGAGGGGTGCACTCTCGTGCCATGCTCAGGCTGGCACGTCACATTCTTCTGTGGGCACGGGACAATGTGCTGTCTCTACGAGCAGTACATGTTCCAGGCCAGTTGAATTTAGGGGCAGATCTCCTGTCCAGACAGATACTGATGCCTGGAGAATGGACATTACACCTGCAGATTGTGGAACAATCTGGTGAGGTTCGGCAGAGTGGAAGTGGACCTGTTTGCATCAAGCGAGACGTCACACTGTCCCCTCTGGTTTTCTCTCTCATCCCCGACACCGCAGGGCATCGATGCGCTGGTGCATCAGTGGCCAGCTGCACGTCTTTACATGTTTCCACCGATCAACTTGCTGCACTCGGTTCTGCAGAGGGTTCGGGCTTCTGTTAGTGGCGCCGTATTGGCCATCTCAAGTATGATTTTCGACTCTTTTCTCTCTCCTGGAGAGAATGCCTTTGGAGATTCCAATCAGAATGGACATATTTTCTCAGGCACGGGGCAGCATTTGGCACCCTTGGCCTAATTTATGGAAATTGTGGGTTTTTCCCCTCAATGGGGCCCCCTTTTGAATGATGGTTTATCACCTGCGGTGGTTGATACCATCTTAAATGCTAGACCTCCATCAACGAGAAGGTCATAGGCGTGTACATGGTGAATTTTCGCCTCTTGGTGTGCAGCGCAGAGTGAGGATCTAGTCCACTGCCTGGTTGGTTCAGTGCCAGATTATTTTGCAAGAGCGTTTTGGGGCTGGGGTCATCCCAGCAACACTTAACCCTCAGGGGTCGATGGACGCGCCGGCGTGTCCTGCTGAATTATTTCCTCATAACAACAGAAACAATTTAAAATACTCTGTCATTTTGGGGCATACAGAAAAGTGTAAGACATCATTAGAAACTATAAAGGATCTACTTTTATTTGTGTACACTCACAATAACAACAAAACCATGTACTTTTGTAAAATAAAGAAAATAAACTGGGTGGCTTTCAGCCGTCTCTGTCTCTGCGAGCATCTTTCTGAAACACGTCACAAAAATGAACAAACTCCACGAATACTTATCACACAAACATGAAACATACGTCTAAAGAAAGTGTAAAATGTCTACTTTTATATAAAACAATTCAAATTTAAAACAAATATTCTCCTGCAATGTAATCTGTATGAAACAAAGCGATGTACAGTTTCTCCTGGCTCAGCTAATTATCCCTAATGTGATCACACCCACGCGCAGAGGGCGCTATTCATACGGTAATGTGCTGAGGCGATCAATGCAAATGGTAAACGCCCCTGAGGCAAGTTTTATATATGTATATATATATATATAATGAATGACTTTCACCTGCATGCCACACCAGTCTCGCATTCCAGCATGGGGCGGCGGGAGTACTTAAGGAGAAGAGACAGTGGCAGATGGGAGAGAGAGACGTGTGAAGCTGTCTGTGTGGGTCTGTGTGTTAGAAGTGCGGGTACTGAAAAGCAGCGCATATGTTGAATGTACAGCTGAAAAGTCTTATTGTGGAATGCTGAAAAGTCTTTGACAATAAATGTCAGTGTGTTTATCAACCCGTTCCCAGATTTCTCCTTTCCTTAATTGTTACAGTGTCCCTTAATGAGATTTATCTTTGGTGTCAGAGTCGCTCTCGGCTGCTCTGTTCGAGCCTTTAACATCAGTATCTGATACATTTCTGACTCTTAAAATGGCCCTGTTATTAGCATTGGCATTGTTTAAGAGGGCTGGTGATTTGCATGCCCTGTTGATTAATCCTTTGTGTATGGAATTTGTGCCAGAGTTATCTAAGATCGTACTGAGACCTCGTTTGGGCTATTTGCCTAAAGTCACCTCTATGTCCTTTCACTCGCAGATTGTTAATTTTCAGTCCTTTTCACCTCTGCCGTTTGAGTCGGAAGAGCATAGAAGGCTACATCGGTTATGCCCAGTGCGGGCTCTGTGGGTTCTTGAGTGTTACAAGGTGCGTGGTTTCCCTTCACCTCTAGGTATTCGAGCCCATTCGACAAGGAGCATGGCATCCTCATGGGCATTGGCTAGAGGTGCCTCCTTGGAAGACATTTGTATGGCAGAAGGATGGTCCTCTCCACATACTTTTGTTAGATTTTATCATTTGGACGAGAGTTTGTCTCCTGTTTCCCAAGTTCTCTCTGTTGGATCAGGAGTAAATTTTTGAGATTTCTATTTCTTTAGCTCGCTTGTGCACTGCTGTAAGCTTGCCACATGGGCTTAGAGAGTTGGCAGCTACTGTTCGCATGGTGTGATGGTATCTTGTCCCAATTGTGTCATTACGCAACGTCTATGTTTCCTTGAAAGGGAACGTCTCGGTTACAAATTTAACTTTGGTTCCCTGAGAGAGAATGAGAAGTTGCGTAGCTGGCCATACTGTCTAGTTGCTGCATGGCTGCTGCCTGTTGCAGAAAATCTGACAAAATAGCATCAAAGTTGCTGCCTACATGGGTTCCGTGTCCCGGCTCCCTATGGGCATCACTAAAGTGCCATCAGCCAATGAATTGGCATGATTGTATACAGGCTTCAGACCACGTGACTCACTGAAGTAGTCCCAATTGCGTTGTAGCAAGGAGGAGGGCGGGGCTGGGCTGTGATGATGCACGCCTCACCCCTAATCAGGCTAATCAAGCCGATGAGAGGGATAAAGTTGGCCGGAGGTGGCAGTTCGGGAGAGAGAGAGTGCTACAGCAGCTGCCCTGTATGTGTTTATGTTTGTATGTTTTTGTTTAAGTTTATTATGAAACATTATTTATATTGTCAAGCTGGTTCTCGCCTCCGCCTTTCCTTTTTACCCCGTTACATGCGTCATTACGCAACGACTCGTTCCCTCTCAGGGAACCAATGACGTTTTGGACACATAGTGTCCATGTGTCAAACTCGTCCATATAAGCTCATGGTCAAAACAGTACACTTTGAAAATTGAGTTCTTGACCATGCATGAGACAGAAAGGCACGCAAAAAAATTGTATACCCTACCCTTTAGGGTCAGAGCAAGGGTGGACATGGTCATGTGCAAGAAACCTTGACCGACAATACGAGCGGACCTCAGAGGAAAAAATATAATGGTAAAAATGTATGGTATAAACCCTTTAATATCCATAAGAAAGATGTGAAACATTACATACTGTATGTGCATGTGTACACATGCTTGTCTTATGGAAAAAAGTTACGCAAAACAGGACTTTATTCTAGTGTATTCACTGCATCAATTTCATTTTTTGTCTCCTTAGGCACGTAGAATCTATAACTAGAGAACTCTTTAGGTGTTCACCAGTGGTGCACAACTGAGTCCTGTAGTCCTGGTTTGAGATCAAGGACACTACAGTCAGAAGGTTTTGAGCCACATTAGCCTGTTCCCTGTTAAATATTGACTTTGATCCTGCAGCACAAGGCCTGGGGGGAAATACAGAGTGAGCAAGTCAAACACAGCAAATCTTTAGATCACGCGCCCCCATTCATCTGTTGGCTGCCTGGTGATAGACACAGTCCCTAGTAATGTAACATCTATAAAAACACAGCACCTGGACTTATGCCATATACTGAAAGCCCTGGGGGGTTGGAGAGGGTACAAGAGAAAGAGATTTCTGCAATAAAGCCACTAGCTTTCATAAAATTCACATTTGTGGCTAAGTGCTAGTCTAGTATGTGAGCGTATTTACAATATCAAAGCCTCTAAGGTCAGGAGAACGCTCTGTCCTTAAAAAAAGTGAAGAGGTCATCCACTCTGGAAAGTTCAACACCCGGACTTTGAGACATGTGTAAGCCAAAAGAGCAAGATCTCTCAAAACGACGTGTTCATGCCAAGCCTCAAGTTCACCTCTGTGTTCAGACAAACATGTCTAAAGACGACGAATGATGCAAAAGCCTGCCAATCGCCTTGGCAGCCACCTAGATAATTTCCATAAGTTCTAATTGAACTGTTGAGGCAACAACAGTCTGCAAGACACTTAGATACGGAGCCAAGGAGCGTTTAGTCAGTGTAGCCTATGGCCGAGACCCTGAGTGTGAGAAAAGACAGTAACAAGAAAATGCTAACACCCACTGCAAATATTTAATAGGCTTGATTAGATAATACACCAGTCCACTGAGGGATTAGCTAAGTGCCATGAATCCTATTATGTGAATATATTGCTAAATGCTCAGCACCACCTGAATGGAAAATGATGCCGATGTGTCTTTTGTGGAGATGCTTATGGTAGAGTGATGTTGAAAACATTTTCTTTTCTTTTCCCCCATACAATAAGTGATTGGTGACTGAGATTAACATCTGCCTATCATCTTCTTTTGTGTTGAACTGACTAGCCTTAAAAATACTTTGCTGAAGATTACGATTAGGTCAAATGAAGTCAATACTGCTAGAAGTCCCTAAAAGTGGAGCAATATCCAATGTGGGCAATCCCACAGAGGGATTGAAGTGAGTTTGACAGCAATGAGGAAAAGAAGGATGTGTTATTTGTGAACCTGAGATGAGTGTTGTTTGGGGACTGACAACTCCATGATGTGGTCTTGCTCACTGACATGGCGAAGGAAAAGCAATAAAGCTAGTGTTGGCCCAAGACAAAGCCCACATTCAGACACACTCTCTCAACTTACATTTTAAAATGTGTCACCCAGACACAAAAAGATAAATAGGTTGACAGATATAGACACAGATATAGTCAGAGAAGATATTGGTCTCACACCTTCACAAACCTTCTGAGAAGTGACGTTTAAGTGTTGGAATGTTCAGTCCCATAAGTCTTCCAGAGAACATCTTCATCCAGGGCTAGAACTCAATGTAGGATTGAACTTATATCAAACCTACAGGCAGTGGGGATGTGTCAACAAAATCAATAGCAATCAATTCATTTGCTGAGCATACCTCAATAAATATGACTGATATTTTGTCGGAAAAGAGATATGGAAGGCCAAGGAAGTGCAAATTTATATGACTGAAATAATTCACGAGGAGATGAGGTAATTTCATGTTGCACTACACGATGGTATGACACATCATATATATCACCTGAGAAGTGTAGTCAATGACATATACATACTACCAGTTCATACAGAATCCAATAATATGCTCTGACTGTTACCATAAAGGCATCCAACCTCCCTTTAGTTGGAATAAACATAAATCTTGTCAGATTTTATACAACGTGGAACACGTTTCCTCCCATATCTTTCTGGTACATATTCTACAACATGCACAAGTGTTTTGAGGAGCAACAAAAATCCTAACAGGAGGTTGTTAGATTTCCATATATATCATGCAGGGTGCATGATATTTTGCATTACTATAGTGTAGAGGAAAAAGAGCTTAGCAAAAAGGAGATACAATTGGGCTGTGGTGCAGGTAATCATTATCACCTGTTTTGTCTAACATCCCAGGGGGGCTCCATGCTCATCCCAGAACAAAGTTTCTTTACATGGGTTGGTGAATAGACATGTGAAATTTTCAAAAAGAAGCTTTGGCTATGTAGCCAAGAAAGGAAGATGCATTTGCATTTGGCAGAAACAACACAGTCAGTTCGATATGCCTTTCCAATCTCTCTTTCTCTCTCTCCATCCAGAAAGGTTTAGTGTTGGCCTAGGCTTCACGCTCCTACTGGTCTCATCTCAGTGGATCCATGCTTCCAGAATAATGTGAGTGGGTGCATTCGCTTTGTGTAATCCTTGAAGAATGACCTTGATTTCAAGGCAAGGCAGCATGACGGGGAAGATGTGAACAACGCCCAGAAAGGAGAGCTGGCCATCACAGCATCACGTGAAGGCATTGAGAACATTGTGGTACCTCAGATATCCAGTGAATGCTAATGAGAGCACTACCAAGAACAGTGTCACACACTCAAGGTTACAATGTCCACTCAGAAAATAATTACATACGGAACAATTTTACCCAAGAACCACTGACAGCCAAAATTCATCTCACATGGGAGAAAAAGCAGGGCCGATTCTTGGGATTCCTATCCTAGCTTAAAGAAACAACTACCAATACACCACTCATAACCTGATTTCTTTGAAAACTGTGAACACTGTATCTTTGGCACTATAAAATTACACTGTTTGTTTTGAGTGCCCCATCCAGCCCAACACAGCGACACTGGCTCGGCCAATTGCATGAGTTAGGGGCGGACTATCTGTTTGTTTGATCAGTAGCAGACGGGGGAGTGTTTGAAAATAATGTTTATTTTTGCAATTCCGTTTGGTGACGCTAGTGGCTCAGAAATTACACACTTCAGCTTTAATGTAGCAACATGTAAAGTTTTAATAATCCATACGTAAAATATATAAAAAATAATATTCAATAATAAAAATAAATAAAAAAAAAACACTTTATTTGGCTCTTAATGATTTAAGCAATCTCTGTAGAGAATATTTGAATATCTGAAAGCATAGCCAGTTTGTTACCTAATATTATTCAAACTGAATTTTATTAAGGGTGATGAGGTGTAGTTTAAAAAATCTGCATGACAGATGACACGGAATTGTTAGCGCATGGCACATTGCCATTTGAGATGTTTGACTTCCTCCATAGCACTTGAAGGTAAAAAAAAACTCAAAATTAAGTAGAATTCAAATGGGTCATGCAAGTTTGAATTTTGTGCTGCGATAGAGAGAAACCGGACTGAGTAACGCGAGTCATCTCGCTATGCATTCTCCTGTCTGTGGAGCACAAACGGGAAGCCTCGCCTGCAGGACGCACGTGCACTTTCATGCTTCAGCGACATTACGTGAAACACAGCTGCATGTGATGTGAAGCATATTCAGAATGCGAGATGAATGTCATTGATTTGCTTCGGCAGGCTGAAATATCGCTTGTGCAGCCACCAAAATATTGTCATTACCTGAAAAACCCTGTTTCTTCGATTCTCTCAGTCTCACATGAAGTTGCTTTGCCTTCCTCCTCCATTTCTCTGACAGAACGTGTACTGCATACGTGTTACGTGAATAGGATGAGCTGCACATTCCTTGCCACGTGCTGGTGATTTTGTGTAACCGCGATACAGACAATAATCCAAAATGTATACCGGTTTCAAAAATCGGTTTAGCGTGTCTACCGGTATATTGCCCATCTTCTGAAAGCAATGCAACAAAGGTAATAATCCATACGTAATATATATACAGTATATATATATACAGTATATATATATATATATATATATATATATATATGTATGTGTGTGTGTGTGTGTGTGTGTGTGTGTGTGTGTGTGAGTGTAAAAAAAAACAAAAAACTCTTCATTAGTGAAACACTCTTAATGATTTAAGCAATTTCTGTAGAGATTATTTGAATATCTTAAAGCAAAGCCAGTTTGTTACCTAATATTTTTTTAACTGAATTTTATTAAGGGTGATGAGGTTGAATTTAAAAAATCTGCATGACAGGTGACACAATTGTTGGTGCATGGTCATATCGCCCATCCCTACTGACTGTACACAGCTATAAGCAATGTTTTCAGTAAACATGGAGAGATAATAACATACTTTTAAGCAGGCTGCAGTGCTCATAGATTTGGGAGCTGACAACTAATAACAGATTTTGCAGGGGGGCTGAAATGAAACATCATGGTTATTGGTGTAACCTCCATTCCCTGATGGAGGGAACGAGACGTTGGTGTCGATGTAGTGACACTAGGGGTCACTCTTGGGAGCCCGAGACACCTCTGGTCTTTGATAAAAGGCCATGAAAATTGGCGAGTGGTATTTGCATGCCACTCCCCCGGACATATGGGTATAAAAGGAGCTGGTATACAACCACTCATTCAGGTTTTACGCTGAGGATCCAATATAAGGTCCGGCCATTTCAGCGGGTAGTTCAGCGTTGTGGCAGGAGAGACCAACGTCTCGTTCCCTCCATCAGGGAACGGAGGTTACACCAGTAACCATGACGTTCCCTATCTGTCACTCACTCGACGTTGGTGACGATGTAGTGACACTGAACGCCACAAGGCCAAACGGTGTTACGTGAACTGGCGGTGTGTGGTGGGCAGACTTGCTGTGTGCCTCATAGCCAGCACACCAGGTCAACACGTAACCTCCCCCAACACAGTTATGAGTGTCGAACGGCCCTTTTTGGGGACAAGTCGACTACCCAAAGATAGAGACAGGCTTAACCCAGTTGTGGCCTCTTTTCCCCTTCTCTTTTTCCACTCCCTAAAAAAGAAGGGGGATTATCTGACTGGGCCGCCAGGTCTAGTCGGGGGGTGTCCCTCCCAAGGGGAGGACACCGCAGAGACCACACCTCGCCCCAAGAGAGGGGGGGATATTTAAGTGGAAAATAAATCACAAGGTCTTTCCAACCATGTGGAGAGCCTTCAAGGTAGATCCTGCCCAATGGGGGAGGAGTTACTACAAATATGGAGACTGGGGCAGAGGGGCTCTGCCCAAGGAAGACGCAGTTTGCCAGCAGGGAAACGAACTAGTGGAAGATATAGATCGCATGGGGTTTAGCCTTACAGGGAACCACCACATGCGGAGCACCTACCCCAGAACAGGGCTCTTAGTTAGCGTGTGTACTGGGCCGGCAGTGAGTCTCTCCGAAAACTAGACTGCCACAGGGCTCGGAGGCAGTCAACCAGGGAACAAATTTTTTGAACACTTCTGGGAATTAACGGCGCACGTCTTCAGCTCAAAAGGAGGTGGAAGGTGCTATGTGCAAGCGATACACCTGGCCAGCTATCCCGGGCTTATCCACTTGTGTTGCGTGCCACTACCTGGGATGAAACCGGTTCCACCCGGAGGTTGTAGAACCTTGCAAAGGTGTTGGGTGTTGCCCAGCCCGCTGCTCTGCAAATGTCTGTTAGAGAGGCACCTCTGGCCAGGGCCCAAGAAGCCGCTACACCACGGGTAGAATGGGCTCGTAGCCCTACCGGGGGCGGCATGTTTTGGGCGAGATATTCCATGGTTATGGCATCAACGAGCCAGTGGGCGATCCTCTGCTTGGAGACAGCGCTTCCTTTCCGCTGTGCACCAAAGCAGACGAAGAGCTGCTCAGAGACTCTAAAGCTCTGCGTGCGATCCAAATAGATGTGTAAAGCGTGCACCGGACACAGCAACGACAGGGCTGGGTCTGCCTCCTCCTGGGGCAGCGCTTGCAGGTTCACCACCTGGTCCCTAAAAGGGGTGGGTGGAACCTTGGGCACATAGCCCGGTCGGGGTCTCAGGATCACGTGAGAATAGCCCGGACCGAACTCCAGGCACGTTTCGCTGACAGAGAACGCTTGCAGGTCACCTACCCTCTTGATGGAAGTGAGCGCAGTCAGGAGGGCAGTCTTCAAGGAGAGTGTCTTAAGCTCGGCTGACTGCAAAGGCTCAAAGGGGGCTCTCTGTAGACCCTGAAGAACTACGGAGAGATCCCATGAGGGAACGAGGCGTGGTCTGGAGGGATTCAGCCTCCTGGCACCTCTTAGGAACCTGATGATCAGGTCGTGCTTCCCTAAGGACTTACCATCAACTGCATCGTGATGTGCTGCTATGACAGCAACGTACACCTTCAAGGTGGAAGGGGACAGCCTCCCTTCCAGCATCTCCTGCAGGAAGGAAAGCACTAATCCAACTGCGCATCTCTGGGGGTCTTCGTGTCGAGAAGAACACCACTTAGCGAATAGACACCACTTAAAGGCATACAGGCGCCTCATAGAGGGGGCCCTAGCCTGAGTGATCGTGTCTACCACCACGGGTGATAGGCCACTTAGGTCTTCCGCGTCCCGTCCAGGGACCAGACATGGAGATTCCAGAGGTCTGGGCGCGGGTGCCAAAGGGTGCCCCATCCCTGAGAAAGAAGGTCCTTCCTCAGGGGAATTCGCCCGGGGGGAGCTGTCGCGAGGAGCATGAGGTCCGAGAACCACGTCTGGGTGGGCCAGTAGGGTGCTACCAGGATGACCTGCTCCTTGTCCTCCCTGACCTTGCACAGGGTCTGTGCAAGCAGGCTCACTGGGGGAAACGCATATTTGCGAATGCGAGGGGGCCAGCTGTGTGCCAGTGCGTCTATGCCGAGAGGAGCCTCGGTGAGGGCGTACCAGAGCGGGCAGTGGGAGGATTCTTGGGAGGCGAACAGGTCCACCTGTGCCCGACCGAATCGACTCCAAATCAGCTGGACCACCTGAGGGTGGAGTCTCCACTCTCCCCTGAGGGAAACCTGCCGTGACAGCGCGTCCGCTGTAGTGTTGAGGTTGCCCGGGATGTGAGTGGCTTGCAGTGACTTGAGGTGCTGCCGACTCCGGAGGAGGAGACGGCGGGCGAGTTGTGACATACAACGAGAGCGCAGACCGCCTTAGTGGTTGACATATGCTACCGCTGCCGTGCTGTCCGTCCGAACTAGCACGTGCTTGCCCTGGATCAACGGCCGAAACCTCCGCAGGGCGAGCAGAATTGCCAGTAACTCGAGGCAGTTGATGTGCCAACGCAGTCGCGGACCCGCCCAGCCCGTTTTAGAAGCGTCTGTCGTGACCACGACGTGCCTGGAGACCAGTTCTAGGGGAACACCTGCTCGTAGAAATGAGAGGTCGGTCCAAGGGCTGAAAAGACGGTGACAGACCGACGTAACATGTCTCGAGAGTGAGCTAAGATTAGCCAGTCGTCGAGATAGTTGAGAATGCGAATGCCCACCTCCCTTAACGGGGCAAGGGCAGCCTCTGCGATCTTCGTAAAGACGTGAGGAGACAGGGACTGGCCGAAAGGGAGGACTTTGTACTGATATGCCTGACCCTCGAACGCGAACCGCAGGAAGGGTCTGTGTCGAGGATGGATCGAGACATGAAAGTACGCATCCTTCTGGTCTACCGCCGTGAACCAATCATGATGCCGGACGCTCGCTAGAATGTGTCTTTGCGTCAGCATCTTGAACAGGAGTCTGTGTAAAGCCCGGTTCAGTACTCGCAGGTCCAAGATTGGCCGCAACCCACCGCCTTTTTTTGGTACGATGAAGAAGGGGCTGTAAAACCCTTTCTTCATCTCTGCTGGAAGGACAGGTTCTATCGTGCCCTTCCGTAGGAGGGTAGCGATCTCCGCGTGCAGGGTGACAGCATTTTCGCCCTTGACCAAGGTGAAGTGAATACCGCTGAACTTGGGCGGGCGCCTGGCGAACTGAATCACGTAGCCGAGTCGGACGGTCTGGACCAGCCACCGCGATGGATTGGAAAGCACAAGCCATGCGTCCAAATTCCGTGCGAGGGGGACCAAAGGGACAAAGTCGTCGGACGTACCGGCAGGTGTGGCCACGTGGCGGGGCGGAGCGCGAGGTGCCACAGCACGTCGTGGCCATGCTGATTCTTGGGACATCGAAGCACTTACCTGGCTCCTTGTGACCACCCCCGGAACAGCCTGAGACGGGGGAGGAAGAGGCCTGTCCTCGTAACCCGTGGAGGCTGCCACATCAGGGGCGGCTGTGTGCCACAGCTGGGCGCTCAGGGGCGGAAAGGGCACCGCTGGAGCACCAATCCTGCAAGAAAAAGCCCATGGACGGTAGTCGTGGTGACGACTGTACACACTGGGTATGTGACCCAGGGAGGAAGGAAGCCGCTCTTTTGCTGAACTGTTGGGTACCGCAGCCACTTGGGTGTGCGGCGAAATCAAATAAAAAGGCAACAAAAGATTTTCCACCTGGCCCTCCACTGGGGGATGGAGTGGTCTTTCTACCAGCTCCACGTGAGTGGGTTCTCTCGTCCCTGGGTTGCCCGTCTCAGAGGCGCTTCGAGGACCTCCGTGGGTTCTTCAGCACCGGCTGTGAGACGGGTGGCGTCGGCTTCCTGCGGTGGGCTCCACGCCGGGGCCGGGCCGGAGGGGCGGGCTGCGGCGGAGCCGGTGCAGTCACCGCAGGGGGACGCCCTTGGCGACGAGCAGACGGGGTGCGGGATCTTGAGCCGTGCCGGGGCAGGATGTGCCGGATTGCTTCCGTCTGCTGCTTTACCATCGAGAACTGCTGGGCAAGGTCCTCAACGGTGTCGCCGAAAAGGCCCGCCTGGGAAATGGGGGCAGCAAGGAACCGTGTCTTGTCGGCCTCGCCCATCTCGACCAGGTTGAGCCACAGGTGGCGCTCCTGGACCATTTGTGTGGCCATCGTCCACCCGAGAGACCGCGCCGTGACCTTCGTCGCCCGGAGGGTGAGGTCGGTCACCGAGCACAGTTCCTGCATCAAATCTGGTGCGGAACTACCCTCGTGCAGTTCTTTCAGCGCCTTAGCTTGGTGGACCTGCAGGAGAGCCATGGCGTGCAGGGCAGAGGCGGCTTGTCCAGCAGCGCTGTAGGCCTTAGCCATCAGGGACGACGTGAGCCTACAGGGCTTGGATGGGAGCTTAGGGCGTCCACGCCAGGTGGCGGCGCTCTGCGGGCATAAGTGCACCGCGAGCGCCTTATCCACCAGGGGAATCACCGTATAGCCCCTGGCCGCCCTGCCATCGGGGGTTGTGAGAGCGGGGGAACTGCGGAGTCGGGGCCGGGCAGTAAAAGGTGCCTCCCACGACTTCGTCAGCTCCTCATGCACCTCCGGGAAGAATGGCACTGGAGCGGGGCGTGGCTGTAGGAGGACCGAGGACCGAGGCGGGGAGCCGCTGGGGTGGCTTGCTTTCTTACGAAAGCTTGCTCTTACGAAAGCAAGCCGCGACTGCAACATTGCCATGATCATGTTCTCGCAGTGAGAACATGAACCATTCATAAACGCTGCCTCCGTGTGGGTCACGCCCAGACACAAAAGACAGCGATCTTGACCATCCGAAGTTGAGAGAAAACGACCGCAACCAGGAATAACACACGATCGGAAAGGCATCTTTAGAAAGATTCGTCTTTAAAAAGACGTTCCGTGTGTGCGCTCTTTTAGAGAAATATACACTTTTAGAGGGGAAAAATGCTCTTTCAGAAAATATACTCTCTAGTTTTTCTGCCGAAGCACCCAGGGGCGTTCTCTGCAGTGCACCAGTGCAGAGGAGGGAGAAGCCGCTGAAATGCACCGTCAGATCCAGCAGAGATGTATCTTCATGAGAGGGCTTACAGTGACTTAGTATTTCCAGAGAGTGTTTTTATTTTTATTTTTATATATTATTATTATTATCATTTTATGATTGCTGCCTTGAACATGGCTTCATTGCATATTTCAGGCGTCTAGAGTCAGAAATGGATGGGCAAGAGACATACATACAATCACCAACCAACAGTGCTATTCAGCTCAATGAGCATGACCGTTCGGCTCTGAAGAGAAAATCTGAATGAGTGGTTGCATACCAGCTCCTTTTATACCCGTATGTCCGGGGGAGTGGCATGCATATACCACTCGCCAATTTTCATTGGCCTTTTACAAAGACCAGAGGTGTCTCGGACTCCCAAGAGTGACCCCTAGTGTCACTACATCGACACCAACGTCGAGTGAGTGACAGATAGGGAACTACCTAGAATTGCCTATGAAGAAAAGCATTCAGCATGGTAGAATGGAAAGTCAACAGCAAGTTTTGAAGCGACATCTAGACCAAAACACAAAGACCAAACTTCTCTTAAAAAAATTCAAAATAAGAAGTGTTCTTGTTTACATTTCACACAGTAGTCGGCAGTACATTCGAAATAGCATTAAGTATGTTCCAGCATTAAATGTCTTTGTGTGAAGTAGCATCATCACATTGAATAGAGGCTGGAGAGCCGGATTCAGACAGGAATACTTTAAAGGACTCTCTCAGCCATACTGTGTACAAACAGCATGAGACCAGACAGCCTTAATAGATAACTGCTGGGGGGGTCAGTATACAAACCTCTTATTAATAACACTCAGCCACTGTCAAGTCTTTCAAGCCAAAATAACTTCCTCCTCAGGAAAGCTTTTGTGCATTTGAAGGACAATGTGTAACGGAAATGCTCAAATATATATTTCTTGTTGAACAATAAACCCCAGTTGCAGCAGATTCTATTTTCTCTGAGGTGTTAGTTTTAGAGTATTCATGGCAGGTTTTATTAGATGGGAGAACAGTTCAGTAAATAATTATTTAATTAACATTTTGTTAACGCTCCATTAGTCTTGCATAGCCAGACCTTTGTATGTCTGGTCCACTTTACAACTTACTTTTCCTAAGAACCACCCAATTATGGAAAGACACAGTCTAACCATTAAGTCAATTGAACAGAATGCCTTTTTTTTATTTACTTTTTTTTTTATGTTTAACGGCAGTAAACTTGAAATCGTTGATTCCTGATGGTTCCTTCCTAGTATACAAGTCTACTCTGTTGACACCGTTACCATGTATTAAATGCATGGTGTGTTCAACGATGACTTTATTTTTCATTGTTGCTATATTATTTCTTATATTTGCAATGTGATTTCTTGTAATTTGGACATTGTGTCTTACATTTAAGATACTGCAGTAAGATCCTCCAGACCTACATCAATTAATTTTATAAGCCACTTGACAAAGTTGCATTTGCCAAATATAAAGTTGGGATTTCAAGAGGTTAAAGGCATAATATTTATATAAAGTCAATAATGAGAAATAGTCAAAATACAGAGATTTTAGGAAGCAATGGTGGAATGTACAGTCACAATAAAATTAAATGTGAACAGTGTGTGGGCTGACAAGAGGGTTACACCAATTCTAAATTCTAACAACAATGTATCATGTGCATGAAGTTGCAACTAAAACAATAACATTTTAACCACAGTGTACAATTTATAATGCCCATGGTTCAGAGAACCATAATGTCTGTAGAAGAGATGAAGGGCTATTGCTCTTTGGCCTAAAAATAATGAAATATTTTCATACACACAGACAGAGAGAGACGGGTATTGATTTTGGGTAACCTCTGTGAAGGGGCTTGGCTCCTCTGCAGTTATAAGAGGGCCAAAAGCCCAGGCATGCACTAGGAAACCCAATGGTGTTTCTGTCTGTTTAATCCACTCTAATCCTAAAGTCTACACACTCAGCCTCAAAACAGGCATACATTTGAAACTAAAATTTAAAAAAAAGTATACTGCAAAACATCAGTTTCCAGTATTCTTTTTTTGCTGTCAAGTAAACATATCTAAGCGTCCTTAAAATAAGATATATTTACTTGAGAAGCAAAATGACATCATATATTAAGCATTGTTTTTAAGGGAAATCTAACTTTTTTATTTTTTATTTTTTATTTTTTTTTGATGTCTTATTTATTTATTTCCTGTTTTAAGCATAAACCATACTAAATTTTGTCACCTTGGTTGGTGATTGTATGTATGTCTCTTGCCCATCCATTTCTGACTCTAGACGCCTGAAATATGCAATGAAGCCATGTTCAAGGCAGCAATCATAAAATGATAATAATAATAATATATAAAAATAAAAATAAAAACACTCTCTGGAAATACTAAGTCACTGTAAGCCCTCTCATGAAGATACAAAGAGAGAAAGAGAAATAAAGTAGTGGAAAATCAGAGGGTGGGAGAAATAACGAGAGGGTGTGAGAGCAAAGACAGCCAGAATAGATTGATATAGCAATTATCCCAAACCTTATTCAAAAGCAACGAATACATCTCCATATATTAGCCTTCCCTGCTCCCAGTACACTTCTATATGTATGTGTGCCTGTGTGTCTCATGACACAGGGGTTACACCTGCACGGGCATGTATAAGCATGTAAACATGGTGAAATTACAACATCCACCTGAACAATTATACTCGCTATTTTAATATTTTTTTGCACACAAACAAACGTATACAATATTTGTATTATGCAGGTGCGTAGCAATCAATTCAAAATGATGGGGATAGAATGGGGATGGTGAGAGGGATAGAATAATTAGTGCAAGATGAAGTATATAAGATATATACATTTTTTAATAATGTATATAATAAGTGCTTATATATAAGTATATAATATATTTTTAATAAGATATATACATAGTTTTACATTAATTAAGTCCAGAATTAACTTTATGCTGCTTTAATAACTGATGTTCTGTAAAATTAAAAGGAAACACTTGGAATGTGCTAATTTTATTTAACACAAAGCTTTAGATTTAATACAGCTTACACTATAAAAGGGGTAATTTTTACATTGAGGATCTACAGTATTTCTACCTCATCTAACCTTTAAAAAAATTACTTTTGTTGGTATAACTTAATGTAATCTGGCTCTTGATTTCCCTGACAACCAAAGCCATTCATGCACACACAATGTCAGGTGGCTTTAAAAAGTAGACTATACCAGCCAAATATGGTTGCCAGATTTCCATCTTCATGAAACCATGAGTGAAAGCTAATTCTGACAATGTATGCGTTAGACCCGGAAAACATGTCTCGAAACCGAACTGTCCACTCAACAACCGGACTAGAAACCTTAGTCATAAAACTCATTTCGATCTAAAATAGTAAGTGAAAGCTAATTTTTTTTGGAGATACGTGCCTTTCATCAAACAGTGACAATATGCAGGTACAAGGAATTGGTAATAATAATAATAATAATAAAATATTGTTCAGCTACTATACTGCTGTTCAAAGGCAAAACAGAGTAACAACACACTTTGTCAAATTGCAATTATGACTGGGATTGAGTCTCTTTAGGCTCTTTAAAAAAATATTATAATAATGTTAACATACTTGTTAGTGTCACCCACTGTGATACAGTGTGAGTGCCGAATGCATGTGTTATTAAAAGAAAGATTCTTCCACTTTCAGATGCGAACTATAATACCATAATGACTTCAAAGATCATGGTCAAAAACATCAACAGATGCCACAACTTGCATCGCTTGATGTCACAGTACAAACATGAGTGGCGATTACTTTGCCACGTTGAGTTCCTGATCAATGACCGGTGGCTAAGCTTCAGCTCAGGTGAGTGACATGGTCACCATGGAAACAACACTACAAGCTCATGTAGTACGTGGCTGAGCAGCTGTCGTCTCGAGATTGCCCAGTGTATTTTAACATTTGTATTTCCACATATACACATTTGCTGTATTAAACACACATAAGGTTATATTGAAAGTGAGGGGGACATTTTTCCACCATCCCTTGCATTTTCTACACCCCTGGTATAAAGGGTCCAAATTACATTTTTTGCCACATTTGCCAATTTTGGGTGAATTTACTTCTTTGGTTATCTCATGACCAAACACCATGATTGGTTTCATCATGAGGTTTGATGTTATTGACATGTTGCTATATTTTATTTGGGCTCTGTATACAGGAGTTGATGAAACCGATTGTTTCATTTGATTTGTTTTGAGAGAATCAGCAACATCCTTTAAAATGCAACAGTTAGTGTTCAGCAGGAGAAA
Source organism: Myxocyprinus asiaticus (assembly GCF_019703515.2). Classification (NCBI taxonomy): domain Eukaryota; kingdom Metazoa; phylum Chordata; class Actinopteri; order Cypriniformes; family Catostomidae; genus Myxocyprinus; species Myxocyprinus asiaticus. The sequence goes on from NC_059351.1 coordinate 42,569,248, forward strand.
TAAATTCATATGGGTTTAGAACAAAATGAGGGTGAGTAAAAAATCACAGCTGCCAATGTATTGAGAAGATGAACTGGGGTATTCATTAAATTTTTTTTTTTTTTTTTTTTTTTTTGTATTCTGCATACTGCAAGAAAACGTCCTGGTTACTTGCGTAACCTATGTTCCCTGATGGAGGGAACGAGACGTTGTGTCGATGTGGTGACACTAGGGGTCACTCTTGGGAGCCCGAAACACCTCTGGTCTTTGATAAAAGGCCAATGAAAATTGGCGAGTGGTATTTGCATGCCACTCCCCGGACATACGGGTATAAAAGGAGCTGGTATGCAACCACTCATTCAGGTTTTATGCTGAGGAGCCGAGACAAGGTCCGGCCATTTCAGCGGGTAGTTCAGCATTGTGGCAGGAGGGACACAACATCTCGTTGCCTCCATCAGGGGTTACGCAAGGGCCAGTAGGGTGCTACCAGAATGACCTGCTCCTTGTCCTCCCTGACCTTGCACTGAGTCTGTGCAAGTAGGCTCACTGGGGGAAATGCATTTTGCGTAGGCCAGGAGACCAGCTGTGTGCCAGCGCGTCTATGCCAAGAGGTGCCTCGGTCAGGGCGTACCAGAGCGGGCAGTGGGAGGAGTCTTGGGAGGCGAACAGGTCTACCTGTGCCTGTCCAAATCGACTCCAAATCAGCTGGACCACCTGAGGGTGGAGTCTCCACTCTCCCGAGGGTAACCTGCCATGACAGCATGACCACTGTAGTGTTGAGGTCGCCCGGGATCTGAGTGGCTCGCAGCGACTTGAAGTGCTGCTGACTCCAGAGGAGGAGACGGCGGGCGAGTTGTAACATACAATGAGAGCACAGACCGCCTTGGTGGTTGACATATGCTACTGTTGCCGTGTTGTCTGTCCGAACTAACACGTGCTTGCCCTGGATCAATGGCCGGAACCTCCGCAGGGTGAGCAGAATTGCCAACAACTCGAGGCAGTTGATGTGCCAACGCAGCCGCAGGCCCATCCATAAGTCAGCGGCTGTGTGCCCATTGCAAACAGCGCCCCAGCCCGTTTTGGAGGCATCTGTCATGACCACGACGCACCTGGAGACCTGCTCTAGGGGAACACCTGCCCGTAGAAATGAGAGGTCGGTCCAAGGGCTGAAGAGATGGTGACAGACCGGCGTGATGACCATGCGATGTGTCCTGCGGCGCCATGCCCATCTCAGGACTCGAGTCTGAAGCCAGTGCTGAAGCGGTCTCATATGCATCAACCCGAGCGGGGTGGCCACCACTGAGGATGCCATATGCCCCAGGAGCCTCTGAAAGAGTTTCAGTGGAACCGCTGTTTTCTGTTTGAACGCCTTCAAACAGGCCAGCACCGACTGTGCGCGCTCGTTCGTGAGGCATGCTGTCAAAGAGTTCAACTCCAAACCGAGAAAAGAGATGCTCTGAACCGGGAGGAGCTTGCTCTTTTCCCAGTTGACCCGAAGCCCCAATCGTCAGGATAGTTGAGAATGTGAATGCCCACTTCCCTTAACAGGGCAAGGGCTGCCTTTGCAACCTTCTTGAAGACACGAGGGGACAAGGACAGGCCGAAAGGGTGGACCTTGTACTGATACGCCTAACCCTCGAATGCAAACCGCAGGAAGGGTCTGTGTTGAGGTAGAATCGAGACGTGAAAGTACGCGTCCTTCAGGTCTACCACCGCAAACCAATCTTGATGCCGGACGCTCGCTAGAATGCGTTTTTGAACATCAGCATCTTGAACGGGAGTCTGTGTAAAGCCTGGTTCAGTAGGAGGGTAGCTTCACCAAGGTCGCTGAACCTGGGCGAACGCCTGGCGAACTGAATCGCGTAGCCAAGTCGGATGGTCCGGAGCAGCCATCACAACGGATTGGAAAGCGCAAGCCACACATCCAAGTTCCGAGCTCAGGTGCCACACCATGTCGTGGCCGTGCTGAGTCTAGGGACATCGAAGCACTTACCTGGCTCCTTGTGACCACCCCCGGAACAGCCTGGGATGGGGGAGGAAGAGGCCTGTCCTAGCAACCCGTGGAGACTGTCACATTGGGGGCAGATGTGAGCCGCAGCTGGGCACGCAGGGGCAGGGAGACCGCCGCTGGAGTGCCAATCCTGCAAAGAAAAACCCACGGATGGTGGTCGTGGTGACGACCATGCACACTGGGTATGTGACCCAGGAAAGGAGGAAAACGCTCTTTTGCTGAACTGTTGGGTACTGCAGCCACTTGGGCATGCGGCGAAATCAAATAAAAAGACAACAAAAGATTCTCCACCCGGCCCTCCACCGGGCTATGGAGTGGTCTTACTACCAGCTCCAATGCAGTGGGTTTCGTCGACCCTGGGTCGCCCGTCTCAAGGGCACTTTGATGACCTTCGTGGGTTCTTAGCGGCCGGCCATGAGACGGGTGGCGTCTGCTTCCTGCGGTGGGCTCCACGCAGGGCCGGGCCGAAGGGGCGGGCTGTGGCGGAGCCGGTGCAGTCACCGTAGGGGGACGCCCTTGGCGACGAGCAGACGGGGTGTGGGATCTTGAGCCGCGCCGGGGCAGGATATGCTGGATAGCCTCTCTCTGCTTCTTCACCGTCGAGAACTGCAGGTCAAAGTCCTCGACGGTGTCTCCGAGCGCAGTTCCTGCATCAGATCTGAGGCGGAACTACCCTCGTGCAGTTCTTTTAGCGCCTTGGCTTGGTGGACCTGCAGGAGAGCCATGGCGTGCAGGGCAGAGGCGGCTTGTCCAGCAGCGCTGTAGGCTTTGGCCGTCAGGGACGATGTGAACCTACAGGGCTTGGATGGGAGCTTTGGGCATCCGCGCCAGGTGGCAGCGCTCTGCGGGCATAGATGCACCGCGAGCGCCTTATCCACCAGGGGAATCACCGTATATAGCCCCTGGCCGCCCCGCCATCGAGGGTAGTGAGGGCGGGGGAACTGAGAAATCGCGACCGGGCAGTAAAAGGTGCCTCCCACGATTTTGTCAGCTCCTCGTGCACTTCCAGGAAGAAAGGCACTGGAGCGGGGCGTGGCTGCTTTGAGCAGCGCCACAAGCCCAGGAACCAATCATCGAGCTGCGAGGGTTCAGGGGAGAGCGGAGGGTTCCACTCTAGCCCGACGCTCGCTGCCACCTGGGAAAGCATGTCCGTCATCTCTGCATCAGCCTGTGACTGGGCAATCAACCCCGAAGGGGGGAGCCCAGCTGAGGCTTCCGCATCCGACTGGACAAGCCCGCTCTCCAATGCTGCACTCGAGAGCTCATCAGCATCGCGGGCTCCGAACAAGAGGTCGAACTCGCCGTGAGATGAGGCAGCGGACTCATTCGGAAGCCCGATCGGGGCAGACGAGCATGCTGGGGAATGGGAGGTCTGCGGGGGATACCCGGCGGAGTCCCCAAATCGCCCCCAGTGCTAGCCGCACTAGCCTCAAACCCGTAGGTAGAAGGACCGAGGCGGGGAGCCGCTGGGGCCGCTTATGCTTTCTTACGAAAGCAAGCCGCGACCACAACGTTGCCATGGTCACGTTCTCGCAGTGAGAATGTGAACCATCCACGAACGCTGCCTCCATGTGGGTCGTGCCCAGACACGAAAGACAGTGATCGTGACCGTCTGAAGTTGAGAGGTAACGACCGCAACCAGGAATAACACACAATCGGAAAGGCATCTTTAAAAAGACGCGTCTTTAAAAAGACGTTCCGTGTGTGCCGCTCTTTTAGAGAAATATACTCTTTCAGAAAAATATACTCTCTTTTTTCTGCCGAAGCGCCCAGGGGCGTTCTCTGCAGTGCACCAGTGCAGAGGAGGGAGAAGCTGCTGAAATGCACCGTCAGATCCAGCAGAGGTGAATGAACAGTCGTGAGAATTCAGCTCAATGAGCATGACCGTTTGGCTCCGAAGAGAAAATCTGAATGAGTGGTTGCATACCAGCTTCTTTTATACCCGTATGTCTGGGGAAGTGGCATGCAAATACCACTCACCAATTTTCATTGGCCTTTTATCAAAGACCAGAGGTGTTTCGGGCTCCCAAGAGTGACCCCTAGTGTCACTACATCGACATAACGTCGAGTGAGTGACAGATAGGGAAAGTATAATAATGTTGCAATTCCTGACACAATTTCAAGAGAACTAGCAACTAGTTTATGTTCTCCTTAAATTAAGGCAATTTTAATTACACTACCCTAAACATTCCACATACAGATACCTTTAGAATTTTTTATTTTATTTTATTTATTTATTATTTTTTCAACTGGTGCAATCCATCTACTTGACTTGGAAGTATATTCATCTAATCTTGTCAATCACATCGCAGAGGTACATAAATGTCCGCTTACCTCACTCCTGACAATCCTTCATTCTTCCACCACACCAACTCCACCTGCCACTTTCATTCATTCATTTATTTATTCCATGTCACTGTGTTGACATAAGATGATTTAAGGACTGCAACAAGCTCATCTAACATGCTTCATTGGGGGTTTGTCAGGTATAAATGCTAATTTGACAGGTGCTTCTGTACCACAGATTAATTTATAGCAGGGGGTCCTGTGCCATTTTAGGTTCTCATTGTCATTTGGACTCAAGAAGTGACATAGCTGGGAACGTGACAGGGTCAGGATACAAAGGGACTCTTACAAGGGGACTCTGTGTGATTATTGCCTGGCAGCCCTGAGCTACAATATCCACTTACTGCATATGAGAGTGAGAAGAGGTCATGAACTAACAAAACACAGACATATATATATATAAAAACAAAAGCAAACTCACACACACATTAAATACAACTGTGAAGATCCAGGCGGACACAAAGCAACACAAATGAAAGATGACAACTTCAGAATGCTCAAACCTTTAATGTGTGTCTATGTCTGGAATTCTTTTCCTAAAACACTTAGGCAGGAAGGAAGGAAGGAGGAGGGGGAAAGGAAAAGAAAGGAGGAATAAAGAAATAAATAAATATTACAATGAACAAAACAAAGGAGTGCTGACATTACTAATATTGATACATTAACAATGACGTAGGGAAACTTTGATTGCATTGGAAGAAGTCTGCTCTGTTACTGTGGAACAAAATAAGCCAAAATGAAAGAAACAGTGTGAAGCACGCTCCTTTTCAGATAGAGACAGGATCCTGGCATGGTGCAACACTGCCCTCTGCTGTTTACTGAGTATAGTGCAGAGTTTGACCAGCGGTAAGAACTGATGCTCAGACACATCTGTGTCAAGCCATAAGATGCTCTATGAAAGCAGGACTGAAACGTTTATAATCATAACAATCCTACATCACAATATGCATTTGATCGGGAACATTTATGAATTTTCAAATATTTTACCAAACCAATATGACTTGCTTTCTTCCATGAAACACAAAAGGAGATGTTAGGCAGAATATTAGCCTCAGTCACCATTCACTATAATTGTATCTTCCTTTCAATGAATGTAAATGGTGACTGAGGCAGCCAGTTCCTAACTTATATGTTTCACGGAAAGAAAGCAAGTTAAACAGGTTTGAAACATCACAAGGGTGAATAAATGACATAATTTGCATTTTTGGGTAAACTATCCCTTTAAGAAAAACAGCTTTTAACATCAATAGCAATAATATCAGCGGCAGCAGAGGCAATCAAAACTGCAGTTTATCTTCTATCCATCTGCACTAATGAGAAAACAAAACAGGTACTTTACAGCAGAGAAGCCTACAGTGCGTGCCTAAGAAACTGATTCATTTTTAAAAAGCACACTGAAGCACGCTGAATACACAAATGTCTGTATGGGGATTTTTTTATTTGATTTTATCTTATTTCTTTAAAGCACTTCAAAATTTGCTCAGAGGCTGCATCTTGAGGATCAAAACTTGAAAAGTATTCTCTGTGGACAGCAACACGTGTGTGTTGGTAGCATTTTAGGTCTAGGCCTTCAGTGCGATTCATGCCTTTAAGAAAACACAGTTTCACAATGAATAAGACACCGTATGCCTATCATACATTGCGTGGCAGTCAACTAATAATACCAATTGACATTTTTAAAAAATGTCCACGCACAAAAGCCAAAATCAAGGAGGTCTAATACGAAGAAAAAGCTCTCAAATAATATTTGAGATTTAAATGTTGCTTGCAATAAATTTTGTTTCGTCAGGGTACACAATTACTTTTCAAAACTTGAACCGACATTGAATGCTCCAGCAGCCTAATTTACACTTAGAAAACTCCTGATGTTGCTATAACAATGGAAAAAGCACTTACTAATTTACTTGAAGTAACAATCAGTCCTCATTTCCTGTTTAATTAATCAATCGCACAATCATGCAGAACATCTCAGGTTTTTAAATCCATAAGGATCTCTTCCTCAATGGCAATACCAGCAGTGATGACTCGTCAGCAAGATCTCGTGCTCTTCGCTTTCAAATTACGTACATCACTCAAAGTGTGATTGTGTCACTCAAGGCCAGCTAGAAGGCCTGGACTGGGACATATCCTAAAGACCACACCCACCAAGAACAAATAAATCAATCTGATTGGCTGATGAATCTGACAGTCTGACTTTAGATGCCCATTCATTTGCACTGTTGAGGGATTCTGCAGAAATTCTGAAGGCCTGACAGGGTGGAGCTCAGGCTCACGTGCTGCTCCGGCTAAGGAGCATGCGATTTGTGAAACAGTTGTCACACTTTGCTTATAAGCATCGAAGAATTAATTCTGATTGGATAAACTTTTTGTTTTTTGCTATTTGTTTGTAGATGAATTAGGAGTGGAAAGTGATTGAAAATACATAGTGAATGAGAATGAAAGGATGAAAAAATATGTAATTATTAGGCATGTTACGCCAGCAGAGAAGACTTTGCTGGCCCTGAGAAATCTTCACTTGTTGGTAGCATATTACTAGTGCATACTGCACTAATCTAATACTCCATGTTTCTCCATGATTTGGATCTACAGCCTTAATGTTTAATGAGGCAGACCCTGCAATGTTTGTGCCTATGTTTACAAGTATACTGTATGTTTGCTTGTGTGTGTGATTTGTGTGTGTGTATACACTCTGCAGGGCTCAAAGTGAAATTTTAAAATAAACAATTTCAGACTATGCCATCAGCTCCTCAATATTAAACCGCCCTAAATGAACATCAAGTGCTTATCCAGTGCTGTTGCCCTTTTACTGACAATACTCTGCAGCCTCATTTACACCTCACATTAACATGTTTTATATCCGGATAGAATCTGGATATTCTTTAGCTGGATTGCATTTACCCCTTGCAGTCAAATGCATCTCCACTGTGATCGGATTGAGAGGTAATTACACTTGGTCACTTCATACGTTTTTGCTGATCGGATTGCTATGAAATGGATGCACATTGTAGGAGAGACTGAAATGTTTTTATTATTATTTATTTATTTCATGCAGATCGCTGACGAAATATCTTACCTATGACAAGTCCCGAGGGAAAGATACACAGCACGCACACAGGCACACACACACTGTTCAAAGTCACTTGAAATCAAATAATAAATCTTTTAAATTTGCTGCCCAGAATTAGCATAATCACGGAATTGCATATAGCACTATAGCAGGGAATTGAAGATCAGATTTATATCCATTTGGCGGAGACACATCTATGTGGCCAAATGTAGGCTAAATGGAATGTGCTTATTCAATCAGACAGCAATCTGATAATTAAAAACGCATGAAGTGACTAAGTGTCTGGATTGGTTCCATCCGGACCACGAGACATCTTCTCACCATTTCTACACTTTAGGTTAGCAGCGCAACAATACAATGAGGCTGTGTACATCGCAAGCGTTCCAAAGCGTAGATAGCACAGGTATTTCAGCCCTATATCCTTTAATATTTTTTCTCTAGCACTGAACAGGCTTCACACTTTGTCTCTATCCCCCGGCCTGCAACATAAGGCACCTCATAGAGCTGCAGATGTGGATATTTTAACGACAGTAGACCGTCCGTAGTGGAGAAATACAGTGAGCAGCCATATAGATGGATACCAGCATCTTTTACTAAAATAAACTGCAGAAAACGAAAATGAAGCAAAGTGAAACAATCTTCATGTGTCTGATATAACTCTGAACGTTCAGCTAAGCAAGGTTTGTGGCAGGACAATTTATCATGGTTCCAGAGCGCCTTTAGACTTTTTTGTCTAAAATTAGCTTTATTAATCAATATGTTTCCAGCCTACTGTTAATTAACAGAGATTTGTGTTTACATTTTGTGAAAATGAAACAGTCAGAGATAACATCATCGCTGGTGTGGATGACAAGAAAGACAACCAAAACATTGAAACGACGAGTTCTCTGCTTATGATGAAACAAATTCCCATTATTTGATAGTCAGCCCATTTATACTTAACTATAGCAAACATTATTTTGAAACGGCACTATTTAGATGTACATTGTTTGTTTGTTTTTGGTAGATTAGCATTTTACATTACCTACATTTTCTCTCAGGGTTTACCCCTGAACCCCCCATAGACTTTATTCACGCTAGTGCCATCTTTGATTTTTAATGGGAATGAAAATGAGGCTGTGAGGGATAGACTTACCATCTCTTCAATGGTACGAACAGTATAAAGTTGTATAAAATTCCTAGATCACGTTTGATTTTCCACAACTCATGCTGTCTGGAGTTCTTAGTATACTGAATGTTCTTGGACAGATGTTTGATCAATGTTTTGTCCGCGGAACGATCCAAAACACTTTAAACTGCAGTACAGCCCATTGAAGAGACTATAAGTCTATCCCTCACAGCCTCATTGTCATTCCCATTAAAATTCCAAGATGGCGCTAGTGTGAATAAGGTCTATTTTCTATGTATATATAAATGGTAGAAGATCCCCCATGGTCCAATACTTTTGTTGTCTTTGGGCCACAATGTCCTCATTCTTGCCCAGTTATTAAATACTTTTTGACTGTGATTTATATATTTTTTTTCCTTATTTTATAAAGTACTAAAAAAGTAAAGTAGTTGCTGCCAAGTTGGAAATTTAAAATAACTATTCCAAAAAATGTGCGTTTCATACACATTGTCATTAGTCAGAATGGCTACAAAATGATACAAGTTATTATTGTCCGGACCTTTGGTGGGATGGAAATGTCGAGACCGGACCTCTTGGAAACTTTATTGAATCACCCTGCTGTAAATAATGCTGTCTAAACTGTAAAACTGGTTTACACTCTCTCATGTGAGTTCACAGTTAATTTTGGTATCACTCTGTTTAGAAACCCAAATAAGATTAAGACGTTTTCAGCTCAGGATAAAGAAACAGGGATTACACCTTCCTCCCCTTTCATTTATCCAGCCGTTTTGTCTTCTCTGTAGAGATCTTAAAAGGATGTTCTAGGTTTAATACAAGTTAAGCTTTATCAACAACATCTGTGACATGCTGTCGATTACTACAGTAATTAGATTGACTAATTTGGCTGAAAACTATTGGCCAAAAACATTTGGATTTTCTGTCAGGCCATGAATATCTATCCACATGCATATTCACTAATAAACAGAGGTGTGAAAGCTTGGGGTTAGCCGTGTCTCTAAGCTTTATGAGAAATGCAGGAGGTATGGGAGAGTGAGACCTCCACACTTTACACTTGTCTCGCACCCCCCGCTGTGATTTTTACACCACTAATCATATGAATAACTGACACACAATCTAATGCTGTCCTATAGCTGCAGGAATACCTTAATGTATACTGACCATCAAGAATGAGTCACCTTAAATAAAAGAAAAGTGCACTTGAAAGAGCACTGAATGAAGGGAGGAAAGAGAAGAGAGAGAGAGTCGATGATACCTGATTTTAACATCACGTCTTGGGTGATCTGAACACAAGTGAACAGCGCTAAATAGGACTGCACCGATTAGGAAATCTGATGCTGATTCAGTACAATAACTCCGATCTAATTATACCCGATCTGATCACTGAAATGTATTTTTAAAGAGCCCCTTGGAACAGAAGTATTTAGTCATATGCTTCAGCAAAACGCACCACAATGTCAAATTAGACAACAATCTAAATTATTTAAATGTTAACATTTATTGGAATTTATGACCCAAGTTGTCCAAAGCACAGAAGCGCTTTGTGTGTCACTTCACAGAATATCATAAGCATATAGTATGTTATGTGCGCTGGTTTCTGCATCAAATGTGTTGACAGAGTGATTATGCTGTTTAATGTGATTGCCTGACATTTTACTGATATGTTCTATATTTTATAATGTATAAATTATATGAATTCAAAGTCATGCGATTATCAAAATAATTAATCGTTATCATTAATCAATTTTCAAAATAATCATTGGTTGCAGCACTAATGCAAAGTACTGTATATACAGGACAAGTGTAAACATAAAGTGTAATTAAACAAGTTGCCAATTAATTAATCAAATTAATTGCATATATTTGCATATATCACATTTATAAATGTGTGCCGAGAAAGCCCCACAAATAGCAATAATTCAGTTAAACGTAGTTTGAAACTTAGAAAAACACATCTCGAGATCCCTGCATTTGGAATTGTGCTCCATCCAGCTATTTTTGAATGCTAGAATGAATCCTCATGTTGTGATGTCGCTAATGTCAAGCAAGCCTGAGTGTGGTTTGTTGTCTGTCTGTACAGCTGTGCGTTGCCTATACATCTGGAGTTGCATTTACTGTCCCCTGCCTAAAACAGGTGTTACTACAAGCTTGAATTTGTTGGTAGGAATATTCCTTTTAATGGTCCTGGGACAGGATTAATTGGGTTATTTACGTATATTGTATTTATTTTGGGAAACCGGTTTGGGAAAACGGTTTTGAAAACTACAAACCTATACCCATATACAGTGTACACCGATCAGACACAATATTAAAACCACCTGCCTAATATTATGTAGGTATGTGGGTTGGCGCTGTTTTGGTGTCACGAGGGGGACCTACATAATATTAGGCAGGTGGTTTTAATGTTGTGACTGAACGGTGTGTGTGTGTGTATATATATATATATATATATATATATATATATATATATATACACACTACCGGTCAAAAGTTTTGAAACACTTGACCAAAATGTTTCTCATGATCTTAAAAATCTTTTGATCTGAAGGCATATGCTTAAATGTTTGAAATTAGTTTTGTAGACAAAAATATAATTGTGTCACCATATTAATTTATTTCATTATAAATCTAAAATTGTATTAAAAAAAAGTTTTTGAAATTGATGACTTGGGCCAATTTTGGCATTGATTTTGAAAATATGACTGATCATGCAAAAAAAACAAAACAGTCTTTTATTTAAGGATAGTGATCATATGAAGCAATTTATCATCACATAGTTGTTTGGCTCCTTTTTAAATCATAATTATAACAGAAATCACCCAAATGGCCCTGATCAAAAGTACCCTTGAATGTTTGGCCTTGTTACAGACACACAAGGTGACACACACAGGTTTAAATGGCAATTAAAGGTTAATTTCCCACACCTGTGGCTTTTTAAATTGCAATTAGTGTCTGTGTATAAATAGTCTTATAAATAGAGTTTGTTAGCTCTCACGTGGGTGCACTGAGCAGGCTAGATACTGAGTCATGGGGAGCAGAAAAGAACTGTCAAAAGACCTGCGTAACAAGGTAATGGAATTTTATAAAGATGGAAAAGGGTATAAAAAGATATTCAAAGCCTTGAAAATGCCAGTCAGTACTGTTCAATCACTTATTAAGAAGTGGACAATTCAGGGATCTCTTGATACCAAGCCAAGGTCAGGTAGACCAAGAAAGATTTCAGCCACAACTGCCAGAAGAATTATTCAGGATACAAAGAAAAACCACAGGTAACCTCAGGAGAAATACAGGCTGCTCTGGAAAAAGACGGTTGTTTCAAGGAGCACAATACGACGGTACTTGAACAAAAATGAGCTGCATGGTTGAGTTGTCAGAAAGAAGCCTTTACTGTGCCAATGCCACAAATGACAACACCTCGACACGCCTCACAGCTTCTGGCACACTGTAATTTGGAGTGACCAACCATAAGCGCTATGTTTGGAGAGGGGTCAACAAGGCCTATAGTGAATAGAATACCATCCCCACTGTGAAGCATGGTGGTGGCTCATTGAGGGTGTGGGGGGGTGTGTGAGCTCTAAAGGCATGGGGAATCTTGTGAAAATTGATGGCAAGTTGAATGCAGCATGTTATCAGAAAATACTGGCAGACAATTTGCATTCTTCTGCATGAAAGCTACGCATGGGTCGCTCTTGGACTTTCCAGCATGACAATGACCCTTAGCACAAGGCCAAGTTGACCCTCCAGTGGTTACAGCAGAAAATGTTGAAGGTTCTAGAGTGGCCATCACAGTCTCCTGACCTTAATATCATCGAGCCACTCTGGGGAGATCTCAAACATGTGGTTCATGCAAGACGACCAAAGACTTTGCATGACCTGGAGGCATTTTGCCAAGACGAATGGGCAGCTATATCACCTGCAAGAATTTGGGGCCTCATAGACAACTATTACAAAATACTGCACGTGTCATTGATGCTAAAGGGGGCAATACACAGTATTAAGAACTAAGGGTATGAAGACTTTTGAACAGGGGTCATTTCATTTTTTTCTTTGTTGCCATGATTTGTTTTATGAGTGTGCCATTCTGTTATAACCTACAGTTGAATATGAATCCCATAAGAAATCAAAGAAATGTGTTTTGCCTGCTCACTCATGTTTTCTTTAAAAATGGTACATATATTACCAATTCTCCAAGGGTATGCAAACTTTTGAGCACAACTGTAGATGGGAACTCCTTCAATACTGTTTAAAAAGAATCCCAGGGTGATACCTCAAGAAGTTGGTTGAGAAAATGTCAAGAGTGCATTTCTGAAAATTCTAGGCAAAGGGTAAGTACTTTGAAGATGCTAAAATATAACACAGTTTTGGATTTTGTTTAGTCACAACATAATTCCCATAGTTCCATTTATGTTATTCCATAGTTTTAATGACTTTACTATTATTCTAAAATGTGTCAGGGTTCTTCACAGTTGGGATGGTGTTCTTCGGCTTGCAAGCCTCAACATTTTTCCTCCATATATATATGCAGGGTTGGAGAGTAAAGAAATACATGTAATGGGAATACGTATATATATATATATGGAAATATATATATATGGAAAAATATATACATAGAAATTATGCAATCCAAAGTGCATTTGAACAGTGGTGAAACACTTTCTTATGATGTGTTACATTCATACGAGCAGTCAGAGAAGTCAGTTTGAAGTAAGATTGGAGCAGAAGAAATAGAAATAAACCTTGTGTAAAGTGTCAGCTTTACGCTAAGCTAAAATGCTATTTCTAACCATTTTACATGCACGTTACCAGGCACGATCATATTTTTTAATCAAGAAAATTCACGTTGGAACATAATTTATTTTTTCTAGTAAGACCTTTGATATTAGGGCAAAAATCATATTCTTGATAATAATTTTTGTATTGTTTTCCTGTAAAAATATCTAAAAATCCTTAAAACAAGATCAATTTGTATATATATATATATATATATATATATATATATATATATATATATATATATTTATATATATATACACACAGTTGAAGTCAGAAGTTTACATTCACTTAGGTTGAAGTCATTAAAACTAATCTTTTAACCACTCCACAGATTTCATATTAACAAACTATAGTTTTGGCAAGTTTAGGACATCTTGCGCATGACACAAGTCATTTGTCCAACAATTGTTTACAGACAGATTGTTTCACTTTTAATTGACTATATCACAATTCCAGTGGGTCAGACATTTACATACACTAAGATAACTGTGTCTTTAAGCAGCTTGGAAAATTCCAGAAAATTATGTCAAGATTAGCCAATTAGCTTCTGATAGGAGGTGTACTGAATTGGAGGTGTACCTGTGGATGTATTTTAAGGCCTACCTTCAAACTCAGTGCCTCTTTGCTTGACATCATGGGAAAAACTAAAGAAATCAGTCAAGACCTCAGAAAAAAAAATTGTGGACCTCCACAAGTATGGTTCATCCTTGGGAGCAATTTCCAAATAAAAGTACTACGTTCATCTGTACAAACAATAGTACGCAAGTATAAACACCACTGGACCATGCAGCCATCATAACGCTCAGGAAGGAGACACATTCTATCTCCTAGAGATGAACGTAGTTTTGTGCGAAAAGTGCAAATCAATCCCAGAACAACAGCAAAGGACCTTGTGAAGATGCTGGAGGAAACAGGTAGACAAGTATGTATATCCACAGTAAAATGAGTCCTATATTGACATAACCTGAAAGGCTCCTCAGCAAGGAATAAGCCACTGCTCGAAAACTACCATAAAAAAATCCAGACTACAGTTTGCAAGTGCACATGGGGACAAAGATCTTACTTTTTGTAGAAATGTCCTCTGGTCTGATGAAACAAAAATGTAACTGTTTGGCCATAATGACCATTGTTATGTTTGGATGAAAAAGGATGAGGCTTGCAAGCTGAAGAACACCATCCCAACCATGAAGCATGGGGGTGGCAGCATCATGTTGTTGGGGTGCTTTGCTGCTGGAGGGACTGGTGCACTTCACAAAATAGATGGCATCGTGGAGAAGGAAAATTATGTGGATATATTGAAGCAACATCTCAAGACATCAGCCAGGAAGTTAAAGCTCGGTGGCAAATGGGTCTTCCAAATGGAAAATGACCCCAAGCATACCTCCAAAGTTGTGGCGAAATGGCTTAAGGACAACAAAGTCAAGGTATTGGAGTGTCCATCACAAAGCCCTGACCTCAATCCAAAAGAATATTTGTGGGCAGAACTGAAAAAGCAAGGAGCCTGCAAACCTGACCTTGCTACACCAGTTCTGTCTGGAAGAATGGGAAAAAATTCCAGCAACTTGTGTGAAGCTTGTGGAAGGCTACCCAAAACATTTGACCCAAGTTTAAACAATTTAAAGGCAATGCTACCAAATACTAACAAAGTGTATGTGAACTTCTGACCCACTGGGAATGTGATGAAAGAATTAAAAGCTGAAATAAATAATTCTCTCTACTATTATTCTGACATTTCACATTCTTAAAATAAAGTACTGATCCTTACTGACCTAAGACGGGGAAAGTTTTCCACGATTAAATGTCAGGAATTGTAAAAAAATTTATTAAAAAGAGTTTAAATGTATTTGGCTAAGGTGTATGTAAACTTCTGACTTTAACTTCCCCCCCATACCCCCCTGGAATCTACACCCCTGACATTTAAACACACAGACCCTGTCACAAATGGCGCCCTTAGCCCTTGCCGTCCTCCTCTGATTCCACACTTTGGTGTAGTGATGTTGCATGAGATATTGGGTAATACCACATCGAGCGTGCATTGAGGCCAGTTAAGGTACTTTTCCACCATCGGGCCAAATGGTTCTTATTGTGGAGCAGTGTCGTTCCATACCAACCCAGGGTCGTTGACACAGTTTCTTTTTTGAAATCAGGATTTGAATGGACTAATTGACCAAGTGACCAATCGTGAGTAACCACATACTAAAGCTGTTCCTCCAGCACAATTGAGTAAGGTTAGCAAACCGTGAACGGTATACAATCGTACCATACCGAACCATGCTCAAGTGGAAATGCTAATGCAATCATTACTCACCATGCTCAGAAACATTCGAAAAGTGCCTACAGGGGGTGCTTCAAAAGCCATGAATCCCCATGGTGGATGAACTTAAAAAAAAACATACTAATCAACACACTTGCACTACAATTAAATTAACAGCCTAGCGTAGGAAGTGTTCTAGGCTATCTGTTCTAGTATTGTTATTAATTCAATTTTGTTCATCGTTTTAAATGGCTTTGGTCAGATAATGTCTGCTAAAACAATTATATAAATATGAATTAATAAATGTAGTTAAGAGTTGGTCTAATTGCATACAGCTGATGTGCTAAATGGACATGTTGAAAATTTTATGATAGAAACAACATAAAATATATATATATATATATATATATATATATATATATATATATATATATATATATATATATATATATATATATATTCCCACACATGGATCAGTTTAGGACTGTCATATGGTCAGACCAGTGTCTTAAGATAACAAAGAACACAGTCTGACAAAATCAATGAAGGGCAGATAGATCATGGTCTTATGTGCCCTTCAAGTGGACTCGGAAATATGACGAATTCCGATCACATGAATTACCCAGTGAAGTCGGAAGTTCAAGTGGGAAACTCAGAATTCTAGATGATACCCGAGTTGCTGAGATGGGAGGAGTCATAATCTTTCAATATGGTGGAGGAGAGTACAGTTTCTGTAGTGAATGACAGGTTTTATCTTTTTTTTTTTTTTTTTTTTTTTTTTTAAATACAGCTAATTGTTAACGCTTGCATTTTCAGTCATATTTATTTATGTGTATCAGCAACCATATGATGCATTTTCTACATTTTTAGACCGTGAAAATAGCTTGTATTTGACCACAATTCCATTACTGTCAGCAGGCTAATGGAGTAATGTATTATGCTGTCAAAATAAAAGTTCCTCAAAAAATATGTATGAATAAACCTGGCAATGTCCATGTTTTCTGTTCTTTTCTACAACAAAGCACTTGAACGTGACATACTCGTACTTGCCACTTCAGAAGTGTGAAGTAGGATAATTCTGACAGCACATGAAGGCAGCAGTACTCTTGTTTTATCCCTAGTTCCTCCATAACCACTAGATGGCAGCCTCACATTATTTTCCAAATAGTCTCTCACAGGAAGTTCAACACTTCTGTTATGATTACTATTAAAATGTTGCCTTGCTTAGAATTACTTGTTTTTAAGTAAGAAAAAATAGAGCATATGACAGAGACAAGGATGGGAAGGTCACTTTCCTGCTGTTGTAGATATGTGTGCTTTGTAAATGTCACTTAAACAGTTATGATGCCTGATTTACTTTGTTCTTGACTGAAATATAGTTGCATAATGTAGCTTAAGAAACCCTGACTTTGCACGTGACATGCACTGTAACAATGACCAGGAACTGATGCAGTGCATGCTAATTTCTGAATGGTCAACTCAGATTACCGGGTGAAATCCCCCGGTAATACGCCAATTAAAACATACTGTACAGGCCCACACAACTCATATCAGACATTAGTATACGGACAGTATGACCCTTCTCTAACACTTCAAAAGATAATAGAGTTAAGATATTTACTTCTAGGTTGTGCAGACTGGTGTGCATATACATTAAATGAGTGGCATCAGGAATTTAGTGGAAATTGTGTAAAAATTAAAGGTTTAAATTTGGACTAAATTCAGAAATGAGAGTGTGAGATGGCCATAAACATACAGTTGCATGGCAGCTGCTTAAAGGAATAGTTCACCCAAAAATGAACATTATCTCGTCATTTACTCACCCTCATGCCATCCCAGATGTGCATGACTTTCTTTCATTTGCTGAACTCAAATGAAGATTTTTAGAATAATTTCTCAGCTCTTGTGGTCCATACAATGCTAGTGAATGGGTGTCAAAATAAAAGACAACTCCAGTGGTTAAATCAATGTATTCTGAATCTATATGAATATGTGAACACATGGATTTAACCACTGGAGTCATATGGATTACTTTTATGCTCCCTTTATGTGGATTTTGGAACTTCAAAATTTTGGCACCCATTCACTTCCATTGTATGGCCCTACAGAGCTTTTAAAAATCTTAATTTGTGTTCTTCAGAAGACACACATCTGGGATGCCAGGAGGTAAGTAAATCATGAGAACATTTTATTTTGGGGTGAACTATCCCTTTAAGAAGTATAATAAGTCTTGATAATTATGGTGCTACATCAATGGGCAGTATGAAAAATAAATGTAAGGCAAGTCATTCCTTTCAAAGTAATTAGTTACCAAACAGTGCAAGATCAAAATATATGGGATAATGTACATTCAGCCAGTCTGACATGAAGTGGATGGCTTTGCATCCAATTTATTATATAGACATGTAATATTGATTTGAATATAAATGAAACATGAAACTAACATAGCTATGTTGGAAATTAGTTGCCTGGGACAACGGTCAGTTGGTGAACAGATAGATGAAAATATTGTAACCTATAGTGTGGATTGCATAGCAGTTAGTGATTGTATCCCAAATCACTAAATCTGGTGACTGGACACTAAAGGAGCTACACAGAAAACAATATGAAACTCATTGTACTCACATCAAACTCATTGAGAGCGGCGGCCAGCTCGCCAATGCCAGCATGCCCGTGCTTCTCTTCGGTAGGTGAGGTGGCCTGGGCAGCACTGGAGATGCCACCGATGGCCTCTTGCACCTGTTTGAAGACATAGTCACGGTTGGCACGTGTGGCGGCAACATCAGGGTGGCGCAGGAAGGCCTGTGAGGCCGTGTAAAGCATTGTGGCGTTCTTCTTTAAAGCTCCGCGAGCAGCCGCCATCTCGTCCCTGGACTGAGGGTCCTTCAGTTCCTGCCACACACAAAAATTGTGTTAGAAGGTGAATGCAGAAGTGTCATTCACTTAAAATAAATGGATGCATCATTTGTTTTTGTTTTTGTTTTGTTTTTGTTTTTTTGTTTGTTTGTTTGTTTGTTTTTAAGTTAATGCTGCCAGTCAGTGTTTCGGCTTGCTGAGTCAACTATCATATTCATGTGTGAGTAAATTAAGTTAAATGTTATTTTCATGCCAGATATGATATTATATATTCTGTTTATGTTCTTGAATATCTGTAAATGTAATTGGACAAATATGCTTTCCAATGTTGATTCTATGATCCTGCTTGATTTAAAACTGGGCCTGTACATGACAAATTTCATGTATATTTCAATTATTAGTTCAGTGAATGTTGCCACTGCATATGCTATTCTATCATGCATTTTCATTGCTCTACTTCCCATCTGTTTGTATCAAGGTAACTACTGTATTTAGCATTGATTGAAAAGTACAGAGGCTATTATCGTACTGAAGCCACAATTTTGGTATCGAGCTAACCCTGCCCTAGTGAAAAAGTAATATACCAAATTGTATTTAAAATACATTTATTTCATGATAAGTATACTACAAATACAATAACACTAATTGAAAATACCATGTAATTGGACTTATTTTATGTGTTCTTAAAATGCACAAAAAGAAACTTTGATCACAACAAATGAGGTGGTAAACTAGTATAGCTTTTACAAATGCAATTAGCGTAAGTATACATTAAGTTCAAATATAGTGTACTTTAAGAAAGTACACTGGTTTGGTGCTTGTTTCCATCTACAAATTATTTTATGACTCTACAACTTGTCTGAACAGTGTTAAAAGTGATTATCATAAAAATGTTCTTCAAGCACAAAAAATTACTTGGAATATGACTAATATTTTCCTAATATATATACTGTATACTGTATATTTTAAATTACGGCATGTCTATTCTGAGAGCTTTTAAGATCATTTGCATTTCAACATACTGTTATCATATTAACTGAGAACAAACTCTTTATTTGTCTGTCTTGTAACAAGAGGTTACTAATGCTGAAAACCTATTAATTTAAAAATGATAATTAAAACATTATTTTGAGTACTTTAATTGTACAAAGCACATTCCTTAAAACACAAGAGAGATACTAAATTTACGTGCAGCAGTCACCATGCCAGAACCAGTTTTGAAGTGTGGGGCCCTCAAACAGGCTGTTTGTGACATCATCACTACAACATTAAGAAGTCAGTATGCAGACTGTGTTATACACCCAATTTATTCCAGACCAGCTTCCAAGATTGTCAAAATCATGGTGATTATAGTTATTTATCTACATAAATATTAGTCAAAAACTGTCCCCTTACACAGTTCAAATGTTGACGCAATCAAACTAAAAAGATTTAAATCTGCTTACATAGAGAAAGACTATGTGCTTGTCATTATTTTCAGTTCACACAAACCACTGCTTAAACATTATTTAAATTGTTTTTTTTTTTTTTTTCTTCAACAAAATGAAATGCAGTCTGTTAAGCCATTGATGATGATACTACTGGAAAACTTAATTGGTTCAGCTGCGGGATCTTGTGTATGGGTTCCTCATCTTTATGTATCTATTGAATCAGTCTCAATCAGACTTTTGGTTTTTGTGTTTGCATTCAACAATGTTATGCAAGTACAGTGTGCCCTGTGTATTATACCATTTTTAAAGCAGCATGTTGCATTCGACATTGTGTGAATTGAAGATGTAAGTTGAGGAGGTAAGCCAGGGGCCTTTGTAGATCAGTGATAAGATAGACCAATCAGACATCTGCATTGTTTTACTTTTCTTTGTGCAAAGGGAAAAATGGCACGTTTACCTATTTTAATAAAATGCCAGGTGTTAAAACTACATGGAATTATCATCCTTTCCAGGAATATACTGTAACGTCTGTTGATGTTTCTGCTTGGGGACTTGCTACTGGCTGTTGTGTATGCATAATTAATGAGTTAGGTCTGTGTAGATTTTGGGGACTCTTTGGGGGTTTTATTAACTAGCATTTAAAAGTAACTGAGGTTAAAGTTTAATTCAGCTTAATGTTAATTATGTCTTTTTATGTTAAGGAAAGGGGTTCTTTTTAGTTACCCGGGGTGAGATTAGTGTTGCTTTGAGATAGATGTGATCCTGTTTGAAGAACATTGTTGATTAACAGGGGTTTAAGACCCACTATGCTTGGTCCCCCATCTTTCTTCCTAATAATACCCAGTGTATAATACTATGAATTCAAGTGCCAGAATTACATATATTAATGCCTGCCAAAATTCAGCTGTGGTGTGGGCCAGCAATATATTAGCAGTATAACATTAATGTATGTCCAGCACTCTTACAGTGTAATGGAGTTGCAATTGTAATGTCACAAAAATACATTACAATTTCACATTGAGTCAATTCTGTGTATTTCAAAAATTAAATACAAAGGTAGATATTTAAAGTGTACTAAGTATACGTGAAATAGTTTCATTTTAGCACAACCAAGTATACTTAACGCATCTTTAGTTGCATCACAGCACTGCTTTCGGCAAATGAAAGTGCATTATGTACCAAGTTAGTTGTTCCAATTTAGCAGACTTTAAGTATACCAATTTATAATCTGCCAGCAATACACTTTAGTATACTGAAGCACCCAAGAATAAAGTGTGCTTAAGTATATTATTTTTTCACTAGGGTGGTACATCTCACTAATAGGAATTTACTCCAAAGTGCTTAATGAACACACTGGCAGCTCTCCCTTAGAAGGCAATACATAATATTCTGTAGGAGCACACAGTCCTGACATGATGCTTCCTGATGCAAACAAGCACTGGTATCACAAGCAGGGCTCCAGACTAAAAAAAATGACTTAGGAGCCATTGGCTCCTTAACTGAAACATTAAGGAGCCAAATGGCTGTTTTTAGTTGCCTAATCATATAATTGCTCGATTTAGATTGCTGTTCAGAAACAAGACAGAAAGCAGAAGAAAAGGAAGACAGCTGATAACCCATTAATCAGAGGTTTAATATACAGTATATATAGTTTAGAAGATACTGTACCTAAGTTTGCATTCCCCTTTTGTCTCATCAATGTTCACACCCCTTTCATAATTTATACAAATCTAAGACATTAAACTTGTTTTTGTACTGCCTACCTTCAGAATCTACATATATTTACATAAAGCATAGTATGCATATTGTAGTGCGTTGCCTTCGTGAGCATCAATTAATGTTTGCACATTTTGTAATAGTTGTGTATGAGTCCCTCAATTGTCCTAAGTGTCAAAAGCTGGATCTCAGATATATTATATATATATTAACTTATAATTATAAAGAAGCCCAAAATACACATGGGACTCCTATTTTGAAATGTCTACGCTCCCAGTTGTGAACACACTGATGGATGATTCGCTGAGAAAGTGACTCTGATTCAAACTGCAAACCTGAGCTCCTGAGTTCACACCCTCAGTTCTTTTCGGGTGATTCATGACAAAGACCCAGTTCAAAACAGTCATTTGGTCACAACTCTCTCGCTCTGAGTTTGTTGTTACATGCGGTGCAGTGAAATCATCACAACAGAATGGGTGAAAAGCGGCGCGAGACACACTGGTGGGCGCTCTCAAGATGCATTCAATAACTCACAGGATTATATCTGACTAAACCACATATGAACGCACACAACCTGTCTGTCACCAATGGTGACTAGATTTTAAATAATTGTCGCAATCAATTATTTTTGGTCGCATTTCTGACCATTTTAGTCGCTGTCTGGAGCCCCGACAAGTCAAGAGGGCCTTTTCCACTGGCGGTACTAAAGCCCATTTTAGGTACTTTCCCCAGGTCTAGTGCATTTCTTCGCTTTTGCACCTAAGGAACTATAGTTCCTCGAATCCGTTTTAGGGACATTTTTAGCTCCTACTCCGGGGTAGATACTTTTGGGGCATACAGGAACTGTGGGACTTTGGGAGGTGCTGCAGCCTGTGACTGGTCAAAAACCTGCATTGAGAAAGGAGAGAAGCTCCACAGCCACCATAGTAAACAAACTAGCTGCTAGCCTGCTTCTCAGAGAACTGTGCTAATTTTACAATTCCCTTAACAGAAATAACATATAACAAAAAGTATCCAAAGAGAATCACCCATTTCACATGTGTGTGTTTGACTTCATCAGGAGACACACTTTGAGTTTTCATCACATCTGTACTGTGTGACTATACAGAAAATAAAGTGATTTTTGACTGGATTACTACATCGATTTTTTTTCCTGGGATGACGGATATAAATAATTAGATGTTTATCAAGAGTGGGTAATTGAACATTATTATACACTAAAACATAGTGAAGTATTGCGTGCCTGTTACTACTCAGTCAACTTGCATCAAGACACCTTTTTTATGTCAATGAGTGAGTATTTCAGTACAGTAATTTATGTCATAAAAGCCTTTATTGTAAAAGATTGTGTTGATAAATAGATTTATAGTGCATTTTCAACATGTCCACTGAGTTCAGCGTGTGCTCTGTGGTTAAAGCACGCATTCGCCACCTCCTCATGCCTAGTTTAAACTGTAACCTGTAGACAAAAGCTGCGTCCGAAAACTGGTAAATGCTGCCTTCGGAGGCTGTATAAGGATGGATGAAGGTAAGATGAAATAAGGTGCTTTTTAAACTGTTCAGAGAGTTCCATTTATCCAAAAACACTGTTGCTTAAACCATTAACTGATAAGGCAGCTGGCTACATTTTCGGATTCAGCCACAGTTTGTATAAAAAGCCCAAAATAAACAAAAGTGTAGCTCTGATCCTGCATCCTCCATCTGTGTTGTTGATTTTGTTGTTGTTGTTGTTGCTATTGGAACGAGCCTGCAAATAACATCAGAAAAATGGTTGATACTAGATGACAACACGGTGGTTCCATTTGTGAATACAAATGCAAAAGGGGAAAAGTCTCCTTGGGTGTTCCGTTCCTCGTAAGAGTTCTCATCTAGAAAGTTACTGGGAAAAGTACCATGACTGCAGGTGGGAAAGGGCCTGAGGTTTGCACTCACTTAAATGTAATATCTATATATCGATTATAAAATATAACTGTAAAATAAAGTTTTACAGACAGAACTGTTTATATATATATATACAATATACAATATATTGTATATTGTTTTTAAATAAAATCCTTCAGAAAAAAGTTGAACCCAACGAACCAGTTTGGAGGTAATTCACAACATTACAATCTTTGATTTGAAAATTGGACAAAAAGACAAAGGTAAAAGTCTGTGCACTTAAGGTCTTTTAATGAACTACAATCCCATGAAGCACTGCCAATGACATATTTGAAATACATCATGATTTCATCATGATGGCACCACAGATGGCTGCCTCAGTGTGGAGCTCCTCAGTTCTTTTGTTGTTTTTGTTTGTTTGTCCTGTGTTTAGTAATCTTTTTCCAGTCAGTTTTAACAGAGATGAACTGCTGAACATTCGACAGCATGTACCAGACAATCTTTTCCCGGTTTTGGAATATTCAGATGTTTTGCTAGACATTTTAGTTGGAGTCACGGCTTTGTTGTTCAGGAGACGCAGGCGAGGGAGACGAGCCGGTGCGCTGGTCAAACTCCGGATTTCGAACAGCGCTGCCGAGTATTCACTTAGCGAATCTCCACTCTCTTCCTAACAAAACGGACGAACTACATCTCCTCAACTGCACAAACAAGGACTTTTCAACCTACTGCCTTGTGCTTCACAGAAGCCTGGCTGAGTGAAGCCATTCCGGACAGCGCGTTACATCTGCCGGGCTTCCAGCTGTTCAGAGCGGATTGCATCACGGAGTTAACGGGGAAAACGAGAGGCGGTGGAACATGCTTTTATATCAATGAAAGTTGGTGTACAGATGTAACAACGTTAAAGAGGATATGCTGTCCTAATTTGGAAGCGCTCTTTATTAACTGTAAGCCTTTCTACTCGCTGCGGGAGTTTTCCTCGTTTATTCTGGTGAGTGGGTCTATCGCGCCAAACGTGTGTTTGAACACAGTGCTGCAACAGCTGGCTGATCAGATCACAGACATGGAAC
Source organism: Myxocyprinus asiaticus (assembly GCF_019703515.2). Classification (NCBI taxonomy): domain Eukaryota; kingdom Metazoa; phylum Chordata; class Actinopteri; order Cypriniformes; family Catostomidae; genus Myxocyprinus; species Myxocyprinus asiaticus. The sequence goes on from NC_059351.1 coordinate 42,593,754, forward strand.
AACAATACCCGGACTCAGTTATTATTATTCTTGGGGATTTTAACAAAGCAAATCTCACACGTGAACTGCCCAAATACAAACACCAAATGCCTCACCAGAGACAGGAACATACTGGATCATTGCTACACAACAATAAAGGATGCATATCGCTCTGTCCCTAGAGCAGCTTTGGGAATCTCTGATCACTGTCTGATACATCTTCTTCCAACCTACAGGCAGAAATTAAAATCTGCTAAGCCTGTATTAAGGACTGTAAAAAGATGGACCAAAGAAGCAGAGCGGGAACTACAAGCCTGCTTCGATTGCACGGATTGGAGTGTTTTTGAGGCTGCAGCCACAGACCTGGATGAGTTCACAGATACTGTTACATCATATATCAGTTTCTGTGAGGATATGTGCATTCCTACTAGGACTTATTTAAAGTTCAACAATGACAAACCGTGGTTTACAGCAGAGCTCAGGCAGCTTCGTCAGGCCAAAGAGGATGCTTACAGGGGTGGGGATAACGTCTTGTACAATCAGGCCAGGAACACACTGAACAGGGAAATCAGAGTGGCTAAAAGGAGATACTCTGAGAAGATGAAAAAGAAGTTTTCATCTAACGACCCTGCATCAGTTTGGAGTGGCATGAAACAACTCACAAATTACAGGACTCCTACCCCCAACCTGAATGTGTTCTACTGCAGATTTGAAAGGCCCAATCTCACACCCCACACCCACTCTGACCTTCACTTCCCATAAACACCAACACCTCCTGCAACCCCCCTCCTCCCCCCTCCTGCTACTCAACCTGCACTTAAGATCTGTGAAGATGATGTGAGCCGCGTCTTTCGGAAACAAAAGACGAGGAAGGCTTCAGGCCCAGATGGCGTCTCACCAGCGTGTCTTCGATCCTGTGCTAACCAGCTTCAAACACTCAATCATTATTCCTGTCCCAAAGAAACCAAAAATCACAGGACTTAATGACTACAGACCTGTCACCCTGACGTCTGTGGTCATGAAATAATTTGAGAGACTGGTGTTGGCCCACCTGAAGAACATCACTGGACCCTTTCTAGATCCCCTTCAATTTGCTAATTGATCAAACAGGTCTGTGGATGATGCAGTCAACATAGGATTGCATCATATCCTGTAACATCTGGACAGACCAGGGACATATGCAAGGATCCTTTTTGTGGACTTCAGTTCAGCTTTTAACACCATCATCACAGCTATACTCCAGAATAAATTACACCAACTCTCTGTTCCCATGTCTATCTGTCAGTGGATTACCAGCTTTCTGACGAACAGGCAGCAGCTTGTGAGACAGGGGTAACTCACTTTTAGCACCTGTACAATCAGCAATGGTGCCCCCCAGGGATGTGTGCTCTCCCCACTACTCTTCTCCCTCTACACCAATGACTGCATCGCCAAGGACCCCTCAGTCAAGCTCCTGAAGTTTGCAGACAACACAACTGTCATCGGCCTCATCCGAGATGACGATGAGTCTGCATACAGAAGGGAGGTTGAACAGCTGGCTGTCTGGTGCAGTCAAAACAACCTTGAGCTGAACACGCTCAAAACAGTGGAGATCATTGTGGACTTTAGGAGAAACACCCCAACACTGACCCCCCTCACCATTCTAAACAGCACTGTGGCAGCAATGGAGTCATTCAGGTTCCTGGGCACTACCATTTCACAGGACCTGAAGTGGGAGACCCACATTGACTCCACTGTGAAAAAGGCCCAGCAGAGGTTGTACTTCCTACACCAGCTGAGGAAATTCTACCTGCCACAGGCGCTGCTGATACAGTTTTACTCAGCAGTCATGGAGTCTGTCCTCTGCATTTCAATAACTGTCTGGTTTGGTTCAGTTACGAAATCAGACATCAGAAGACTACAAAGGACAGTTCGGACTGCTCAGAGGATTATTGGTTGCCCCCTGCCCCCCTTCAAGAACTTTACACTTCCAGAGTAAGGAAAAAGGCAGGAAAATTCACTCTGGATCCCACTCACCCTGCCCACTACCTTTTTGAACTGTTGCCTTCTGTCCGACACTTCGGAGCTCTGAGCACCAGAACCGTCAGTCACAGGAACAGTTTTTTCCCTCATGCTATCCATCTAATGAACAGTTAAATTGCCCCATTAAGCAATAACTATGTGCAATACACAGTTTAGTCTTTTTTATATTTATCCAACACATCCAACCTCTTCTGCCATTTCATTCCTCTGAGAAAAAAAAAAAATTGTGTATGTGTGTATGTATGTATGTGTGTGTCTGTACATATGTGTATAATTAGATTTATTTTTTATTTTTTATTATTATCTATGTCTTGCTGCTGTTTTTGTATTGTTTTTGTATTGTTGTACACTGGAAGCTCCTGTCACCAAGACAAATTCCTTGTAAGTGTATGCATACTTGGCAATAAAGCTGATTCTGATAAAGCTGATTCTGAATTAAGAATGGTGGAAAAATATAAAACAATTGATTTAAAGTTGATGATTCTAAGAACAAAATCAATATATTTAAAGTATAATGAAAAATATTCAGAAACATACAAATGTACAAATAGTTTGAGAGTGTAGGCTCGATAGCGTCATTCACACTGTGTCATGGTAGTGGGCAGTCTAAAATATTCAATATGATTTTTTAAAACAAAGCTGAAATAATGTGGACTGTTGGCGTCAACAGAAGCATATACCAACGATTAACAACCTCAGAGCTCATGGTAGGTCTTTAAAGGTTTGTCAGTTATTGTTAATAATCAATTCCCTTATGAAAAAAAAATAATAAAAAAAAAATAAAGATTTGATTTTTACTTCCAGAACCAGAGTGTTGTGCCCAATTAACTACAACAGTAGCTTAAACAATGACTAAATATCTATTTGGCTATTGGTTAGCAGTAACCAACATTGGTTAACATAAACCAACAGCTGTACAGTCAAGATGACATCAGCCAAAAAAAGTTGCAGTGGAGCAAGTTCTTCTAACATTGATTTATCTTTGGAATAGATGTTTTTTTGTTTTGTTTTTTCTTAGAAATAATGTGCACCATTGAATTGTTCACAATAAGACCAAGAGTGTGTACAGAGAAAGTAAATGGTGTCAATTTTGATTGCATGTTGACTTTATACTGTACACAATAATAGCTTTTTGAATATTGTAGAAGCAGATATTGTAGACAGCGCACAGGATCCATGTCTAAAGTGATACTCTATAATACCTGCTGCCTGCGAGCCGCCACATAGTTGAGCTTCACCATCTCTTTCCCAAACTCCTTAAAACGATTGGCCAAGTCCTGCTCATTGGTGGCATTCTTAACGGCTTCAAGAGCTTCCTCCACCTACAAAAGCACACACAAATCAACACTCACAAACACATTCCACAGTTTGGCAGTTTAAACACCAAAAGTTTTTAAAAGTTCCGCAAAGCACTTCAATTGATACAGTTGAGTGATGGTTAACTTTCATTGGCAAAAAGTATTTTCACTAAAGATTCTCCTGGGATATATATAATGTAAATTCAGACTTCAAATCATGTTTTTTTTTTGTTGTTTTTTTTTTTTTTTCTGTCTGTAATGAGTAGAAGAAGAAAAGGGTGACTCTGTGTCCCATGTGGGACATCCGAAAGTTTGTCAGCCACATCCCACACTCCACAAATTGTACCGGCACTACAATTATATTTCACAGATGATTAAAGGGATAGTTCACCTAAAATTAATGTTCTGTCATCATTTAACCTCTTGTTGTTCCCATATGACTCTATTTTTTATTTTTTTATTTTTTTTTTTTTACAATAAAAGATGAAAGTAAATGGTGACTAAGATTTAAAATTCTGCCTAACATCTCCTTCTGTTTTGTACACAAGAAAGAAACAGGTTTTGAACAACATTAGGATGAGTACATGATGACTGAAGTTTAATTTTTGGGTAACTTTAATTTGCTTAGTGACAATACAAAACTGAGGCCTCTGGTTAAAAATTGGCTTAGTTTTAAAAGACTAAACTACACTACGAGGCTGTAGTGTAAAAATGCATTTGTGTCTGTTGTCTCAACACCTCTGGGGAAAAGACAGACAGAAAATAGAATATCATAACTAGAAGCTAGGGATTAGGGGCAAAACTGTGTGAAAATTGAGGTATGAAAGCAAAAAGCCTTAACTTAGCCCTTCTAAAATAGCCTTATCTACCTTGGAAATACAAATGCAAAATGTGAAGCATAATTGACGACCGTCAGCAAGAGAAATTACATGAATGTTATTCATCTCTCACCTCCTAATATTTGTGTGACAAGAACTTTACGATCACTGCAACTTTTACGCTGGCCCAGATATTTTCATAGAGGCTCCCGTCAGAAATTTAATCTCTCAGGCGTTGGCATGAATGTTTTGTGGTCCAGTTCCAAGTCCTCTGACAACTATATTAACCATGGTGTCTACTCAATGAACTTATGTTACCCACAGAATTGTGCTGACAAGCGCAGTGACACGGCGTGTCTCAAAACTATTACACTCGCTCATCTGGGGCCTTGACGAGTATTGACACTGACTACCACCTCTAGAGTTGCGAGTTCGAATCCAAGGTGTGCTGAGTGACTCCAGCCAGGTCTCCTAAGCAAACAAATTGGCCCGGTTGCTAGGGAGGGTAGAGTCACATGGGGTAACCTCCTCGTGGTCGCGATTAGTGGTTCTTGCTCTCAATGGGGCGCGTGGTGATTGCGGAGAATAGCATGAGCCTCCACATGCTGTGAGTCTCCGTGATCTCATGCAGAGCGATGTGATAAGATGCACGGATTGACTGTCTCAGAAGCAGAGGCAACTGAGACTTGTCCTCTGCCACCTGGAATAAGATGAGTAACCGCGCCACCACGAGGACCTTTTAAGTAGTGGGAATTGGGCATTCCAAATTGCGGAGAAAAAAAAAGGAGAAAATTGGAGAAAATAAAAACTCGCTCATCTGAATGTACGTTCAATGAACAGGAAATCGGCATTGCTCAATGATGCTGTTGTGGATAAAAACCTTGATTTTTTCTGCCTGTGTGAAACCTGGCATCAGTCAAATTACTTTTTAAATTTAAATATGAGTGCCTCCACTGGGTTACAGATACACTGAAAAGCCACGTTCTACTGGGAAAGATGGTGGCTTTGTTGTTATTTACAGATCTGCTGTGTCTGTTACGGAGATAACAGTACCCAGTGTTTCATCATTTGAATGTCTTGATTTTAAAATTAATGGTGCATTCCCTGTTCTTGTTCTTTTAATTTACCATCCTCCGAAACCTAATTCCTCTATGAACTCATAGAACTGTTGACACTTGTTAGTTCCATCTTTCAAGCTATGATTTTAACTGTTGATATTAACATCCATATGGACAACCCAAATTGTAATGACGTAGTAAACTTTCTGGATGTGCTGGATTGTTTTAACTCCCCAACCCATAAATTTGGTCATATACTGGATTTGGTTTGCTCTGTTGGTGTTGACATTGACCAGCTTGAGAGTGCTGAAATGATCATTAGTGATCATAAGCTTCTTACTTTTAATATAGTTGCTCCTTCTTTAAGATCTTCAAAAGACTCTGTCATCATTTTTAGTAATGTAAAAACACATTGATCATGACCTTTTCTCCTGCTCTGTTTCTGAGTTTCCTTTAACTCAGTTGATGATTATAACTTTGCCTTATCATCTATTTTGGATGTGTTTGCCCCCAGGAGAGAGCGTGTTGTATTTTTTGAGCTAAGGGCTTAACTGTCCACAAGCTCATGTTCGAGCAAAACCTGACTGAGTATAATGATGCTCTTATAGCAGCAAAAGATGCACATTATTAAAAAATAATTAGTAATGGTGCTACAAATCCAAAATTGATGTTTAAGACTATCAACAAACTTCTTAAAACCTATTAATTCACCTACATGTTTTTCTGTTGAACAGTGTAATGAGTTCATACATTATTTTTCTGCTAAAATTCAGAACATTTATAATTGTATTGCATCTGCTCTGTGACAGGTACATTCATTGGTCTGAATCAATTGAGATTTTACCAAAGAATGTACCTGTCACTATGTTTTCTAATTTTACTACTGTTAATTAAGCCTGGGCAATTTATCAAATATTATCGATATAATCAAGATAATTTTGCTGACGATGTAAAAATTGACCAATATCCTGAATATTGCAATAATTTTAATTCAATCATTTGGCCATTAAGTTTCATAAAGAGTGCATCAGTAGACTAATTTCACGATCCTTCAGGGCGGCACAATTAAAAAAAAAATAACATCACAATGGCTAGTTGGTTATATGTGATTGTTAATCCACAAAAGGCTGTGATTTAAAGACAGATAAACATGGTCTGTGTGTGTGTGATTCAGAACAAACCAGTGACGCTCTGATCTGTGTGCACACGCATGGCACCGATCACAGATCAGTTCACGTGCATTGTGAAATCAAAATAATGCAGGTTCAAGCATTTGTGCAATTCCAAACATTAGTAACAGTTACAAGTTTTTATACAAATCTGCAAATGCGGCACAGAATAACAGAAAACTAGGAGATTACAGCGTTTCAGGAAATGCGGAACATTGTAAACTGTCAAATACACATTGCCTAAGCTGTTTCTCGTTTCGAAGGCTGCATGCTAGGTAGGACGCGTCCTTTGAAGGCTGCAGTATACTGAGTGTCCTCCTTTAAACAAGCCTTGTTTAAACAAGATGGCCTTCGTAGGACAAAACGGAAACGGAACGTAACATAGTTGCTATGACAGCACACCACTCTTTAATAATCGTGAGCGCTTTGAGTGAGAAGGGAACAAAGTCCCTCTGGAAGGGTATGTATGAGGTACATTTTAGGAGATTTATAATGATGTAAAGAGAAAAGAAAATAGATTTTACAGGTGTACTTTTAGTCTAATACTTTATTTTAATTATATATTAATATAATTATACATATTATATACTCTGCATCCATCTACTGCTGTACTTCAACTTGGGAATTAACATTCCTTGCATTTGAACATCATATTTACGGGCAAATTGGCATCATTTATTTTTTTAGACATTTCCGTTGAAGCAAAGAATTGTGGGTTGTGAGTGCCCACGATTCCCGTGAAAGAAGGTCGCATTCGAAGGCTGCATTCGAAGTATCCTACTCGCTTTTCTGAAACGAGACAGCCTCGATGATGTATGCGGCCAACAATTGTGACCTCTGGAGGACGCGGCCTTCCAAACGAGACACAGCCATGTCGAAATTAAAGATCCTTGTGAAGCTGAAGTAAATACAACAGAACTTTCGGTGTCAAAATAAAAGCCCCCAGGTGAAGGTGAAGTAAACAGGACATAAATACATATATTTTGTATAATGCACATCTAATAATCAGAATAATAATGATAATTCAGCATTATATTATAATAATCAACCTGAAGTGCCCCACAGTAATAATTTAGTATTATGCAATGTTAGGGTTACCATATTCTGGCTTTCCAAAAAGAGGACATAATAGGGTTCAAAACAGTGTTACTATGAATGCAAACTTTAATACAGTGAAAAAGACACTCTATTAGCACAACATAAATATTAAAAAAATAAAACTTTCCAACATTCTTTTGAATGCCCATGTACTAAAATAAAATATTTGATGCCATGAGTGTACCTTCATTTACTATGACTATTATTTTGAATGGCCATGGAAAATGAAGCAGTGTGATAACAATTTTACCTGGTCGCAAAAAGTAGTCCGTTAATTTACCTGATGAACTTTCACCTTTTGCTGGCCCGTTATGCTTCGCAGAGCTAATGTGTGCTTCTAAATCACTTGCACCTTTATTAGCAACTGACACATAAGTGCCAGCTTTACATGTCATACATTCTGCTTCCCACGGATCTCGACCTGGACGAAAGCATGGGAATTTTTTGTGCAAATCTTCTGTAAATTTGCACTTTTGTCTGGGCATTGTTTCCACTCAGCTGTCATTTGCTGCTACTGTCAAGCAACTGTTTGATGCCACAACAGCGCTTTGCGCATTCGTGGAGAGATTGACAGGCAGGAATTTGGCCAATAGTTGCTGCAAGCCTCTTATAATAGACCAATTGGTGTGCGAGAAGGCGGGACTTACAAAGAGTGGTTAAAGCAATGCAAATATGCGCGCACACACAATGAAGTATTAGATGCACTAGATGCACATCATAATGCAACTAAAGCCGAGTCCTGGACATTTTCGCAAATTTAGAAACCCCGGCCGGATGCTTTTTATGTTCCGAAAAAGAGGACAGGTCTAGGAAAAAGAGAACGTATGGTCACCCTATGCAATGTTCAACTGGGTTTTCAAAAATAAGTCAGTGAAGTAGCTTTGCACACCTTGTTCAATCACAAGAAAGTATTAGTAAAAACAAAGGTAAATAATGCTTTTTATTAAGCTACTATGTATATAATTGCTACTTGAGTATGAAATATAAATATAAATTGCATATCAATCAAAATGATTGAATTTCATTCTTGTGTTTATTTAATGAAAAACTAATTATTAGATTTTAATTGAATGTCTTTAAAATATGTAATCTACTTGACTACAATAGCTGTTTGGATGAAATGATGGTTTCTCTGATAAAAGAAAAAAGAAAAAAACTACCAAAAAAATAAATAAAGAAAAAATAAAATAAAATAAAAAAAAAACACTTTTGAGCCATTTTAGACAAATACATAATTATCAAGATACATATATCGAATATCGTCAATAGGCTGAAAAAATAATAGATATACTATTTTAAGACATATCGCCCAGCCCTACTGTTAATAATGATTTTGTCTCTGAATAGGTGATGAAGATAAATGCAACTACTTGTATACTTGACCCTCTTCCTACCCCTGTTCTTAAGGGATGCCTGGCCCCCTCATTATGAAAATTGTAAATACTTCACTTGATACTGGGACTGTGGCATTGGCTCTTAAGACTGCAGCTGTCAAACCAGTCCTTCAAAAGGCTGGGTGTGACATACAGTTGAAGTAAGAAGTTTACATACACCTTAGCCAAATACATTTAAACAAGTCCTGATATTTAATCGCAGAAATCATTGCCAGTTTATGGCAGTTAGGATCACTACTTTATTTTAAGAATGAGAAATGTCAGGATAATAGTAGAGAGAATTATTTATTTCAGCTTTTATTCCTTTCATCACATTCCCAGTGGGCAAGAAGTTTATATATACTTTGTTAGTATTTGGTAGCTTTGCCTTTAAATTGTTTAACTTGGGTCAAACATTTTGGGTAGCCTTCCACAAGTTTCTCACAATAAGTTGCTGGACTTTTTGGCCCATTCCTCCAGACAGAACTGGTGTAACTGAGTCAGGTTTGTAGGTGTCCTTGCTCGCATATGTTTTTTCAGTTATGCCCACAAATTTTCTGTTGGATTGAGGTCAGGGCTTTGTGATGGACACTCCAATACCTTGACTTTGTTGTCCTTAAGCCATTTTGCCACAACTTTGGAGATATGCTTGGGGTCATTGTACATTTGGAAGACCCATTTGCGACCGAGCTTTAACTTCCTGGCTGATGTCTTGAGATGTTGCTTCAATATATCCACATAAATTTCCTTCCTCATGATGCCCTCTATTAAGTGAAGTGCACCAGTCCCTCCTGCAACAAAGCACCCCCACAATATGATGCTGCCACCCCCATGCATCACGGTTGGGATGGTGTTCTTCGGCTTGCATGCCTCACCCTTTTTCCTCCAAACATAACAATGACCATTATGGCCAAACAGTTCAATTTTTGTTTCATCAGGTCAGAGGACATTTCTCCAAAAAGTGAGATCTTTGTCCCCATGTGCACTTGCAAACTGTATTCTGGCTTTTTTTATGGCAGTTTTGGAGCAGTGGCTTCTTCCTTGCTGAGCAGCCTTTCAGGTTATGTCGATATAGGACTTGTTTTACTGTGGATATATATACTTGTATACCTGTATCCTCCAGCATCTTCACAAGGTCCTTTGCTGTTGTTTTGGGATTGATCTGCACGTTTCACACCAAACTACATTCATCTCAAGGAGACAGAATGCGTCTCCTTCCTGAGCAGTATAATGGCTGTGTGGTCCCATGGTGCTTATACTTGCGTACATTTGTTTGTACAGATGAACGTGGTATCACATTTATTTTTTCTGAGGTCTTGGTTTATTTCTTTTGATTTTCCCATGATGTCAAGCAAAGAGGCACTGAGTTTGAAGGTAGGCCTTAAAATACATCCACAGGTACACCTCCAATTAGAAGCTAACTGGCAAACTGTCTAAAGGCTTGACATCATTTTTTGGAATTTTCCAAGCTGCTTAAAAGCACAGTTAGCTTAGTGTATGTAAACTTCGGATACACTGGAAATGTGATATAGTCAGTTAAAAGCGAAACAATCTGTCTGTAAACTATTGTTGGAAAAAGTACTTGTGTCATGCACAAAGTAGATGTCCTAAATGACTTGCCAAAACTATAGTTTGCTAATATTAAATATGTTGAGTGGTTAAAAAAATTAAGTTTTAATGACTTCAACCTGAGTGTATGTAAACTTTTGACTTCAACTGTATCTGACCATTCAAATTATAAACCTTTTTCAAATCTCCCATTTTTTGGCTAAGGTTCTTAAACATGTCGTAGCGGCACAACTTCACAGTCACTTGTTACTTAATAAATTACATGACCCTTTTCAATCAGGGTTTAGATCTGGGCATAGTACTGAGACTGCTCTGGTTAGAGTTATGAATGACCTCCTTATCACAGCCGATTCCGGAGCCTGTAGTGTTTTAGTTTTGTTAGACTTCAGTGCTGCATTTGACACTGTTTGTCATACCATTCTAACTGAAAGGCAACATATGTGGGTTGGACTTTCGGGTACTGTGCTGGATTGGTTTAGATCCTATCTTACGGATCAGTCCCAGGTTGTTGTCTTGGGAAAAAACTAATCGGAAACAGCAAAAGTTTGTCAGGGTGTTCCTCAAGGGTCGGTCTTGGGTCCCATATTGTTCAGCATTTACATGCTGCCCCTTAGTCAGATCATCAAGAAATATGGCTTGGGGTATCACTGCTATCACTGATGACACTCAGATCTACTTCAGCACCAAGCCTGATATTACATCCACTGCAACAGTTCTTACTGACTGTTTGCAATAAAATAAAACATGGATGCAAATTAACTTTCTTAAACTAAACTGTTCTAATCATTGGTACACCAGCAGCTACTCAAAAGTGTAATCATTTTAAATTGACAGTTGATAATAGCCTGGTACTTCCCACCAATAAAGCACGTAACCTTGGCGTTATCTTAAATGCACAGTTAACATTAGATGCACACATAAAGAGTGTTTCAAAAACTGCATTTTAGCACTTTAGAAATATTGCCAGGATTACGCTCTTTCTCTCATTGCCTAATGCAGAAAGACTTATACATGCATTTATTAGTTCCAGAATTGATTATTGCAACACACTTTTTTCAGGTTTACCTGATTAAAATACATTCAGAATTCAGCTGCTCGTGTTCTCACTAATACATCACAACGTCAACACATTACTCCCGTGCTCTCTCAGTTACATTGGCTTCCTGTCCTTGCACGTACATACAAAGCAGTACATGGAATAGCTCCTTTTTACCTATGTGATCTTATTACTCTTTACACACCTTCTCGCTCTCTCCGTTCTGCTGGCTCTCTTAGTCTCCAGCAGCCTTCCTGCAGATTAAAAACTATGGGGGAGAGAGTTTTCTCATGCACTGCCCCTAGACTATGGAATGCGCTGCCTACTTCTATTAGGAATGCTCCCACGTTGAACTGCTTTAAGAAATTATTAAAAACTCATCTTTTTAAAATAGCTTATATTGATTGAATCCACTTCAGTTTAATTCACTGGGTCTCAGTTTGGTTGCATAAATTGTGGGATCAGCTTGACTGTAAGGTGCATGAGAAGTGCCTGACAAGACAGCCACATCTATGGCAAGTGAAATACAGCAAGTGTTTTATTTTTATCTGCTATTGTACTTTATTTCATTTTATTCTTCCTTGTTGAGTTTTATTTTGCTTTTTATTTTTAAGATTTATTTTCTTTGTATTTGTGCTGTAGTGCTTTGAGTGTGAGAGAGGCGCTTTATAAATAAAATGTATTATTATTATTATTATTATTATTATTATTAAAGAGGGTATCACTGTTAAAACAACCAATCAGAGATAAAGGGTGGAGCTAGACAGGAAAGCGACTGGACAAGAGAACATACAATTTTCAGGTGAGCCAGGAGTCTCATGACGTCGGCCATGTCAGCTAGGATGAGGAGGCGAGTGACGGCAGATAGGAGGGCACGGGCCGCACGAACCATGGTACCACGTTTCACAGAGGAGCAGGGGTCATCCGCAAACTCTGAGGAGGCCACACGCATGGTATCACCTACACAAAACAAGCAGGAAAGACAAAATGACAAATGTTTATTGTTACACCTTGCAGCAAATCCCTCAAGCTTTTTAAAAAATTGTTTTGACAAATTAGACTGCATTTACATGCCGATGGTTTATTAATAGCTGGGCACCTGTTTATCAGAGAAATAAACTATGAATACAGACAAGACTGCTAAGAGTGCTCGTTAGTAGAATAGCACACTCCAAAAACAGTATGTGCAGGGCTGCTGGTGTCTGGAAAATGATGCACCAGTTTCGGTCAAACTGTGTCATCCATGAATATGCAGTATATCACTTGTGTGACTCAATATTTTGCAACTTTTACATGTAAACTTTTAGAACTTTAACCACAGAAGGGACATCAAAAGCATCATGCTGCGACCCTTTGGTACATAACAGTGTATTTTGTCGCTCTATTCCTCTTTTTTGCACACAAACACACACACATACTCTACCAGTCAAAAGTTTGGAAACACTTGACCGAATTTATGATTGTCATGATTTTACAAACCGCTTGATGAAAAAGTTAACATAACATACAAATAGGAGGTAACCCCCCCCCCACCCCACCCCCCCCCCCATAATCAAAACAAGCAAGTACAACCCCCCCCCCCCCCCCCCACTCCCCAATAGTTATACCATGGTAAATGGAAGCATGTAAATGTGTGTTGCAACCCCTTCAAAGTTCAAGCCAAATCTACACCCTTGCATGTGGCACCTCGTGAAATTGGTTGAGAGAATGCACAGTGTTCAGAGTTCAGTTATCTAGGCAAAGGGAGGCTAATTTGAAAAAGGTAAAATATATTTTATATTGGTTTGTTTAACATTTTTTGGGCACTACATAAATCATATACTTCCAGTTGTGCATGTTTCATAGTTTTAATGCCTTTTCTATCACCTTAAAATGTGAAATACTGTAAAAATAGCACGATTTCCTCATACCTGTTTCTGCCAGGAAATGTTTATGCTGTTAGTTCTCTTACTCATCTTTCTAAACAACTTAGCCACAGTGGTCTTGGACTTTATACTGACACCTACTGGTGTGGATGCAACATAGCATGAACGCAATGGCAGATGGGATTGTAGAAATATCACTGAAATAGTTGTCACCACTAATCAATTTATTCTACAAATGTACAGTAAATATCCAATAATAGAGGGTTACAAAGATAAAGTGAGTATAGTATTTGGTTAGTCATGTGATCTCATTAAGTTTCAGATATATCAAATTCATCCAAAAATGTTTATTATTTTATCATTAACCCTCTTGCTGTTCCTAACCCACATGAATTGCTTTCTTTTGTGGGTTACAAAAAGAGATGTTAAACCGAATAACAGGCTCAGTCTCTATTTACTTTCATTGTATGATGTAATCATACATGAATGAGACTACCATACAGCCTAATGTTGCCTTCACGTGCTATCGGAATTATCATAAATATGAGTTTCCCACTCAGAAGTTGCACATGAATGACCCCTCAAGTCATAATTACGACTGGGAAATCCAGAGATAATTTTGATACCCGAGTTTCCGAGATGGGAGGAGTTCTAAACTTTCAACATGGTGGAGGAGAGTACAGTTTCTGTTTTGCATGAGAGGTCTTGTTAATTTTTCTAAATACAGCTAATCGTTAGCACTTGCCATTTTGGTCATATTCATTTATGTATATCAGCAACCATTCTATGCATGCTGTACATTTTTACACCTTGAAAATAGATAATTGTATTTGACCAAAATGCATTATCGTCAGCAAGCTGAGTGATATGTATTATCGTGTCAAACCATAGGCCTCAAGAAATATGTATGAATGAACCTGACGTCGTTCATGTTTCCTGTTCTTTCCAACAAGAAAGCACTTGAACAACTTACTCGTAATTGCCACTTCAAAAGTGGGAAGGAGGATAACTCTGATAGCACATGAAGGCAGCATAACATCTCAATTTGTGTTCCACATAAAAAAAAGAAAAAAAAAGAATGTTATACAGTTTTAGAACAACATGAGGGGTGAGTAAATGATCACTGAACTTTCATTTTGGGGGTGAACTATCCTTTTCAAGCCTAAAAATTGTTTCAAAAAACATCATTGAGTTACTTGTGTGCAGCATGCTTGCTAAAACAGTGAAAATGTGCAATTTGTCTCAGGGTTCAGCCCTATTGACAGAAACGAGTAATGATCTTAAAGTAACTAGACTTCCCACCCTCCATCTGAAAAGGTGCCACAGGCAGGAGAGAGTTGATTAATGACAGGTTAAAAAAAGCCCGACTGGGACATTTACAAATGTCATTTAATCTGAGAATGATATAGAGAGTTGAAAGCGAGTGGCCATAGAAGTGTCCATAGAAATAGGGAGGGAAGTAGAGAATACTTGTTTAGTCAGGGAGTTGTGTTCGCGTGCCTGTTTTGGCACTGTGTGGGTGAACACTTGCATGAACACAATAAATATGGACGTGCTTTTGTTTGCGTGTCTGTTCTGTGGTGCATTTCTCTCACATGCTGAAGTGAAATGACAGAATGCCAGCTATTCTTAACAGTGTCTCCCTGTAGTCCCTCTAAATGTGGGGGAAATGTCAGCACTCTCCTCTGGCTCTCTACATTGTTTTGGCAGCTCTACCTTCATGGACTAACCCCAGGAAATTATAATCTCATTTGCATCATAGCTACTGTATATATAAAACCGCTTATTGATTCCAACATACAGTAAAAGCATAATGTAACCATGGAACTAGTGAATAGAATAGATATACAGTAACTCACTGATTTCTGTTCAGTATAAATTACATTTTAGTACATATTGGCATCTTCAGATTAAAGGTGAATTGTGTAATTTCTATGCCACTAGTGTGACCAAAAGGAACTGCAAAAATAATAACTGTTTCCAAACAGGTTTCCCAAACACTCCTCTCATCTTCTATTGGTTGGACAAACCGAGAGTCCCACCTGATTGGCTGACTTTACGCAGCTTCCAGGAGTAAGGGTATGGGCTATGTTGTATTGTATTGTATTGTATTGTATTTATTTTATTTTATTTTTAGTTACAATGGCGGCCAAAAGTTTGGAATAATGTACAGATTTTGCTCTTATGGAAACAAATTGGTACTTTTATTCACCAAAGTGGCATTTAACTGATCACAATGTATAGTCAGGACATTAATAATGTGAAAAAATACTATTGCAATAAAAAAAAAAAAAAATGAGTTCTCATCAAAAAATCCTCCACGTGCAACAATGACAGCTTTGCAGATCCTTGGCATTCTAGCTGACAGTTTGTCTAGATACTCAGGTGACATTTCACCCCACGCTTCCTGTAGCACTTGCCATAGATGTGGCTGTCTTGTCGGGCACTTCTCACACACCTTACAGTCTAGCTGATCCCACAAAAGCTCAATGGGGTTAAGATCCATAACACTCTTTTCCAATTATCTGTTGTCCAATGTCTGTGTTTCTTTGCCCACTCTAACATTTTCTTTTTGTTTTCTGTTTCAAAAGTGGCTTCTTCTTTGCGATTCTTCCCATAAGATGCACCCCTGAGTCTTCTCTTTACTCTTGTACATGAAACTGGTGTTGAGAGGGAAGAATTCAATGAAGCTGTCAGCTGAGGACAAGTGAGGCGTCAATTTCTCAAACTAGAGACTCTGATGTACTTATCCTCTTGTTTAGTTGTACATCTGGTTTTCCACATCTCTTTCTATCCTTGTTAGAGCCAGTCTTTGAAGACTGTAGTGTACACCTTTGTATGTAATCTTCATTTTTTTTGGCAATTTCAATCATTGTATAGCCTTCATTCCTCAAAACAATGATTGACTGATGAGTTTCTAGAGAAAGCTATTTCTTTTTTGCCATTTTTGACCTAATATTGACCTTACGACATGCCAGTCTATTGCATACTGTGGCAAATCAAAAACAAACACAAAGACAATGTTAAGCTTCATTTAATGAACCAAATAGCTTTCAACTGTGTTTGATATAATGGCAGGTGATTTTCTAATACCAAATTAGCAATTTAGCACGATTACTCAAGGATAAGGGTTGGAGTGATGGCTGCTGAAAATGGGGCCTGTCTAGATTTGATCAAAAATTACTTTTTTCAAATAGTGATGGTGCTGTTTTTTACATCAGTAATGTCCTGACTATACTTTGTGATCAGTTGAATGCCACTTTGGTTAATTAAAGTACCAATTTCCTTCAAAAACAGCAAAATCTGTACATTATTCCAAACTTTTGGCCGCCAGTGTAAATTTTATGTAAATGTTATTTTTGGTTTTTTATGTTTTTTTATTATTATTATTATTTTATTATTAATAATAATTTGATTGTTTTGTTATTTATTTTATTTATTTATTTGTTTATTTATTTAGTTTTATTTGTTGGTTTTGTTCTGTTTAGTCTGCCTGGCAAAGTTTTGTTTACAAGTTACTGGGCTGAAACAGTTTTAAGTGCTTCTGAGGATGAAGTAATCACTGGATTTGCTAATGTTTGCCTGGTTAGTGGCATTAAATCCCTGAATTATTATTATTATTATTATTATTATTATTTTTTTTTTTTTTTTTTTTTTTTTTTAAGGCACAGAGTAAACTAGACATCCACAAGCAAAACTGTATATTATGTTGTCAGTGGGTTATGTCTGTGGAGAAAAATGCAAAAACTGCTCTGAGATCTGCGTATAGACAAATGGATACCAAACCAAGCCAGGACTGCTGGGGCAGAATGAAGTGTGTTAAAATACTCTGTGTGGACCATTAGTAAGCTGACCTTCAGCCGAGAAGAGGTTAATGAACAAACGCTAGACATAATTGCCCGAAAGGCTAACTGGTCCTGAGTATGTGCGTGTGTGTGTGTGTGTGTGTGCGCGTGCGCGCGCGTGTGTGTGTGTGTGGGCAGGTTTAAGTGGTTTACGAGGACTTTTTTTTTAGGTTACAAACTGGTAATTACAAGGGTATTATGCTATAAATGTGGTTTATGAGGACATTTCTAGTGTCACCATAATTGAAATCGCTTAAAAATTATACATACACATTTTAGATTTTGGAGATTCAAACTTTGTTCTTGTCCACCACTCATAATTGCTCTTCAGCAAGAGAATGTTCTGTGAAACACCATCAATAACAGTTTGCCATTTTCATAGAGATAATTTGGCTGAGCAAACACTAAGTCCAGTCCAGCCCACTGAGTCTGCAAGTGTTCAGAAAGGAAACACAATGGGTATGGGAACAGTCATAAAATAAAAATGGTAAAAGAGAGAGAAAGAGGGACAGATTCAGGCCATAAATAATAAGTTGCATGTATAGGTCTAGTCAGAGCCAAACAGAAAAGGCAAATCCATAGCAAACTGGCACTTTAGGAATTTTGCAGTCATTTGAGAGTCAGTGTTGTCAAAGTAACATAAATCTAAAAAAAAAACATCCTTAAGAGAGTCCTAAAACCTTTAGAGTGCTAATATGAGCCTTTACTTGGTTGCTTAATGGGACAGTGAAACAAATACATTCGTTCAGATTGAGTAATTCATGGTGACGATAGTCTGATAGGATGCTCACCTTGCTTGCGGACATCCTCTACAGCTGCGATAAGTTCCTCCTTCAGGTCCTGACTGTCCTTAGCAATCTGCTCACCCTTTTCTAGAAAGTTCTGTGTGGCCTGCTCCACGGACACAGCCAGCACATGAGCCTTCTTGGAGCGGCCTTTTTTCTTACTGGATGGGCCTTTGTTACTGGTGTTGACCAGGGTGGTCACCTGTTGATGAGAAGAGTCATATATGAAGATGGATTTAAGTTGCACAAAAAGGCTCAAACAAACTTTCACCAAAACTGGCTGTCATTTACTACAGCTTAAAACTGAGCCGCATAAATGTAAAGCAATTGGAGATGTGCAGTCCATACGGTGACACGTTGAATGAGAAGCAAACTGTGACTATACGATCGTTATGTCTGAACATTTATAATTAGGCCTGGACAGTTAAAGAACATGTGATATATTGATATCACATCAATGCAGTCTAATGTTAAGCTTTCAAAGGGCCTAAAAACAGTTCTGGCTTTTACTTTTTAAGTGGTGCAGGGCTGTGGGACCGTTCTCCATGGATAATGCATTTTCAAGGACACCCAAATTAAGCAATTGCCATAGTACAACAAGTGAAACTAATGGGGGACAGAGGACTAACTTACTGTAAGTTCCTTGAAACATCACAGTTATTTGTAATTTTACAAGTGAAAGTGTAAAAAACTCGGGGATTATGGGGAGGAGTAAATCTAGGTTATATACTGGACAGAAATTCAGCAAAAAACAAACACAGTTGTCTTTTTACGACTTTGAACCTAGTAAGTGATCTTAGGAATAGTTCACCCAAAATGAAAGAAAGCTTTAAGAGCTACAGCGGAGAGAACGGCAGTGTCTTTTCCTCATGCAAAGCTATCATATTTCTTCAGAAGACTTAGAATATAGCACACAAGTCTTACGGACTACTTTATGGTACCTTGATGGTGTGTTTCCATTTGGAGCTTGACAGCACCAGATTCCATTCACTTTCATTGTATAGAAAAGAGCAGGCTGAATTAGTTTCTGCTTAAATGTATTTGTGTTCCATAGAGGTTTTAATACTGATTTTTCTTTATTGGGTGAACTATTCCTTTAAGTAAGATGAGCTTCAACTGGGTTAATGATAATGCACTCAAAAGCACAATGGATAAAGTTTGGCCAAAAAGCATGAAATCAGGACAAAATATTTAAATGGCCTTGCACTATGCAAGGCATGAGCAATTAATGTTTGCAGCAAATGATGTATTACAAGTTTGTTAAAAGAACTGTAGAAACTGTATTGCCGGAGTATAGATCAAGACATAGCAAGAAGCAAATTACGCTGGCAGATTTAGTGTGTCAAGCAATCCCTGTTTCAGTTCAGGGATTATGGAGATGTCACAACACCCCCCCCCCCCTCCAAATTGCTGTGTTTTTAAGCTACATTACTTCCATCTTGAAAATTTCCAGTGAGAAAAAATCTTGTGAGAACAACACCATGAATGTTGTGGACCAGCATTCCAAACACAACGTATGCTGGTGACCAGCTATATGTTTAATTAATTTATTTATTTATTTATTTATTTTTCTGTAGCCAGGTATTCAGCAGGGCATTTCAGCAGTGTTTTGCATACCGTTGACTTTTAACACAAGGGTTTTAGTTTTTTCCTCATTTATTTCATCTCAAATTAATTATCTCTCCAAGGAAACAAATGTCATTTGTGTTGATGACTCATATGATGACGCATATGCTTAAATGTTTGAAATTATTTTTGTAGACAAAAATATAATTGTGCCACCATATAAATGTATTTCATTATAAAACTAAAATGTAATAAAAAAAAAATAAAAAAAAAGTTGGACCAAATAATAAAGAAAAACAGCCAATAAGTGCCCAACATATATGGGAACTCCTTCAATACTGTTTAAAAAGCATCCCAGGGTGATACCTCAAGGAGTTGGTTGAGAAAATGTCGAGTACATGTCTGCAAATTCTAGGCAAAGGGTGACTACTTTAAAGATGCTAAAATATAACACAGTTTTGATTTATTTTGGATTTTTTCCAACATAATTCTCATAGTTCCATTTATGTTATTCCATAGTTTTGATGACTTTACTATTATTCTAAAATGTGAAAAAAATAAAATACAAATTATAATAAAGAATGAGTAAATTTTTCAAAACTTTTGATCGTATATATATATATATATATATTCTGAGTTTTGCAACCGAAAGTGTTCCATAATAGGGAGGTAGATGGATATTCCGGTGGTCATGTGATCTCAAATGGTGACCAACTTTGTCGAATAAAACTGCTTTTTCAAGACCACTAAAATGACTCGAAATGATAAACATATAAAATGACATTTCATCATTTTATATTTACATATTTGTCCAAAGCAGTGTTTTGTTTTTCTTTTTTTTCTTTCTCTTTTTTTATTTTTTTTTTTATTTGTACGACTTTTTTTTTTCCAAGTGGGAAAAATTTTCCTTAGTGCACCTTGACACACAAACAAATAAATACTATGTTGATTAAAAAATTCCACAACACAAATGCAACTCAACACAACTAATTTAAAGCCAACCAAGTGCATCCCTAACAATCCTTGTCTAATTGGAGACACACTTCGCTGGTGGTGTTTTAGAGACATACAGAGACTGGGTTTCCATGGAGACGCCCACAGTTTTGTCAAAGTATGTCAACATAAGGTCAAAAGGTTAAAAAATAAATTGCACTTCCACATTACATGGTACAGCTGCTATACCAATAAAAAAAAATGTGAGAAAAGGTTTAATAAGAAAAGGATAAATGTGTTGAGCATGCTGAAAACTTTCAGATTTTTTATCTTTTTTTTCCTGTTTATTTAAAATTCAAATGGTTATTCCGTATTGCTGTTGCTATAATGTTTTGCTGTCAACAGACAGACTAACAGACAGACCAGCAAAGGATCTCAATCAAGGCTACATCACTTTGTGCAGCCTTATAGAAAGAGTGGCATATAAAATGAAGTGTAAATAATCTGATTTCACAGAAAATCAGATGAATGGGCCATGAAGAAAATGTAATTTCATGGTTTTAGAGAGAACGCCTACCTTCAACTAAGTTTGGTCTTTCTGATCTTAATATGCACATCCTCAGTTTGTTTTTTAGCCTCCCTGTACTATAGGCAAAATGGCACGCACTGAAAATATTGAAATAGCTTATGCAAAACAAGTAAAACCACTGATATATATATATATATATATATATATATATATATATATATATATATATATACATATATACATATAGAATTGGATTGCTGATGCAACAGTAAACTGCCAGCAAAAGGTGAACCGGATGTGATTGAGCGGCCATCTTGGTATGCCCAAACTCATAGAACATCAATGACCGACAGATAAAAAAAGTCCCCGTTTCACCGTCTCTGATCTCGGGATACGACAGTCACATTTGGCCCTCTAGTGACAATCAAGTTTAATGTTTAATTTGCTTGTTATGGATAATATTTGTTATGAGGGAGAAGATATACGAGGATCACAATGTCAGAGCATTCACCTGCCCCAGTGTGCAGCTTATCAGTGCAGATAACGATCACCAAAAGAAGTGGCAAAACTGTCCACAAGTTGTAATGTAAGTAGGAAAAGCTGTAATATTTGCTTGATTTGGGGTGACAACATGTCCTTTCCCTCGGAGGGTCGTTGTATGTTTTTTTATTTGCCTAAAATGCCTGGGATTTGCCTGTTATCATATTGAAGCGCTCGCTATAGTCATACATGGATACATGTGATAAATTACGTGTTCATTTGCCATTTAAACCTAGTGCATCAGTTTCATTACAACCAGCTTTGCGTGTCTCCCTCCCTCTGAGCGCCTGCTGCACGTGTGATAGAGGGAAAGAGAGAGTGCGCTCTTATTCAAATGACAGCAAGAAAAAGGCACTTTTTAAGGAAAACTAAAACAAGTAACTCTGAACAAACACTTCGATATTTGTAATAAATATGTCTGAAAATGGCTGTTTGCATCTTACCTCAGTTTCAGTGAACTTCAGCTGAACTGTTTGCCAGTGAAGTTAGTTAGATGTATACTGTTGATAAATGGTAGATACACATAACTGGCTCTGGCTTTTAAGAAACAGGAAAAATTCTTGACTTTAAATATATAATTACATGTGTGGGACATTTGCGTTGTAGAGATGTACAGGCAGATTTTAGATATAAAATCGGTAACTGAATGAGTAATGTTTAATCACTGAAAACAGAAGATTTGCTATTAAATCAATAGGCATACTGGAATGTTTGGACATAGCAATATGTCAGCACTGTGGCTTCACTGTTTTGACATCATAAGCAATCCAGTTCTATATTATAAATCAGTGAGTAATACACCATAAAATGCACCTCAACCCAACAAAAAAGTGTGGGCTCCCCTTGTGCTGGAACGTAGAAGAAAGACTTTTTCTACGAGCCGGCCCACAATCCTTTCATAGTTTCAGAGAAACAGAGTGTGGAGCAGTCTTGAATGGGGGCCCTGACAGCAGGGGGTCTTAGAGAGTTGGGAAACCTAATTGAAACCCTCAGCCACCCAGCAAAAATGACAAATGAATGTAACAGTCATTCCATACATGTCTGAATCCAAGGGAGCGCTGCTGGGGACGAGGTACCTTTTAATAGTGATACACGACAACAACCAAAGAGAAGTGTAATATTTTCTGTCTCAGTCCATTTTCTTGGGGTGTACAAACAAAGTCACAAAAATGAAAGAAGTTGCAGTGAAAAAAGAAAATAAGTAAAGGTAATGGACATTGTTTACACATAGCAAATAAGCATATGGAAATATGTGCTTAAGGTGATTCAATTTGCCACCTACATTAACATACTTTGTAGCCAACTATATAAATCTATACATTCAATTCTTTCATTTCTATATCCACACTGGGGCTTTGTGTGTTGTTTTGTGTTAAAGTTCATAGTGTCAAACAGTTGACTTTGGTTCTTAAGACCACAGTATACTTCGGTTTTGACGCAAACGCTCAGCGTATGTGTACTGTCGAACGCGCAGCCTTGCAAAGTATACTCCATTTACTGTGAGCGCATACACAGGCAGTATGCTACGATATACTAGACTATTTCTCTTCAGGAGTTTAGAGCCATAAAGATGTCTTTATATTTCTTCAAACTCTTCTTAAAAAGCTAAACAAATGCAGGTCTCTCTCCATCTCCTGACCTCCTCACACACATGTTCTTGATTTTCACATCCACTGTTGTTGTTTCCACCTTTGTCTCCTGTTGTTTAGCAGCGATTACATCTTCTTGTGGACCCACTAATTAGTGCAATTAATTCCACGTGCATGCACATTCTGCGTGTTCAGAGTATGCGTGGTAAGAAAAATCTGTCTGGATGCATTCAGTGCTGGAGCACTCTGCCGGTGATGAAATTTGCATCTCGAGTCCTGTCTGCTGACGCTCAGTGTTTTGACTTTAAACTTTAGGACTTTAATCTCAAATCTTTTTAACTAAACTTGATGCTTCAAATTTCCAGAGTCAAGTAATTTTTCTGTCCACACTGATAATAATGATGTCATCTGCATTATGTTAAAATATGTGCACGCAAATCAGTCTAAGAATATCGTAAAATGTCCTGATAGACTTATAAGGGACTTTCTCCTGTTTGTAGGCTATTTTGATTTATTTTTATTTCTTTTAATGTTTCTATATTGCAATTAATATTCACTGCAAAATGTGTGCTTGACACATTTCACAATTGCTTGGAACCTCCTGCCTCCAGAATAACGTTGTTGTGCATGCACAGACATACGTAAATGAAAATTCAGTTTCAGCCAATATTAATGTCAGAAATACGAGGAGAAACCGCAGATAGCAACATATTCCAGAGTTAATGTAGCCTAAATATTCAGCTTCATATGGTAAGAATAAATAAATAAATAAATAATTTAATTAAATATTAATAACCTAATAATAATAATAATAATAATAATAATAATAATTATTATTATTATTATTATTATTATTATGAATAGGCATATACAAGGTATATTTTATTAATAGAAACTATAAATGTAATAGAGTAAAATTTAAAAATGGGCATTTCATTTAGTTTTGATGCACTTCTGGTTCTGTCCAAATTCAGATACAGATAATTTTGCAATAGGAACAGATTATTTATAATCATTTATTTTAAATTTGTTGCGATGAGGAGGAGGGCGTGGCTGGGCCGGGAGGCTGCATAGCCGGCGCTGAATCAGCTGATCAGCAGGAGAGCAAGATAAAGGGGAGCCGGAGACAACAGTTTGAGAGAGAGACGCACGCGGCCATGTTGCATGTATGTCTGTGTTTGTTTATGTTTGTTTTAAGTTAAGTTTGACATTAACACTTTATGTTTACTGTTCAGCCAGTTTCCGCCTCCTCCTTGCCTATACTTGAATTGTTACATTTGTATAGCTATATCTTGTTAATTATTTGTTAGTTTTGTTTGTAAATGTATTGTTAATTATTTATTATTTATTGTGTTTTGTGTAGTTAATATATGCCAATTTTAAGTTAATACATCCAAATTTGTTGAATACTGTATTGTGGTTTCATTTTTGGTGGGCCTGGATCCAGGGCGGGTGGCCTCTGAGTAGGATTTCACTTAGGGCCCTCATATGCCAGAAACGGTCCTGTGTGTAAAACACAGCTCCTGGGGTAATAACGTAACTTGATGTGTCACACCATTTATTTCTATGCATTGGGGGATGTTTATAACAGAATGTGTCCTTATAAATGCAAAACTAGACATAAGCTGTAGAAAACGTCCTTGTTAATTATGTTGCAGTGTAGCATGATTCAGATTTCATCAGGAACTGACACAATAACTACTGATTTCTTCTGTCAGCTAACTGTAAAAAGTTAACATCTCTAACGCTCCTGAAGACCTTCAAACTGTCACCACAACTGTGGTTCTATAACATTGGATGAATCATTGTCTTGAAATGTGACCATTCCACTTCATTGACTGGATTTAAACAGACTTCTGAATTGTGCTTTGACAGATTCATCAAACATGAATGCAGTCACTAATTAACACAGGTCCGATGTCCTGCCATACATGGCAGCTGCTCTTTCCTATAGCAGAACAGAAGGAAATGCAAAACGCTCACAGATGAAAAAGAGGGAAGCCCTACAGGATGGGAAAGAATGAGGACATGTGTGCTTGAGCTGTCCTGTGGCCCAATTAGAGAGAAGTATCACTCTGAGCTGAAGCAGGTGGCCTGTAGAAAAGACTGACAGCTCCCTGCAAAAGCACCTGCCTAACCATGCGGCAAGATCTAACACTTAGTCAGGCTCACTTTAACCTGCAAAACCGGGCTCACAGCCAGATTGAAGACTTGAGTTATTGCACTTGAGTAAACGAAAGAAATAAACTTACCTTTATTTTAAACAATTGCTCAGTGTAGCAAAACATGGAACTGCTGGGGGTCCAAGCGTTATAAAACTGTCAATGGGATATTAAAGACCTGCGTGTGGTGAGTGACCTGAAAACTCTAAATGAGGTACAATAAATGCCACAGTCTGTACTGTGTATATCATAGGATTCCGGTGCTGACCTTTCCCCATGGTCCATAGACCTCTATGGTTCTGCTTTATCAGTAATCAATAACACTAAATGTTTCGCAAGTGATCTCCTTGGCTCAGAGGGCCCACCAATGAATCCAACCATAGATAATTAAAAGGGCACCACAATGCTGTTTGTGTTTCTGCTGGCTTTTGTCTGAGCCCACTTCTCAGGGCCTCATTCTTTTTATGCCGCTTAATATATTCAAGGTAATATGACATATGCCATATCCAGTTTTGGGTGTAATGCTATTACAAAGTAGTTAGTTACTGTAATCTATTTGCATTTCAGTATATATATATATATATATATATATATATATATATATATATATATATATATATAGGAAATATACATTACTTTAAAACCGTTGAGCTGAAAAACAAAACAATTTCAAGGAAAAGTGTCAGTGGTGGTTTCAGAAACTAACTGCACAATAAAGGCATTAGTAATGTGATTACATTTTCCATTATGTAATCAATAAAGTATTCTTATTACAGTTTTAGAGAAGTAACAAGTAATCTGTGAAGAATTACTTTGAGTAAATTATCCAACACTGGCCATATCTTCTATTTTTGGACAGGTATTGCAGACACTGTGCACAATTTTAATCATTCCTACATGTTTCACATTAATAATGCACACAATTCCGGCACATATTTATTCACTATGACATGAATTACTAAATTAAGATACACAGGTGCTATGATCTAATCTTGTTTATGTTAAATAAACCTAATCTGGTGCAGTTTTCAGATAAAAGACATTAATGAAAAGTCAGAGATGAGCTTAGAAAAATGGAACAACCCAGGAACATGTCAAATCATTGACAATTAAATTCAGCTGGTTAATGATTTAGAAGGTTGATATGTACTGTAAGAATGTCAACATTGGTCCAAAAGGGTTATGCTACACTACCAACTTCAATATATTTATCTCTCCACAAACACTTTGGTCCAGCTTATGTCTCTTTATGTAGTAGAAAAAGAAATGCAATACATTACTGAGCCACCCAACAACTGCTTAGCCAAATACAAGAAAATCTAACCATGTACAAATAACAAGGCCTAATTATGTATGTGTATGGTCTAATGCTGTGGACTGGAAATCACTGTATTAATTAAAGCCATGAATAATATTACATTGGTTTTATAAAGAAAGAGAAGGAAGTACATCAGGGAAGTGTCTCAGAGCACCTCTTCTCCCAACAGATTATTGGCCACTGGCTTACCTACAGTTAGAATGTATCTATATCTATTGCTTATCCATAGTGCTTGAGGTAATTTCCAATTCTGATTAAATGTCATCAGGTTCACCCATGAGAATAAAGGACAGAGAGATTCATACATTATCTTATCAGCAGGACCTCCGCATTCCTTCTCCTCCTCACCTCATCTCTCTTTCTGTGTGTTGAGAATACATTCCGAGATAGATTTTCATTCCAGAATTCCATTCAGAGAGAGTGAAAATGACACTGACAAAATCATTTGAATGAGGACAGCCATAAAGATCATTTCATGATTGAAAAGCCCTGAGGGCGAGCGCTCCCCACTAAAACAATACCACCTTGTGCTTACCAGCTCTGTCCTGAGGTGAAGGTAAAAGATCCCTTCAAATAATCACAGAGAGAGTGGATCTCTGCCAAAAGAATAGAGACTGGAGAGAAATCCTTTGTTTCTCCTAACCCACCAGGTTTAGTCAGAGCATATTAGCTCCTCAGCGAGGGGCAAACAGAACAGGTGCCAAGTGAGAGAGATCTGATGCCATGTGCCAAAACGGCATTGAAATAAAGTGATGAAGACCTATAAATATCTGAAGTCATTCATTTTACCTGCTTTAATCACATTTATGCACACTTCCAGAGTCGGGCTCTAAAATTACCAACAAAAAGAACCAACTTTAGCAAATATTTCATCGTTCATAATCCCAGAATAAAAAAAGCAATGGATATTCATCACAATGTAATAACTTTATCTGCCTTTTTTTTCTTCTTCTTTCTGATGTAACCAATGCTCTTCTTTAAAAAAAATATATAAATAACGGAACCAAATTATTTTCATGACTTTGGGTTCCGTTAACGGTTCTCAAACCTGCATTCTTCTTGCGATACAGACGCAACACCATACTAAAATACTCAGACAATGTTTTCTGCACTGCTAATCAGTGGCGGCGCAACATCACTCCAGAATCTACAGTGATTCCCAAAGTAATTTATTTTAATTTATCTTATGAGCCGATTTTTTTTTATCTACATCACAAAACATACAGCTCTATCTCCCAAACTAGTTACTCTGATCAGCCGGTTCTTTTTAGTGAGTCAAAAACATATTGAATGACCAAGTCCTTCATCATGTCTATCTCGTGAGAGTAATTGCTGACTGGTTGTTAATTTGACAATGTGTAGTTAAAGATAAACATTATGAGTTTTGTTGTAATTAGTGTTTTTTTATTTATTTATTTATTTTTATAAAAACTAACAATTGAATAAAATAATAATAATAAAAATTTTTTTGCAAAAATCTGTCTATTAAAATCTAAAATGGTCTCATCATTTGGCACTAGACCACGGAGGGAAATAAACACAATAAGAACCACATTTCTTATTTCCAAATATTTCATTTCCCAAAAGTAAAGAATCGTTAATGGAATCAGAATCGTTAAATCACTTATAATTACCATTCTTATGGATATTAGTTCTAGAAAATCATGTCTCGCCCTACATTATTTCTTGCTGAATATTCTGTTTTACCTGTCACATTTTAAAAGTTAAAGTTGTTGGGAATGCTGCTACATGTTGTCTTTAAAGGTTTATTTATGGACCTTACTGAGAGTAGACTCATATTAATATTTAATTTGACCCAAATGAAAACAAGGGTTTGAGGAAATAAATTCAAACTGTTCAGTCATTGAAAATTTTGCTTCAGTGAAAATTACACGTGACCTAGGACTCCCTCACAGCCTTGTTTTCATAACCATTAAAATAATTAAATACAACGTTGACACTCAATAAGGTGCAATAACAAGCATTTAAGGCAGGGGTGGGAACGTCAGACCCCAGGGCCGTATAAGGCCCACGAGACCATTTCACCCAGCCCACGAGGCCATTTGAGAAATGATTTGAAAAGCAAAAAAAAAAAAAATGGCCTTGATTCAATTAACTGTAAAAACAAAATAAAAAATACAATTAAAATAATGATAAAAATTATTTTAAATGATAACAATACAAAATATTGTACAATAGACTGACCTTTTAGTGCATTTTTTTTCCTTGGTGCTTGAGCACCTAATGTAATGCGCAAGTGAATTTCAACCCACAATCAGAAATTGCAAGCAATTGTATGACCCGCGGATAATTTTGTAAATACTCAATTGGCCCTATGGGAAAAAGATTCCCCAGGGTTCAATTTTAGGAAACTTTAAAGACAACTCGTGACAACATTTGCAGTGACTTCAACTTTTGAACAGGTACAACAAAGAATATTCAGCATAATGTAGGTGCGGGACTTCATTTTAACCATCAAGGTTTGATTGGATCCTGCAAAGCACACTACAATATTATTGGTTAATGTCAATTTAATTTGCCCACATAGCCTTGGTTACATCAGCAACCAAGTTTTGATAGCGAAAGTTATTCGATTGAAATGCAAGACATGATAATCAGTCCAGGGACATTTCTGACCAGGGACCAAAAGTGCTTTAGTGAGGCTGCTATTCCACAGCTAAAAGAGTTGCACTAATCGCCAGACAGTCTTGACAAGCCTCAGCTTCAACATTTTCATCCTGCATGTTCACAGTCGTGTTCCATAATAAAGCTTTCTTCATACAGACAGGTTGTCTAAGCAATTTTGGTTGGATTTGTTTAGGAAATCATGACCAGACAGACTCTATGGCTGCAGCAGTATTAGCATGTCTGCTGTATGAGCTTAGACTACATAAGATGCACTGGCTGCCGTATGACTCAGCATGTCATGCCGGGCCTCAACGGAATTATGAGGCGGCGATGCCACGGCAACGCGTCAATTCCGTGTTAGTCACAGTCAAGGACTTTAAAAGAGCAAGGGCACTCGGAAGCCTCTTACCCCAGTCGCCTGTCCTTCTTTCATGTTTACGGCTTGGAGAGATTTCTGCCCCCTCCCCCCCCCAATGTTTTCTCACTGTGGTTTGCCAAACAGGGGCTTGGAGTTAATTCATTCACATTACAAAAACCAAGAGCAAAGGCTTTAAAATAAACAGAGCAAACTGTTAGGGAGGGGTGGAAGTGTGGTGAAGCGACAAGAACACATTGATCCTTTTAATTTCCCGGATCAGCTTGATCGCCTGCAAGTCAGAGCGGGAAGTTCTTCATGATTGCATCAATATATATATAGTACTGTGCAAATGTTTTAGGCACTTGTGAAAAATGTTGCAGGGTGAGGATGTCTTCAAAAATAATGACATAAATAGTTTTCATTTATCACTTAATGTCATACAAAGTATATATACAGATATATATGTTATATATGTACATATATATATATATATATATATATATATATATATATATATATATATATATATATATATATATATATATATATATATATTTCCAATCCCAAACACCCAGAGCTGTTGTAACAGTGATTGCTTGGTGATTTGAGAACTGGCTTTTGCAAACCATAATTGGGACACAATCGACTACAGTGGAGATCAGAGGCAAAAGTTATTTTATTCAGGAAAAATGTACAATTTATATGCATTTATTCACAAACAGGCAATATTATGCAACATGCTGCAAGATCTGCGCTCAAAAAGACCAGAGGAATATTAATGAACTTGATTTTAACATTTTCTGAAGCAAATGTGAGTGGTGTTTGCCCATCCAAAAGTAGCCTCCATAATGATAGGGTGTTCTGAATGGTTGCCAGGCCAGAGCTAGGTGTATTGTTTATTGTTTCCCCATTTTATCATGCAGCAGGCAAAAAGTCAAAATGTTTAGAAAAAGTAATAGCACACCCCTCAACAAGCCACACAACTTGAGGTATCATTCATCCTTCATCCATAGCACAAATGGTGCAAGACAAGTTACACACTGAAATGTATTACTTAGGGTTAGTGGTAGTGGTGCTTAGTTCATGAACAAAGCTGTTTTTGAATGAATCTTTTTAGCTGAATGAATCACTCTTGTTAACTTCCATACACTGACTCATTTCTCATTCATTGAAGTCTCTTCCTTTCAAAACCATTTAGCTTTTGTTTGAAGTGTGTGACTGCTTTGGTGGGGGTTTTTTGGTTTGTTTTTATGCATGTAAAGCCTGATGATATCATGAGCCAATAGAATTTGAGTGTGATCTGTGAAAGAGCACATCACTGGTAGATGATTTCAGTCTGAACGAGACTTTTCAGTTTTGAATGAGCTGAATGTACTTGTATAACTCATTCTTGAATGAAATGAAGAATCAGTCATCTCATTCGTGAACGAGGATGTGTTGACCGAATGAACAAGATGAGGTATGTTGTTTGTTTAGTTTGGCAATCTTGTTCAACAAAGAGATAAAGGCTGGATGAATTATGAATGAATAAAGTAACTAATGATCACACATAACAAAGGAATAAGGACATTATTGAAACAGAACATTGTTTTTTTGTTATTTTTGCTGTTTTTGTTTTTTTTATAATTATACATATGCTTTGTTGTGATTTGTGGGGAAAATGCTTATGATGCTTAAACCCTCCAGTGAAGTCTCTTAATAGATTTGTAGACATGCAAATTCAAATAAAGGATAATTTGAAGAAATAGTTACTGAACAAATCAGTCAACGAATCAGTGAATCAATCTGAATGAACCTTTTTGGTGAAGTGGCATGTGACATGTTAATCCAATCGGCTCGCATGGTATCAGCTGATTAGTCCTTTTACATATAATCGGGTAGCCAATCAACTTGGACCTCTCTCTTTTAGTAGCATCTAAATTGCTCAGTTTTGCAGATAAGTCAGTTTCACTGCAGCATGCTGCAAGAGTTATTTCTCTAAAACCCACCTCCACCCCAGTTCCACATGCCTAGATATGATACATAGGGATTGTTTTTAATGTCTATTTGTGCACCACGATGTTAATACATGCTTGATGCAGCATGACTTCCGTTTTGTCCAATTGTGCAGTAACATGTCTCCATGCTATTCTAAGTATGTATGTGTGTTTTCTAGCAGTAACAAGTCTCCGTACTTGCCTCACTACAAGGATCTGAACTAGCCTCCCCTGATCTGTCATGAAAATAACACATCTGACTTGAGGAGGAAGCTGTTTAATTACGTCCCTTCATATTTAAACACTCCAACATTTGAGGAATGCTGAGGGCATTATGTATTTTCAGCACAGACAACCTGAAAAGCCTTAGCCTATGCATTTTATTGTCTTATATCATTAGACAATAAAATTGCTCATAGCTCCATCCTCCTCTTGAGAGACCTGAGGCAGATCCAAAGGCCACTCCTTTTACTTCAGGTTACGCACAAAAAACAAACCTTTGTTTGCCTGCAGTATATAATTATCGAATCTGCATTGAAGTGACATCATCCTTCACTTTAACTCAATTCAGTAACCTGAAAAAGGTTTTCACAAAAAAAAAATAAATAAATAAATAAATAAATAAATAAAAATTTGTTTCCCAGTGTTGTTGACTGAAATGCCTTCTTCTGATGTAACGACTATACTGTATGTTGCCCAGCATATGTTGCATTTTGGATGCAGGTATGATAGAGTCCCCTCCAGAATTCTCCAACAGCTTGAACAGCAAGACTTCCTTGCTGGTCAATCAGATTGACCAAAAAGACCATGCTGGTTGATTAACATTTTTTATTTATTTTTTGCTGGTAAACAGTATGGCTATGGTGGTCTACTAGATAAATCAGCGCTAACCAGCATTGACTAGTCTATGGAAATTCATACTGGTCTAAGTTGGTCTTTTCAGCACAGATGTTAATACCTTCATTACACATATTGAGAAATCTAATCTTGGTATCTTTCCTCCAGGGGCAGGTCAATCAAATAATGAATTTACTTAAGTAAAACAAATTTTAGTCAAGGTGATTTGAATGAAACAATGAGCATGCATCTACATAAGGATATGGGTCTACAGTGTATTTGTTTAGTCAGTTGGGATTAGTCTGCACACTATGGATGAACTGTGTGCAAACAAATTGTGCCATAAACAGCCACAAGGGTAAAAAGTAATGGTTTGCCTGGTTAGTTTGTTCAGAGCATACAACGTTCTGTGTGCTACATTCTTAATCTAAGACTGTGTCCTTTTTATCAATCCACATTGAACAGAGAACTGTTGCGCAACATGACACAATCATATACAATCGCAAAATAATTAATGTTCAATGAAAAGTTATATGGCACAGTATTTTAAACCAACAAGATTTCATTGTGGGTGGGGCTAACTACTGTACCTTGAAGCCGCAGAAATTGTAATCACACGACTGGCAAAAATTGCTTGTTTCGACTGCTTTGGAAAAAGACTTGGAACTTGGACTTGGACATGGAAAAGATACAGAAGCTGTTATCACTTATTGTGCCATGCCTGGTTAAACATGGAGTTTAAAAAAAATAAATTAAAAAATCAGCTACCGCTACTGCAAATACTGCACTATAAAGTAGTACTGTGAATTAGAAGCACACTTTGTATTTGCTTGTCTCTGTACGATGGACATTAGCATTTTCTCTCAACTTATATTTAGTATGAACTATCACTCCTTCCTTCAAAAATAAAAGTGAATAGGTGTAGTGAATAAATGTGTCATACCACTAATGTGCACCAAAATTACGAGAGAGAAAAAGATCAGCAGGCAATTTCTCAGCAAATCAAACAATGAGGACTCCTGTTTGAAAGACAATAAATTGACGAGGTACTTCCCACTAAACATTCCTGACGATGCACTGGCTGAGATTTTAGTTTTTAATTATCATGAGTACATTGAGTTGAATAAAAAGAATCAACTTCAATGATGTCTAAGCTCCCACAGTGACAGACAGAGATATTCACAGAATTCACCTGCAGTCAGTGTGCCTGAGGAAATGTATTCAGCATATCAGAGATAGTGACAATGCTTGACACAGACAGCAGCATGACTAAACATGCTTATAAACAGACAGAGTGATTGATGATCTGTTGTGAATGTTTAAGTGACCTTGAGCTTTTACAGATGTTTTAAAGTACAATTATTATTATTATTTTATTTTTTACTGTGCTGAATACATTCAGAAACAAACTTACCATTCTAGAAAATGTTATGATGTATTTAAAGTAAAGTAAATAACCATACCAATAATTAATGTAGCATCAAGTAGTGATACCATCACTGTACCATATCATTATAGATGATATCAGATGGTTATCCCACAATAGATACAATGGTATTTTACTCAATAGGTCTCATTCAATAACCAAACATATAGATGCATTTGTGGATAAAAACTGTCTGTGAACGTTTTCACACAGAATGATATACCATGATAAATCATAAGTTTGCACTTAAATGTAAGCTATTCTAATTTTAAGACTTTATATATTCATTTATTTTAAAGCTGTCCCTAAAATGTCTTGGTTACTGATGTAACCTCTGTTCCCTGATGGAGGGAACGAGATGTTGTGTCGATGTAATGGCACTTGGGGTTTGCTCTTGAGAGCCCCAATCACATTTGCTTTATTCAGAAAAGGCCAATGAAAATTGGCAATTGGAATTTGCATGCCACTCTCCGCCCTGGACATATGGGTATAAAAGGAGATGGCGTGCACCACTCATTCAGAGTTGTGCTGAGGAGCCAAGAGAGAGTCCCAACCATGTCAGCGGTCGGTTCAGCGTCGTGGCAGAAAGGACACAACATCTCGTTCCCTCCATCAGGGAACAGAGGTTACATCAGTAAACAAGATGTTCCCTGTCTGTCACTCACTTGATGTTGTGTCGATGTAGTGACACTAGGGGTTCCTATACGAAACGCCGCAGGCGCTGAACCGTGTTGCAAGGTACGGAGGAACGGACACGGGCAGGCTGCTGTGTGTCTCACAGCGAGCTCTCGACCATGTCGTGACCTTCCAGCGAGTTAGTCAGGGTCCCAATAAGGGTGGGAGGAGGACTTACCTGAGGAAGCTACAGGCGGTAGCCTTTCCCGATTTTTGTATTAAGAAATTTCCCACCAAGCACCTGCTAGAATAGCTCTGGGGAAGTGCTCTTCCCTCTCCAGGAGGGAGAGCACTACAGAGACCACATCCTACCGGAGGGAGGTTAACATGTGGAGAATACCTCACATGGACTTACCGATGGGGAAGTTCACATATGGAATGATACCACTGGGAAGACCCTATCTACGGAGAGGGTACACAGCAACAGTGGCCGAGGCAGAGCAGTGCTCTGACGAGGGGAAACACAGGGTTCACCTGAGGGGAAACCGAACAGTGGAAATGCATCATATGGGATTACCGAGGAGGGAATCACCACGTATGGAGCACTAAGCCCAACTACATGGGCTCACCTGAAAAGGGGCATACCACGAGTACTGGGCCTGGCGGCGTTACTTCTCCATCGAGTTCGCCACCGAATAGTGCTTAAGGAATTAAAGAAGTGTCCAGTGTTCACCAGTTACGGGGAACTGTTGTGGACAAGATAGCACGCATTATTACCTCAAAAGGGGAAAGGCGCAATACAAGCGATACACCCGACCAGCCGCCCGGCCGCCCTGTTGTTACCCCGTAACACTCGGGTCGAAACCAGTTCTATGCGCAGGTTGTAAAATCTCACAATGTTATTGGGTGTAGTCCAACCCACTGCTCTGCATATGTCTGCTAGACAGGCACCCCTCGCCAGTGCCCAGGAGGACGCAACACCTCTGGTGGAGTGTGCCCAGACTTCCAAAGGGCACAGCGGGTCTTGTGATTGGTAAGCCAGAGAAATGGCATCCACAATCCAATGGGACAACCTTTGTTTGGAGACAGCTTTTCCCTTCTGCTGCCCTCCAAGACAAAGAGTTGCTTCAAGCGTCTAAAGCTCTGCGTGCAGTCCAGATAGATGCGCAGGGTTTGAACTGGACACAGCAACGACAAGGCCGGGTCTTCCTCCTCTGAAGGGAGCGCTTGCAGGTTCACCACCTGATCCCAGAAGTTAGTGGTGGTAACTTTGGGCACGTAACCGGGCCGGGGTCTCAAGATCACGTGAGAGTGTGCCGGCCCAAACTCCAGGCATTCGCTAGTAACAGAGAGCACCTGCAGGTCCTCCACCCTCTTGATAGAAATGAGCGCCACCAGGAGGGCCATCTTCAGGGACAAAGTGCTGAGCTCGGCCTGCTCCAGGGGCTCAAAGGGGGCTCTCTGTAAGGCAGGTAGGACCACAGAGAGATCCCAAGAGGGAATCAGGTGCAGTCTAGGGGGATTCAATCTCCTCGCGCCTTTGAGGAACCTGGTGATCAGGTTGTGCTGTTGAGAGGGTCTCCCATCCAGTGTATCGTGAAATGCTGCAATAGCAGCCAAGTACACCTTCAGGGTAGAGGGAGACAGCCGTCTCTCTTGTCCCTGATGTAGAAAGGACAACACAGACTCGACTGTGCATCTCCATGGATCTTTCCCACGGGAAGAACATAATTCACGAAGAGATGCCATTTCAGAGTGTACAGCCGCCTCGTGTAGGGGGATCTGGCCTGAGTGATCGCGTCTACCATCACTGGTGGAAGGCCTGCTATGTCCTCCGCATCCCGTCCAGGAGCCAGACATGTAGATTCCAGAGGTCTGGCCGTGGGTGCCAGAGCGTGCCCTGCCTCTGAGTGAGAAGGTCCTGCCTCAGGGGAATGCGCCAGGTGGGGCTACTGCCAGGAGTATCAGGTCTGAAAACCAAGTCCGGTTGGGCCAGTATGGTGCAACAATCAGAACTTGTTGCCCATCCTCCCTGACTTTACACAACATCTGTGCTATGAGGCTCACTGGGGGAAACGCATACTTGTGCTGCCCCTGAGGCCAGCTGTGCACCAAAGCATCTGTGCCGAGGGGAGCCTCGGACAGGGAGTACCAAAGGGGGCAGTGAGAGGACTCTCGGGAGGCGAACAGGTCCACCTGCGCCTCTCCGAATCTCTCCCAAATCAGCTGGACTAAACGGGGGTGGAGTTTCCACTCTCCGCGTAGCGTTATCTGCCGTGACAGCATGTCCGCTGCATAGTTGAGGACACCCGGGAGGTGAGTGGCTCACAGAGACTTCGAGATAATTGAGAATGTGAATGCCTTTCTCCCTCAGCAGGACCAGGGCAGCCTCCGCGACTTTGGTAAAGATGCGAGAAGACAGGGACAGACCGAAAGGGAGGACCTTGTACTGGTATGCTCGTCCCTTGAAGGCAAACCGAAGAAAGGGTCTGTGTCAAGGAAGGATCGATACGTGAAAGTATGCGTCCTTCAGGTCGATGGCCGTGAACCAATCCTGATGTCTTACAGAGCTCTGTTTAAGGTACGCAGATCCAGGATTGCAACACCCCCCCCATCTCTTGGGCACGATAAAATAAGGGCTGTAAAAGCCCTTGTGCAACTCGGCTAAGGGGACGGGTTCTATCGCTCCCTCCGCCCGAAGGACCTAGGTATCCTCGCCTCGCATTGAGGTGGAGAGGATGCCAGTGAACCTGGATGGCCGTCTGGCGAACTGGATCGCGTAGCCGAGCCGGATTGTCCTGATAAGCCATCGCGATGGGCTGGAAAGCGCTAACCAGGCTTCCAGCCTTTGCGCTAATGGCACCAGGGGGACGATTGGATTTATCATGCCAACGCAGACGCCCCACTGGGAGGATCATCCAGGGGAGGCGTGCTGCTCTGCGATCCCACAACTGTGACCGGTGGCAGGGGTGGGCGAGCGGCCCCAGGAACCACAGTACTTACCTGTTTGCCGGCTTTCTTTTGATGGAAAACAAGGGAACACGAGATACTCGCGTCCTGCTCGCTGACCCGGAAAGACTTTCAGTGCCTGGCCATCGCGGGTGCGAGGGCCGGGGGGGCTGAGCATTGGAGAATAACCCAGGGAATGAGGAAACTGCTCTTTTATTGACAATTTGGGTGCCGGAGCCCAGAAGGCATCTGGCAATTTTAGAATCAGAATCAGAATCAGAATGAGCTTTATTGTCAAGTATGCTTTCACATATAAGGAATTTGTCTTGGTGACAGGAGCTTCCAGTACACAACAATACAAAAACAGCAACAAGACTTTTAAAAAATAATTAAAATTGAATAAAATATATATATATATATATATATATATATATATATATATATATATATATATATATATATATATATATACACACACTTATATACATACATACATACATACATATATATACATTACATATATATATATATATATATATAACCAATAATCCTCTCAGCAGTCCGAACTGTCCTTTGTAGTCTTCTGATGCCTGATTTCATAGCTGAACCAAACCAGACAGTTATTGAAGTGCAGAGGACAGACTCAATGACTGCTGAGTAGAACTGTATCAGCAGTGCCTGCATCTCGGATGAGGCCGATGACAGTGGTGTCGTCTGCGAACTTCAGGAGCTTGACAGAGGAGATGCAGTCCTTGGAGATGCAGTCATTGGTGTAGAGAGAGAAGAGTAGTGGAGAGAGCACACATCCCTGGGGGCACCAGTGCTGATTGTACAGGTGCTGGAAGTGAATTTCCCGTCTCACAAGCTGCTGCCTGTCTGTCAGAAAGCTGGTAATCCACTGACAGATAGACGTGGGAACAGAGAGTTGGTGTAATTTAGTCCGGAGAATAGCTGGGATGATGGTGTTGAAAGCCGAACTGAAGTCCACAAAAAGGATCCTTGCATATGTCCCTGGTCTGTCCAGATGTTGCAGGATATGATGCAATCCCATGTTGACTGCATCATCCACAGACCTGCTCAATAAGCAAATTGAAGGGTCCAGTGATGTCCTTCAGGTGGGCCAACACCAGTCTCTCAAATGACTTCATGACCACAGACGTCAGGGTGACAGGTCTGTAATCATTAAGTCCTGTGATTTTTGGTTTCTTTGGGATGGGGATGATAGTGGAACGTTTGAAGCAGCAGGGGACTTCACACTGCTCCAGTGATCTATTGAAGATCTGTGTGAAGATGGGGGCCAGCTGGTTAACACAGGATCTAAGACATGCAGGTGAAACGCCATCTGGGCCCTGTGCTTTCCTTATCCTTTGTTTTCGAAAAACTCGGCTCACATCATCTTCACAGATTAGGGTACCCATCTCATGCTGACCCAGGGGCGGGAGTGGGGCCCATGTGTACACCTGGGTCAGAGTCATCAATGAGAGCTGCCTCATCCCTGGGTCGCCCGTCTCAGGACCGTCTTGAAGCCCGTCCGGGGTTCTTGGCAGCCGTCTGGCAGGCAGGCAGTGCCACCTTCCTGCGGGAGGATCTTCTTCTCAAAGACCGGCGTATGGGTTCCGATGGTGGGGGAGCCGGGGCCGGCACCGCAGGAGGATGGCCCTGGCGAGAGGCAGATGGAGCGTGGGACTTCGGAGGCCTATAGGCATCCGTGCCACGGCAGGATGTGTTTGATGGCCTCCGTCTGCTTCTTCACCGTTGAGAACTGGTGGGCAAAATCCTTGACAGTGTTTCCAAAGAGCCCCCCTTGGGAGATGGGCACATCGAGAATGTGTACCTTCTTGGCATCACGCATCTCCGCAAGGTTGAGACACAGGTGCCGCTCTTGGACCACCAAGGTGGACATCGTCCGGCCCAGGGCACGCACCGTGACTTTCATCGGCCATAGAGTGAGGTTGGTCACGGTATGCAGTTCCTGCATAAGCCCTGGGTCGGTCTTTCCCTCGTGTAGATCTTTGAGCGCCTTGGCCTGGTGGACCTGCAGGATTGCCATGGCGTGCAGGACAGAGGTGGCCTGACCCACGTTGTAAGCCTTCGCCACGAATGACGAAGAAAACTTAGCCTTGGAAGGGAGCCTTGGTCGGTTCCTCCAGGTGGCTGCACCCTGCGGGCATAAATGCACCGCAATGGCACGCTCTACCATATCCCTTAGCCGCTCCGCCGTCGAGGGTAGTCAAGGTGAATGAGCTGGCGAAGTGTGTATGGGCAGAGAAAGGTGCATTCCACAACTTCACGAGCTCCTCGTGCACTTCCGGGAAGAAGGGCATGGCCGCACCCTGCACCCCGAGACCAGAAACCGATCATCTAGCCGTGAGCGCTCAGGGCAGGGCAGATGGTTCCACTCAAGCTTGATGTTCGTGGCCGCCCAGGCAAGCACAGTTGCCAACTCAGCGTCTGCCTCATCCTGAGCTCTACCGCCCTAGAGTGGGAGCTCAGAAGATTCGTCCACTTCTAAAAGCAGAAGCCCACCCTCCGATGCTGAAAATACCAACCGCACTCTATTGGTCCTACATTTTTGAAACTGTAATTGCATATATCAGATGGCTAAATGTTGGAGTAGAATTAGGCAAGTCAGTAGTGAACAACCAATGACATAAGGACACTCTGTATCACCCCAGGTCATTCACATTAGTCTATTTCATTCTGCTACCTATGTATCTAAACTAGTCAATCTCTAGTAACTCTTTGAAAGATCACTTTCATCATCTTCATATTTAAATATGAATGCAGCCAAACAGCTTCCCAGTAACTCTCTTCTTTGACTGAATTATTAAAGTATCCACATGAAAACTGGAGGGAGGGCACTCGATGAGTGTATGGCAGGTTTGTGTTGGGAAGGGAGGGATGGCTGTAGGGTATCATGAGCAAATAATGCAGTGAGCATTGCTTTGTGCATCTCTTATTTATGAGCTCTCATAATGGAGCTAGGAGAAAAACTGGAGAATGCTGTCAGGAACATGACATAACGTCTGATGGGAAGGTAAATGGACATTTTGGTTCAGTGTTATATATGCATGCAGGCAAACGATACATGCATGCCTCCATGCATGCAGAATCACATGGATGTCTAAGTAAGAAAGAGTGACGATGAATCTACAGTACTAGTTTATCTTGATTTTTTCTCATAACTGTTTATTTTTTATTTTTTTATCAGCCGTAATATATGCACCCCAAATTGTACAGGGCTTCCTAGAGACCAATTAGTTGACTAGTCATTGAGGCAACCCACTGACTTGTCAATAGAACTGTCAAATTAAAATTCAAAATTTGAGTACGCTTCGAATGAAAAAATAAAAATAAAAAATCACATTCGAATGATAAAACTGTGCATTAGAATTTTGGATGTGTGCCAAGCACTGACAATGTCTTCAGATCGATCGGATTCTTGTGCTAAAAAAGGCTAGACACAGCACAACAAATACAGTTTAACAGAAAGCAGGTGTCTCAAGATGCTTTTAAAGTTTTATTTTTTTATTAGACACAGCATCTAAAAAACAGCGCTCCTGCATGAGACGCTGAATAAACAAAAACAAAGCGAAACTAAGACGTTCATCTAGCGCAGTTTACATAGAAAACCAAATGGATGGTTGCAAAAGTGTTCAGTGTGAACAGCACCTTACAGTAGGTGGAGTACTTGGCCATTGTGTCTTGCTCTCTTATAAGCGTTTCTCAGATTAAGCAATGAGTTTTTTAAATGCTTTGTCTGGAAAGATGTTCAATTTGGAAATGTGTCTGTTTGCACAGCCCCTGGCCTGTGCTCACAGTCTGAGCTGCTTCACCACCGAGTTCAGCTGAATACCACTGCTATCTGGGAATACTGCTACCCTAAATACAACTGTACTGAATAAAAATGTGGACTGCCTATTGAATCGTTTATCCCGCTCATTTTACTTTTGACTTAACGTTTGAAAATATTCACCGACTAAAGTCTTTTATTTATTTATTTTATGCACATTAGTTGAAAATGGAATGCTCTTTTTTTAACAGCCAGGAATGTTCTTTGCAATAATGTAATGGTGCTGTAGACCATTTGTGGACTAAGGAATCAAAATCAATTTAAAAATCAGCTGACTTTAAAATTAGAATATTATTAGAATTTTGAAAATATTTAAGGTAAATATTAGAATTTAGTTTTTCTGCCCAATTGACAGCCCTACTAGTCAATTTGGATTTTTTTAAAGTTTTTGTACATCCCTAGTTAAAATACACCATATCAGAAACTTCCACATTCCGTAATACTTTTACTACCTTTGAATGTGGTAAAGTACCACATTTAAAGCTGTCTAATGGCACTTTTCCACTGCACGTTATGGTTCGACTGGACTCGACTCTGCTCGCTTTACTTTTCGGAGCTTGCTTTTCCACTGCAGTTTAGTGCAGCCTCAACATGGGTGGGATTATAGGCTGATCATCATAGTTGCACCGCCTCTACTGCTGTGACATCATCTTAAACGTGACACAAACACACAACAAAGGAGCAATGGAGGATATCGAAGGAATGGTGTTCTTGATTCTCGGCATGTGGCTGTTATTCACAGCAAGATGACAAACTTTGTTTCAAAAGAGGCTGACGGCAGCAAGACAAAATACCACTAAAACATACAGGAGAGTTTGGGAAATCATACACCAAAGCGCAGATGAAGACATCACTGTGTTAGCTCGACGACGCACGAGGGTAAGCTAACCTGCCATCTAGCTTATAGATTCTGACCAATCAGAGATCTGCAGGGTTTTGACATCACATTTATTATCAGCTCAGCTTGCTTGGAACCTCGACCGAGGTGGTAATAAAAAAAGTACCAGGTACCATCCACAGGTGAAAACCCCCAAAAAGCGAGCAGAATTGAGTCGAGATGTACCGTGCAGTGGAAAAGCCCCATAATACTCAGCATTTTGTTGTAGTCTGTGATGTAATTAGGCAATTTATTAATGATCAGGGTGTCCAGGCATGTTGCTTTTGAACACTGCCAGAGAGAACAAGAAGAGAGAGAGAGAGAGCAAGCTGGTGAAACTGATGCATTAAGTTAAGTAGCTTCCACTGCAAAATATGGCCCTTGCATTATGTAAGCTAAAGTAAATTGTACTTTCTCTGAGAAACTCAGTGTATGTAGCTTCAGTAACATGGACAAGACATCCTAATGAAAGACAAATAAATGAGTTACATAGATACAGTAGAGAACGATGGAAAGAGAGACAGAGTGTGATGGAATTGATTTCATTAAGGCAGGGCCTTACGCTTACATTTTTATTTAGAAGCACATCTTCTCCTAAGTTAAATTTTTTATTAAAAATAATTAAATAGGTGAACAGAGGTCCAACTAAGGTGTTGAACAAAGCTTTCGGTGTGTTGGTACCACCAGTGTGCTAGGTCATGTGCCAGCATTCGCTCGGAACATGAGCAAAAGCAACCAGCAAAAGAACCAGATGAAAAAATAAATGAAACATGTGAAAGATGTCTCTTGGCCTATATTGGTCCTTGTTGCAACACTGCAGATGATAAATTTTTCACACATAGTAACAAATGTTAGTGAAATGTTCACACTGTAAAGCCCTGGAATTTCTTTTAAATATTTTATTTTATTTTTTACAAAGGATGTACTTAAATAACTGTCTTGTTAATGTTACAATTTAAATATACACTCACCGACCACTTAAATTAGGAACATTTGTACACCTACTTATTCATGTGATTATCTAATCAGCCAATCATGTGGCAGCAGTGCAGTGCCTAAAATTATTCAGATAGGGGCCAGGAGCTTCAGTTAATGTTCACATCAACCATCAGAATGGTGAAAAAATGTGATCTCAGTGATTTGGAGTGTGGCATGATTGTTGGTACCAGATGGGCTGGTTTGAGTATGGGCTGGGATTTTCACATACAACAGTCTCTAGAGTTTGCTCAGAATGCTGGCAAAAAAAAAAAAAAAAAAAACATCCAGTGAGCAGTAATTCTGTGGAGTAATGCCTTCTTGATGAGAGAGGTCAACAGAGAATGGCCAGACTGGTTCGAGCAGACAGAAAGACTATGATAACTCAGATAACACCTCTGTACAATTGTAGTGAGCAGAATAGCATCTCAGAATGCACAACACGTCGAACCTTGAGGCGGATGGGCAACAACAGAAGACCACGTCAGATTCCACTTCTGTCAGCCAAGAATAGAAAGCTGAGGCTGCAGTGGGCACAGATTTACCAAAACTGGACAGTTAAAGACTGGAAAAAACACAGCCTAGGGTAAATTGAAATCGAGATTCATCAGAACAGGCTATGTTCTGCTGATCAAGAAGGCTATTTTCAATGATGTGCCGACTGCTTTAAATTTTTAAATGGTTAAACTATATTTTATTCTGTGTGCATGTCATGTTTAGAACAATGCATTAGGTTCATTGTACATTTCTCACAGGTCTATTTTTTCTATCCTAGCCATTTATTTATTTATTTATTTATTTATTTTTGTACATTATGACTGTTATTGGTCAATGTTCTTAACCAAACTGCCATATTAGATCATAGGCTAATGCACGTCATGAAATACACACAAATGTTCAGCAAATTATTTTCATCATTATATATATTTTTTTCTTCTAATATTCATCCAGTTGTTTTCAATAAATATGCCTGTATTCACTAAAGTTGATTCAGTGAATTTGTGTCATGTTTATTATTTAACGTATAATTAGCATAATGCAAGGCAAGCAGTGTTTTCTTTTTTTTTTTATGTTTCATGAGGCTTTCTTAAGTTTTAGACTAGTTGACTACAAAAATTCACATTCCTAATGAAAACCTAATTAATAGATTCCTGAGATTTCCTCTCATTACTCTCTCAAAGAGTAGCGGGACGTTTGTTTCTGCACAAAACATGAATCATAGATCATCTATGCTGCAACACAAATGCAAATAAGATCAGGTTATACCTGTCACAGTCTGTCTCCCTCACTTTCTTAAAGGACTCTTATTTTAAAGTTTTCCTCCAGACTACATATCCCATGCTTCACTGCCCTCATCACTTCCTTATGTTTTTTATTATCCTCACCTGTATTCCATTCCCTCATTAGTTCCTTTTGTACAAATATCCTCTAGTTTTGCCCACTCCTTTGTCAGTCCTTGAAGTGTTTCGTTGTTAATGATGTGTTTCGTTGTGTTACCTGCTCTTCCAAATGTCCTCCTCTACTTCAGCAATCTCACTTATCCTCCTCTCCCAGAAAGCCAGACCCTGACGAGCACAACACATTTAGTCATGGAGCTGACCGGTCC
Organism: Myxocyprinus asiaticus; assembly: GCF_019703515.2. Classification (NCBI taxonomy): domain Eukaryota; kingdom Metazoa; phylum Chordata; class Actinopteri; order Cypriniformes; family Catostomidae; genus Myxocyprinus; species Myxocyprinus asiaticus. The sequence goes on from NC_059351.1 coordinate 42,638,406, forward strand.
TTTAATGGAATTATTTAAACAAGACCTTCCTCTCCTAGATTACACTGCCAAATTCTGTCAATTTGTCACTTCCTCCACTGTCTCGGACCCCTACCTCTGTGCCATTTATGGAATGGGCCTAAACTTCCATCATCACACAGCCCTTCCGCAAGTGGAAAATCTTCCATTTTTAGAATTTGTCCGAGCCACGCTGTCCCTACATCTCCTCTCACCTCTAATGACCCAAAAGGAAGACCCTCCTTCCAAGCCTTCCACGACTCCTCTGCCCATGCCTGCCATGGTCAACGAGCCAGCGCCCACGCCTACCACAGTCAACGAGCCAGCACCTATGCCTGTAGCCTCGGCCATCCCAGAGCCAGTGCCTGTAGCCTCGGCCTTCCCAGAGCCAGTGCCTGTAGCCTCGGCCATCCCTGAGCCAGAGCCTATAGCCTCGGCCATCCCAGAGCCAGTGTCTGTAGCCTCAGCCATCCCAGAGCCAGAGCCTGTAGCCTCGACCGTCCCAGAGCCTGCAGCTTCGACCATCCCAGAGCCAGTGCCTGTTGCCTTGACCACCTAGACCTGGACTTGCTCCCCACCCTAGTTTCCACCCTGACTACCCTTCATCCAGCCAGCTTAATAGACACTCTGGTTCCATCCAGTGCCCTGTCCCTTCCTCCTCCAATGGCTCCACTCACATTGACATTTGCTCCTCCTCCTCCTGGTCAGCCGGCTCCTCCCTCATCACCAGCTCGACCTTCGCTCCCTGCGAAATCGCAGGCAAGGGGATCTGTCGACCCTCTGACTCTGCCTTGGCCTTCTGAGCTTTATGTCGGCTTTATGTCCCCTCATCTCCACCATGGGCTGTCAGCTTATCGGTGTCACCGGGGTCCCTTGTCCCTCCAGCTCCGCCTTGGTCCATCGGTTACCTGGCTCTGCCTTTGGATCCAGGGACCTCCTCCCCTCCAGCTCTGCCTTGGTCCTCCGATTCCCCCAGCACTGCCTCGGACCTCCGAGCCTTCGGCGCTGCCTCAGTCCTCCGAGCTCCCGGCTCCACCATGGTCGCTCCGGGCACTAAGATCCCCAGTTCTGCCCCTCGGCTCTGCCTTCCATGGCTCCGCCCCTCGAGCCTACCATGGCTCCTTCCACGGCTTACCTTTGTCGAGCCTCTCCTAGTTCCGCCTTCAGACTCTTCCACAGCTCCGTCCACTTCCCCAGAATCTCCTCCTCCTGCGGTTCTGCCTCCTAACCCAGTCCCTACTCTGTGGCCGCCTCCCAGGCCTCCTGCCTCCTTTTATAACAAAAAAATGGGCAGTGTTGATAGGTCAGACCAAATGATAAAATCTTACGACGTCCTACAAAAAACTCAGAAGTGGTGGAAGACTTTTTTTTTTTTTTTTTTTTTCACTTCATAGACATTGCCGTTGTCAATAATTTCATATTGTTTAAGGAATGGCAACACATTCATGCGGCACCAGGGGATGAGCGTAGACCAGTGAAATTAACCCAGATAGATTTCAGAGAAAACCTGGCTCGTCAGCTGGGAGGTATCGATATTCACGCAAGTTTCCCTTTGCATACACTAAAGCCTGTTGTCCCTCCATCACTCCACACAGCCCATTTCCCTAAATTTGAAAAGTCCTCTAAGAGATGTTGGCTATGCTATTGGAAAAATAGGACTGAAAATAAAATGAAAGTAGCTTGTTGCGTGCCGGAATGTAATGGCAAAAGACTTTGCTTGGTTCATGATAGGAACTGTTTTCAGTCTTGGCACTCAGCTGAGTGTGACCAGTTTCGTGAAGAGGCCTAGGTTGGGCTGTGTTTACTGGTGTTGTCCTCCCCCTCCCCTCTTTTCTCCCTTTCTTCTCTCCACAGGTATTGCTGTTGTTGAGTATTATTAATTTATATATATTCTGTTCCTGCACTCTTTATTAAAAATGTATTTACTGTAGATAGTTTGAAAGTTTGATTTTGTATGTTTTGCTGTATAATTCGTGTGTATTTTTAATGTTCAAATTAAAGTGTGTTTTATTGAACACACAAAATGTATATTTCAGTGTTTGTGTCCTTCAATTTCAGATGCAATCTCAATTTATTATTACAGGTGCTCAAAAGGAGTATTTGAGGAGTGGTCATGTGAAATGTATCTTAACATGCTAAATGTTTGTTTTATTCCGTTTTCCCACTAATCACTAGAATGGTCATAACTTTTAAACAATAGATTATATTTCTAATATGTCTGCTATTCTACATTGCCCACAAAATTATGTATATTTCATACACTAAGTTTCCCTATAGCTTGTAAATAAAATGGTTGAAAATGCAGTTGTTTGATGAAGTATGGTGGCCGGAGAAGATTTCTGTAAAAATTGCTGTGAAATCTTATTGATAAAGGATGATTAGCCTTAAATAATCATACATATATTTATATCATTTGAAAGCCCCAGTTTTTCTCTTCAATATGGTATATACAGTTCAGGTGTGTGATTGTTATATGAATATGAATGTAATATGGATATGAATATCATATTCTGGCACAGAATGGAATTTTTGGAATTTTGGGCTCAGGCTTTAAAGGGTTAAGTGTCCTGATATTTTTCCCCTGTGAAAAAGACTTGTCTCACAGAGTTGAGAGATCTCAACATTTGATGTCTTAAATTGTGCTCAGATTTAGATAGCCTCCCAGTAACTCTTCTTTGACTGAAGTATTAAAGTATCCACATGAAAACTGGAGGGAAGGCAATACAAATTTTCTCTGGGATAACTCGCAAAACTCAACAGAATTCTTGTCATCTACAAGACTCACCCCTGTTGAATCAGATTAAACTATCAGTAATTTTATAAAGCTAATTGCCATGCAGATGCTTGTTGTATCTGTTCCACAAGCATCCAGCAACAGAACCCAAATCAGTGGCTTTCAATATTCTCTACACTCTCCCTTGAACTGTCTTGTGGGACACCGAGCGAAAACGAACTCTGGTGCGATTGCTCTGTTAGTGCAGTTCATTTGAATAAGTGTGAACGCTGCCATCTGAACCTTGGTGCGCACCAAACAAGCGGACCGAGACCCACTGTTCCGCTTCCAAAAGAACTCTGGTGCAGTTTGACTGAACGCAGCATGGACAAAAGACGTCTAAACGGACCAGTAACAGGAAGTAATACTGACCTCAAGCATACCTGGTTCTTCTCATCATAGGAGCTATGTTGCCCATTACAGTTCGGTACTGGCGTCAGAACTGCCGTCAGCCGTCCTTGCAGCATATCTTCATTTGTGCGTGCAACGGAGGAATTCCTGCACTTGTATATATATCCAACAAGTGCATTTAGCCCAGCAGCCAGCATTGTTATGGATGTTCGGCAAGTTCCGTCCCAAAAAATACGTCATAAAAGCTGTCCAATCAGGTTGTGACCTTATCCTTATGCCTTTTGTTTTGTAGCTTTAGGTTCGGTGTTAAAAATGCCAGTGTGAACACTAAGCGAACCAGGACTAAATGCATAATTTTCTTTTTTGGTCCAGACCAAGAGAACCGAACTACAAGTGTGAACACACCCTTAAGATAAGACATCTATCTCTGTGAGAGTCCTATGTTTTACAATATGATTTCTCTTAAAGGAGACATTTCACAGAAAACAGATTTGTTTTTAATAAAGTCGCAAATCTGAGCACATCAACATATGACTGCCCATGCTTGCATATCAATGTGTGTTAACATGCACATTTACTATCAAGCTACAGCAGGTTTTTGCATAGTCGAGCTACAGTCTTCATCTGTCTGAACAAGTATACATGACACAATGCATAATTTTCAAATATGGATTTCAAATATGGTGGGTAAATACATGTTGGCCGTCACCTCTATCGAAACCTAGAGCAACATTTAGGTCAATTGTGGTCTAATTAATGTGGAGCAATATCAAGGCCAATTGTGATCCGATTAACATGTACTGTATATATGCTGGACAAAGCAGAGTTACAATCACACTATTTAGGTCTATTTGTCCGACTTTGCAAAAATCTATTGATTTCAGTCGGACTTACATGACATTTTAAAAAGACGAATTATCATTTTAGTCCGACTGCAATCGAACATTTAAAGTGCATGTAAATGTAATTAATACGTTTGAAATATGCAGTGAACAGTACACAGATTTTAGCCAGCCAGCCAAAGGTCAGCTTTAAGGATTGAACAATCTCCAAGAGAACTGCATATGCAGTGTCCGCAATTTCTGCAAAACGCAAAAATAATGACTATTTTCAAACAGATTCCAGAAAACTCATCAACCATTGGTTGTACAAACAGATAGTTATGCCCCAAACTCACACCAGTGTTCGAGCAAATGTGGTGTTGGGCAGGACGGGCCGATCAAACAAGCAGGAATGTTTTAATAGTGCCACAGAGCCAATATGTTACTCTTTTAGGTACAAATGGCGTACTTATAGATGAATTTGGATATTAAGCAAGGTTACCAGGCTTTTACATTTATGCATTTGGCAGATGTTTGTATCCCAAGCAACTTACAGTGCACTAATTGCTGGGACAAGGACACAATGCCTTGCTCAAGAACACAATGGCGATGGCTGTGGGGATCGAACTGGCAACCTTCTGCTTAACAGTTCTGTGCTTTAGCCCACTGTCACCACCACTCACAGACTTTTAACGTTGAAAAAAATGAAGCATATCAGTTTTAAAACAGATTTTTTTTCTCTGTGCTAATGTATTTTTAATCAATACCTAAGAGATTATACAGACCCTGAACAAATACTTTGGTCTTGATGTTTGCAGGCATCTCTCTTCCCTTCCATCACTCACAAGCCCAATTCCCACAGAAGCTCATTTAAGAACGTTGCTTAGTTCTCTGCAACATGCTGACCCTCAGTTCTCCACAAGAGCAGCCTTCCACTCGACTTTGAAGGCAGCAGGTATGTCTCAAAAATCAGCAATATAAAAAAACATCAACAATTGAATAGAGAATGATCTTCCCATTCTTTGGGTTAAAAACAACAACAACGATGAGGTCACGTGACGCCATGCAAGGAGCAGACATGTGAGCGACGAGCTCTGTGCACTTTGCTGAATTTTCGATTATTTTCATGTTATAATCTGGTGAATTTTTGATATACCCAGTTACATATTTGCCCTTTGTTGCAAAACATGGCAAAGAAGTCAAAATCCTCAGGCTCTGGAGACATTAAAAGACACTTACGTATTCAGGATGAAAGCCCCGACAGGCCTACAGACCGGGGACTTGATTTGGATGGCACGGCAGGAGAAGGAATCCAGCGTCAACTGTCCAACATGTCGGTGATGTTGACGAAGATTCTTGCTGACTTGGAGGATCTCACTGTAATGCGTCGATCGATTACGGCAATGGAAATAAAATTCTCTGAGTTAGGTACAAGAGTGACTGATGTTGAAAAACGAATCGATTTTCTGGAATCTTCGGAGAGGGAATTAAACGCTAATCCATCCGCGACCAAAGTTGATTTGGAACATCTCCTTGAAAAGCTTGAAGAGAACAGAAGCCGCAGGAATAACGTTCGAATTGTTGGAATTCCTGAGCATGAGGAGGGCAGAGATATGGTGAAATTCCTAGAAAAATTTTTCCCGAGTCTGCTCGACATAACAGGCCACATTCTTTTTTCTGTTTGTTTTGTTCGGGGGGATGTTTGGGAGTTGATTGTTTCACTAATGGGGAATGTGGTCTGTATAATTTTGTTTTTGACACACAGTTTATTTTTTTTTATTATATCAATATGTCAGTTGTTAATATGAGTGGATTGTCTCTCTCAACATGGAATGTGAATGGGTTGGGGCACCCCATAAAAAGAAGGAAGGTTATTTCTTTTCTTCAATGTAAGAAATATGATATAGTGTTTCTTCAAGAAACACATCTCTCCCTGCAGGAAGCTGAAAAATTTGGGAAGATATGGGGTGGACATATTTGTTTTAGTGCTGGCTGAAGTAAGAGTAAGGGAGTCATTATATTGGTAAATAAACATCTACAATTCAAATGTCTCAAACAGACTAAAGATAAATTAGGAAGAGTCATTATTGTGTTACTTGAAATTCAAGGGCAAAGGTTGATTTTGGCTATATTTACGCGCCTAACGCTGATGATCAGGGCTTTTTTATAGATCTTGAAGGGATGCTGCAAACCGCTAGCACCCCTCATGATATAATATTGGGAGGAGATTTTAATCTTTTGATGGATTCAGTCCTTGATCATAGTGAAGCAAAAGTGTGTAAGCCCCCTAGAGCAACACTGACGCTTCACAGGATGTGTAAAAATCTTGGTCTTACAGATATTTGGAGACTTTTGAACCCATCTGGTAGGGACTATACATTTTTTTCATCAGTCCATAAGATTTATTCTGGAATAGATTTTTTTTTTTATATCCAAATCCCTCATTTCATCCGTTGTTGATTGCTCAAATGGAAATATCTTAGTCTCAGATCATGCCCTGGTGAGTTTAAAGGTGTTGCCATATACAGAGAAAAAGAAATCATATAGTTGGCGCTTTAATGTGTCCCTTTTGCAAAATCCTGATTTCCAAGAAATGTTAAAGACTGAAATCAGTGTTTATATGGAGACCAACTGGTCCTCAGTATGCTCTGTGGGCGTGGCTTTGGAGGCACTTAAGGTGGTTCTTAGGGGTCGGATCATACAGTATGCCTCATTCATTAAAAAATCCAAAGCACAAGAACTTGTGGAGTTGGAAGAGAATATTAAAAGTGCCGAGACAGAGCTGAAGCGCCAAATGTCGTCTGATGGCCTCAGAGAATTGACCCGATTGAAATATAGATATAATACTATTTTGTCACGGAAAGTGGAGTTTTGGTTATTCAGGGCAAGACAGTCATACTTTGAGTCGGGTGACAAAGCAGGACAACTTTTGGCTAGATATATAAAGCAGAGAGAGTCTTTTTCTATCATTCCCTCAGTGAAATCTGCTTGTGGTGAAATATTTACCTCAGCCATTGATATTAATAATGCCTTTAAAGAGTTCTATCTTGATCTCTATGGTTCCACGTCTTCATCCACTGATGGAGATATTAGGAACTTTGTGGAACCATTAGATCTCCCTAAACTGAAGACTGTGCAACAAAATTCTCTTGATTCTGAGATAACCTTGGAGGAGCTTGATGAGATAATTAAAGCCTTGCCTACTGGCAAGGCTCCGGGGACTGACGGCTTTTCCTCTGAGTTTTTCAAATCTTTTGCTACAGAACTGGCTCCACTTTTGTTAGAAGTTTATATGGAATCATTAAAGAACGGAAAGCTTCCACCAACCATGACACAAGCCCGGATCAGTCTGATTTTAAAAAAGGACAAAGATCCAAGCGAGTCCAAAATTCTGGCTAATCGATTAAGTAAAGTTATGACATCACTTATACATATAGATCAGGTGGGGTTTATTCGAGGCCGTAGCTCTTCTGATAACATCAGACGGCTCATCAATATTATGTGGTCAGTAGCAAATGATCAATCTCCGGTTGCTGCCATCTCTCTTGACGCCGAAAAGGCGTTTGATATGGTAGAATGGGATTATCTTTTTAAGATTTTGGAAAGGTATGGGTTTGGGAGTACATTTATTGGTTGGATTAAGTTACTTTATTGACACCCTGTAGCAGCGGTACAAACAAATGGGTTAATTTCGGACTATTTTACTCTGGATAGGGGCACTCGGCAGGGTTGCCCTCTTTCCCCATTATTGTTCTGTCTTGCCCTGGAACCATTAGCAGCCACGATAAGAAAGGAGGATGATTTTTCCAGGGGTGACGGCGGGAGGTGTGGCGCATAAGCTTCTGCTTTACGCAGATGATATTTTATTATTTGTCTCCGACCCCACTACATATATGCCTTGCCTCCACAGAATTATTAACTCCTTTTCCAAATTCTCAGGATACAAAGTCAGTTGGTCTAAATCCGAAGCTTTGGCTTTGACAGTGTACTGTCCAGTAACGGCCTTCCAGCCGGGTGCCTTCCAATGACCCAAACAGGGAATTAAGTATTTGGGAATTTTATTCCCAGCAAATTTGTCTAATTTAGTCAGAGTTAATTTTGATCCCTTAATAAAAAGGTTTTCGAATGATGTGGACAGGTGGGCTTCATTACACTTATCGATGATTGGGAAGGTTAATGTTATTAAAATGAATTGTATTCCAAAATGTAACTACCTGCTACAATCTCTGCCTGTAGATGTCCCCCTCTCTTATTTCAAGCAATTTGATAGCATCGCAAAGTCCTTCATTTGGAATGGTAAACGTCCCAGTTTAAATTTCAGTAAGTTACATAGGCCGATTGACAAAGGTGGATTAGGCCTACACAAGATTTTATTTTATTATTATGCATTCAGTCTTAGACATTTGGTTCATTGGTCACTTCCACCTGAGAGAGCTCCTCCCTGGTTTTGTATTGAAAAGGAAGTTCTTGCCCCTATCTCGCCACTGCAAAGCCTTTCGATTAAACTAGCTGGAGAGGATAAGTTGCACCCCGTTATTTTGCATTTGCACTCGATATGGACAAAAGTGTACAGAGTTTTTAATTCTGATATTTATTTAAACATAGCCTCGAACATATGGCTGAACCCTAAACTATGTATTAATAAGTCCCCTTTCTGTTGGTCAGATTGGATTGTGAGGGGGGTTAATACACTTGGTGACCTGTATGAGGGTGGAGTATTGAGATCTTTTGAAAATTTGATTGAGATTCCCAGATCTCAATTTTATAAGTATGAACAGCTGCGCCACCTGCTCTGCTCTGTTTTTGGGAGTAGCATACACCCCCGAGAGCGGCAGATACTCTGGAAGTGGTGATTGCTGCTTTTGGGAAGGGTCATGAGGCATCAGTGTATTACTCCCTGTTAATTCAGAGTCTGGGGGACAGAGCTTTAAATACTCTCAAAAGATTATGGGAGGAAGATTTAAATTTGTTATTGGAGGAGGGAGTGTGGGCAAGGATTCTAAACAACAAAGTCTGCATCTAGAGATGCAAGGGTTCGCCTCATGCAAGATTTTACATAGATTTTATTGGACCCCCTCTAGATTGTAGATTGGTCTTAAAAACTCACCCACCTGCTGGCGATGCCAGTCAAAAGACGGGGACGTAACCCATGTTTTTTGGGGTTGTATTAAAATTCAGGAATTTTGGTTGAGGATCCAGCGTTTTGTGTGTGACGTACTGGACACTCAGTTTTCATTTTGCCCCAGACTTTGTATTTTGGGTGATGGAGGGGTCCTGCATATAGGAGATAAATATATGAAAAGCTGGGTACTAACCAGCGTGATGATTGGCAGACAGCTAATCCTTAGGGGTTGGAAGTGAACTGATGCACCCTCATTTCGTGAGTGGTGCACCGAGTTGGGTAAAGTGGCAGCTTTCGAGGAGATGACTTCCAGACGGCAGGGGAACCTGTCGAGTTATGGCAGAAAATGGAGCAGTTATTTGTCTCATTTGGAGAGGTCCTAGTGTGGGGCAGTGGAGGGAGACAAATTATTTTCTTTTTTTCTTTTTATTTTCTTTTTTTTTCTTCTTCTTTCACTATATGTTGAACTTTATCTTTTTTTATGTACTATTTGTGTGTCTGTTTATATGTGGGTATTTACTTATTTTATATTTGTGCGGGCGGTGGGTGGGGGTTATAAAGGGTTTTAAGTTGATTCCTAATGTATAATTTTGTGGTTAAATGTATTCTTGTCTGTCTTGGATTCAATAAAAAATGTTAATAACAAAAAAACAAAACAAAAAAAACAACAACAACAACCTTGCAGGCGTTTTACAACAGGCACTGCATACAGCAGTCACTCTTAAAGTATGTGTGACTTTTCATTAAGAAGCACTAGCAGTGTTCAAGTAACACAGCTAAAGCAACAAACTGTGGATATTCCTCTTTTTAATGGAGATGGACTTTTTTCTACCTTGTAACTTTTTCTAGAGAAAGAAAAAAGTTTTCTTACAGAGGGTTGACAGCCATCACTGTGATAACACCACAGCTCTTTTGGTGGCTGTTCATCTATTTTGGGTATTCTAGATTAGTGGTTAAAACATCTGGGATTGTAATTGGTTGTAGAATTTGGTTTGAACCCCACAAGGGGCAATCATTAAACTATAACCATTGGTTAAGACATTTAAAGGAATAGTTCACACAAATTGAAAATTGTGTCATTTCATTCACTCACCCTCATGTTGTTCCAAACCTGTATTCCTCTCTTTCTTCTGTGGAACACAAAAGGAGATGTTAGGTAGAATGTTAGGTACTGTACTGAGAGCTTCACTGAAAATTTACTTTCCTTTTATTTTTTTTTTATTTTATTTTTTTTATTTTTTTACAATGGGAGTGATCGGTGACTGAGGCTAACATTCTACCTTCAATCTCCTTTGTTTTTGTGTTTGGAACAAAATATGAGTGAGCAACAAATTGTGGATTTTTCATTTTGGGTGGAACTATCCCTCTGGGGATAGTTCATCCAAAAATGAAAATTCTATCATCATTTGCTGGCCATCCCAGATGTGTATGACATTCTTTTTTCTGCAGAACACAAATGAAAATTTTTCAGAAGAATATCTCAGCTCTGCTGGTCCTCACAATGCAAGTGAATGGTGACCAGAACTCAAAAGGTCCAAAAAGGGCATAAAGGCAGCATAAAAGTAATCCATAAGACCAGTAGTTAAATCCATATCTTATGAAGTGATATAATAGGTGTGATTGATTAACAGATCAATATGTAAGTCCTTTTTTTTTTTTTTTTTTTTTTTTACAATAAATATACACTTTCATTTTCACTTCCATATCCAGCCACCTACTGGTCGGGGCTGGTCAAAGGTTGTGATTTATAGTAAAAAGGACTTAATATATCGATCTGTTTCTCACCCACACGTATCACATCACTTCTGAAGACATGGATTAAACCACTGGAGTCATATGGATTACTTTTTATGCTGCCTTTATGTCCTTTTTGGACCTTCTGTGTTCTGGTCACCATTCACTTGCATTTGAGGACCAACAGAGCTTAAATATTCTTCTAAAAATATTCATTTGCAGAAGAAAAAAAAAAGTCATTCACATCTTAGCATGAGGGTGAGTAAATGACGAGAGCATTTTCATTTTTGGATGAACACTCCCTTTAAAGGGTGTTCATATTAAAAGGAAAGAGTTTTCCTTATCATTTTTTGTCTGCCCTTTGAACACTTTTTATCTAATAGTATCTTAAAGAATCTGGACTGAACTTTCACGGCTGATATCACGTCAACAATCTTCAGGGGCACATGCTTTGGCATGAACTATTGGTGAGTATTACTCACAGGTCCAGCATTTCCAAGAGGAACCCAAACAGACTGTGGTCATCCATCCTGTATGTATTGTTTTAACAGGGGAGACTATTCATCAACTCTTGTCAAGATAGAATCACTGAAGTCAATCTCCACACAATAAGGTCAAAGGCAGCACACAAAACAATGCAATATGCTTCTAGACAAGAGTAAGATCCAGTAGTGTTGTCTAGGGCATACGCAGGCATATGCTGTATGCCCACCTATCTTTCTTAGGATTTTGCGTATGCCACACCTAAAATAAAAATCCTCCACGTGCAGCAATGACAGCTTTGCAGTTCCTTGGCATTCTAGCTGTCAGTTTGTCCAGATACTCAGGTGACATTTCACCCTACGCTTCCTATAGCACTTGCCAAAGATGTGGCTGTCTTGTCGGACACTTCTCATGCACCTTACAGACTAGCTGATCCCACAAATGCTCAATGGGGTTAAGATCTATAACACTCTTTTCCAATTATGTGTTGTCCAGTGTCTGTGTTTCTTTGCCCACTCTAACATTTCTTTTTGTTTTTTCTGTTTCAAAAGTGTCTTTTCTTTGCAATTCTTCCCACAAGGCCTGCACCCCTGAGTCTTCTCTTTACTGTTGTACATGAAACTGGTGTTCAGCGTGTAGAATTCAATGAAGCTGTCAGCTGAGGACATGTGAGGCATATATTTCTCAAACTAGAGACTCTGATGTACTTATCCTCTTGTTTAGTTGTACATCTGGCCAGTTGTCCTTTGTGTTTGAAGACTGTAGTGTACACCTTTGTATGAAATCTAGAGCCCGACCGATATGGGATTTTTGAGACCGATACGATACCGATTTTAGAGGGGGAAAATTCACTGATTACCGATATGGTGGCCGATATAGTTAATTTTTGAGCTGGAATGAAAACAGACCTTTTCTATGTGGATTGTTCACCGATTTTGCACCGATATGACTATGCAAAGGTACTCAGAAGGCTGCTTTCTTAAACAAATATTTTTATCAAAGAATATTTGACATTATTATTATACATTGTCATCAAATTCTAGAAATGAACAAAGAATAAATAAAAATACAATAAATAGCTTAAAAAACATCAGCACTATATGTTTAGTATCAGTCAGTTGCTGACAATTTAAATAAAGACTAAATTCAAATAAAAGAAATAGCTAAATAAACATCAGTATTACTGTTTAGTATCAGTCAAATGCTGACTATATTAATAAGAAGCATTTACACCTGCCAAGACAAGAGATAAACAGTGGCAGTGGTGTTACATCGTATTATGCTATACAAGTTCAGGGGAAACATTCAACGGTGGAAAACCAGACTTTTAAATATTACATTTTATAAATGCAAAGAATGGAATTGTTTGGTGTACCAGCGAATGCCTGGAGTTCAGGCCCGCACACTCTCACGTGATCTTGAGACCCCAGCCCGGTTACGTGCCCAAAGTTCCCACCACTCCTTTTTGGGACCAGGTGGTGAACCTGCTAGCGCTCCCTTCAGAGGAGGAAGACCCGGCCTTGTCATTGCTGTGTCCAGTTCATGCCCTGCAAATCTATCTGGACCACACGCAGAGCAATAGACACTCCGAGCAGCTCTTTGTCTGTTTTTGAGGACAGCAGAAGGGGAAAGCTGTCTCCAAGCAGAGGCTACCCCATTGGAATGTGGTTGCCATTTCTCTTGCATACCAATCTCAGGACTTGCCGTGCCCCTTGGGAGTCCGGGAGCACTCCTCTAGAGGTGTTGCATCCTCCTGGGCACTGGCAAGGGGGACCTCTCTAGCAGACATATGCAGAGCTGTGGGTTGGGCTACACCCAATACCTTTGCAAGATTTTATAACCTACTCATAGACCCGATTTCTACCCGAGTGTTACGCGGTAACAGCAGGTAGACCAGGCGGCCAATTGGGTGTACCACTTGCATTGTGCCTTTCCCCTTTTTCAAATATGATAATGTGCGCATTTTTGTCCACAACAGTTCCCCGTATCCGGTGAACCCCAGATGCCTCTAATTCTTAAGCACTGTTCGGTGACAAACTCGGCGGAGGAATAACGACACCAGGCCCAGTACACGTGGTATGCCCCTTTTCAGGTGAGCCCATGTGCTCGGGCTCAGTGCTCCATGTGTGGTGATTCCCCCTTGGTAATCCCGTATAATGAGTTTCCTCTGTTCGGTTTCCCCTTAGGTGAACCCTGTGTTTCCCCTCGCCAGAGCTTTCTCTGCCTCGGCCACTGTGGCTGCGTACCCTCTCTGTAGATAAGGTCCTCCGGTGGTATCATTCCATATGTGAACTTCACTGTTGGTAAGTCCATGTGAGGTATTCTCCACATGTTAACCTCCCTCCGGCAGGATGTGGTCTCCGTAGTGCTCTCCTGGAGAGGAAAGAGCACTTCCCAGCACTATTCTAGAAAAGTTCTCGGCTGGAAATTGCTTAACAGCAAATCAGGAAAGGCACCGCCGGTAGCCTATTTGGGTAAGTGCCTCCTTCCCCCCTTAATGGGACTAAGACATGCTTTAACTAACTCACTAGAAGGTCACGATGTGGTTGAGTGCTCACTGTGAGGCACGCAGCAGTTTGCCCGTGTCAACTCTTCCGTACCTCGTGACAAGGTTCAGCACCTGCAGCATTTCCTATGGGAAACCCTTGTGTCACTACATCGACACAACGTCAAGTGAGTGACAGACAGGGAATGTCTTGGTTACTGATGTAACCTCTGTTCCCTGATGGAGGGAATGAGACATTGTGTCCCTCCTGCCGTGGCGCTGAACCGGCCGCTGACATGGCTGGGACTCTATCGGCTCCTCAGCATAAATCTGAATGAGTGGTGCACGCCATCTCCTTTTATACCCGTATGTCTGGGGGCGGAGAGTGGCATGCAAATTCCACTCGCCAATTCTCATTGGCCTTTTCTATTTTAAGCAAAGGTGATTGGGGCTCTCAAGATCGAACCCCTAGTGTCACTACATCGACACAACATCTCGTTCCCTCCATCAGGGAACAGAGGTTACATCAGTAACCAAGACGTTTTCTGCATTATATGTTCTGAAAAAAAGTTTTCATATCTGCGCATATCGCCCTCTCCCGAATACTAACTCTGTACCGTTTCTTCATTGGCTACTTCCTGTCTGAACTATATAAATACCATGCTATTTCCACTGTCACATTGCAAAGTATTGCCAGCTTACCCTGCCTTACCAAGCATCTTTCCATTGCCATTACTGATTGTTTATTTGTTATGACCTTTGCCTGATTCCTGGATTTTCTGCTTTTTGGATACCCCTTTGTTTTGTTTGCCTTGTTGGACTGTCTTTTTGGTTTATTGGATTATACCACCTATCTCTATTTGCCTGCCGATTTGGATTGTTTGCTTTTATTCTAATACATTTCCAGCACATGGATCCTAACACCATCTCCACGGCCAGTTCATTACAACTGTACACCATGCCAGCAAGAAACTTACCCTGATATAAATTTCATATAAAATTCATGTGGGACTGTAATTACAACAGCTTTTTTTTTTTTTTTTTTTTTATGGAATATATATATATATACACATACAGTTGAAGTTAGAAGTTTACATACACTTAAGTCGAAGTCATTAAAACTCATTTTTGTACAACTCCACAGATTAATTAGCATCACAAATTAGCAAACTACATAGTTTGGGCATGACACGTCATTTTTCCAAAAACTGTTTACAGACAGCTTGTTTCACTTTTAATTGACCCAATTCCAGTGGGTCAGAAGTTTACATACACTAAGTTAACTGTGCCTTTAAGCAGCTTTGAAAATTCCAGAATATGATGTCAAGCCTTTAGGCAATTAGCCTATTAGCTTCTGATAGGAGGTGTACCTGTGGATGTATTTTAAAGCCTACATTTAAACACCGTGCCTCTTTGCTTGACATCATGGGAAAATCAAAAGAAATCAGCCAAGACCTACACAAGTCTGGTTCATCCTTGGGAGCAATTTACAAATGCCTGATGGTACCACATTCATCTGTACAAACAATAGTACACAAGTATAAACACAGTGGGACCACACAGCCATCATACCGCTTAGGAAGGAGATGCATTCTGTCTCATAGAGATGAACGTAGTTTGGTGTGAAAAGTGCAAATTAATCCCAGAACAACAGCAAAGGACCTTGTGAAGATGCTGTAGGAAACAGGTAGACAAGTATCTATATCCACAGTAAAACAAGTCCTATATCGGCATAACCTGAAAGGCTGCTCAGCAAGGAAGAATCTACTGCACCAAAACTGCCATAAAAAAGCCAGACTACAGTTTGCAAGTGCACATGGGGACAAAGATCTTAAGTTTTGGAGATATGTCCTCTGGTATAATGAAGCAAATATTGAACTGTTTAGCCATAATGACCATCGTTATGTTTGGAGGAAAAAGGGTGAGGCTTGCAAGCTGAAAAACACCATCCCAACCGTGAAGCATGGGGGTGGCAGCATCATGTTGTGGGGGTGCTTTGCTGCAGGAGGGACTGGTGCACTTCACAAAATAGATGGCATCATAAGGAAGGAAAATTATGTGGATATATTGAGGCAACATCAAGACATCAGCCAGGAAGTTAAAGCTCATCGCAAATGGGTCTTCCAAATGGACACTGACCCCAAGCATACCTCCAAAGTTGATGCAAAATGGCTTAAGGACAAGTCAAGGTATTGGAGTGGCCATCACAAAGCCCTGACCTCAATCCGAAAGAAAATTTGTGGGCAGAACTGAAAAGGCATGTGCGAGCAAGGAGGCCTACAAACCTGACTCAGTTACACCAGTTCTGTCTGGAGGAATGGGCCAAAATTCTAGCAACTTATTGTGAAAAGCTTGTGGAAGGCCACCCAAAATGTTTGACCAAAGTTAAACAATTTAAAGTCAATGCTACCAAATACTAACAATTTTTTTTAATGTTGTAAACTTTTGACCCACTGGGAATGTGATGAAAGAAATAAAAGCTTAAATAAATAATTCTCTCTACTATTATTTTGACATTTCACATTCTTAAAATAAATTAGTGATCCTAACTGACCTAAGACAGGGAATGTTTTCTACGATTAAATGCCAGGAATTGAGAAGAAATTAGTTTAAATGTATTTGGCTAAGGTGTATGTAAACTTTTGACTTCAACTGTATATATATGTATATATACATATTACACATTTTACATATGTACTGTATACATATGTAAATGTATGAACTTTAGAGCATGCTTTTACAGTATGCCCACCTCTTCAAACACTACTACACCACTGGTAAGATCTAAACTGTCAACGTTGTGTTTGTCGATTCTAAAGAATCATTTCTGATGACTTCAGGTAATCCAAGGCTATATATTCTACTGCAAATCAAAGACCAAAAGTACATTTTCCAGCACAAACCATAGACTGGGCCAGTATCCTAATTTGCATATTTCAACTGATAACTCGCCTAACAGACCGTGTTTACACCTGGTATTAATATGTGTTTCATGTGATCTGATCTCAAGCGGTTAGCACTAGATAGAGGTTTTAACAGAGTCTAAAATATTTTGTGATCAGATCACAAAAAACACATACAAAGGTAGTCAAAAACGCATGTGACCACATCGCATCTGAGGTGTAAGTGCTTATCCATCCTGAATGGGTCCCAGACAGCAGTGAAGCAGCACTCCTAGCCTGTCAATCAACTGTTTCACTAAAACAAGAGTTTAAACTTTGCTGGTTACGTGCATCTTTAAATGAAAAAAATTAAAAAACATCCTATCTGAAAATGTGAAAAAGCTGATTTATACACAAACACAAGAACGTCATGGATTGCCTTCAGTGTGCATCAACATGCAGGGACACAGATGAGAAGCACATACACGCTCCGCTAGTACAGGTACTCCACTAAAACAGCAGATAATTTTGCTCTTAATGTTGCATTTGTGCTTAGTTTAAATCGAGCTACATCTGAGAGAAACCACACGCTGTTTTTTTTTTTTTTAGCTTTGCTTGTCTTTTCTCATTTTTTGCAGTTTATTATCATGCAGTAACACACTGACAAAGTGACTGATGTGTCATCATGAAATCAGAGACCCTCCCCTCACAATCCGAACACAAATGGTCACAGGAGATGCATATAAATGACCAGGTGTAAACAGTGATGTATCTCACCTGACCACATGACCACATGATCGGATCACCCAGTACGCATCTTAATACCAGATGTAAACGGGGTCATAGAAGTGGTCTGGAGCTTCAGCTTTTTGACTCTACGACATGATATAAATAGATCAACAAAATTTATACAGGGACCTAAAGTACCAATACAATACCATGAGAAAAATATATTTTGTTATATTATTACACTGGCACAGCCCTATCTGGTACTACCAGTACTGTAGAAATACTGGTAATGTTACATCTTGTTACATGTTGGTTATTTATTTATGTATAAATAAATAAATTATGTATATTCTATTCACCTTCTACTTTGTTTCTATATTTTAGTTGTGTTTCTGTAAGAGCCTCCACAGGGTGTGCTAACATTAATCCTTTTTTATCTGTCTTCAATGTCCTTAGTTGGGTTTCATACTGTTCAGAGTCCCTCACCACATTTGCGAAGATGAAAGATGTTGAGCAAAGCAGGTACCTATCTGAAATGCTGTGCAGGTTTCTTCAACTTTCTTTCTTCGTTACACTGCATTGCTCTTCAACTTCAGTTCAAAAGCACACCTGGCAATCGAAGGAGATGTAAAAGCTTATGCTTTTGTGAAATACCCCCAAAAGTGCATTCAAATTCAGCATCCTCCCTTTGTAAAGGGGAAACTGTTTTTGCTTTTTTACTGGATTGTGAGCATCAATGCAGCATGAAAGTTTAATCGGTGAAAGGAAATACATTTCATGGATGAGGGATGAGCTCATTACGTGAACATCCATAAAAGTGGGCTTAAGCTAGCAGGCCAGATGTTATAACCCGAATACCTTCAGATTAATGACTTTGCTGGAGATCTGTTATTTGATCTGTCACTTCAGGTTGTCGACCCATAAATGCCCATTTTAAGGATATTTACAGTAGGAGAGTGGCAAGAATTACATGACTGAATGTGATGAAACTCATGGCACTCATAGTCCAACCTGGATGGCAGTCCACAACAATGTTGTTCACCCAGCTACACTGCTGAAAAGACCAGCTTTGCCAAGCTGTAAAGTTGGTTGACTAGCATGGTCTTTCTGATGAAGCTGGTTGACCTTGCTGGTCAAGCTATTTAAAAAGTAACTATGCCAACACACTGACATCCCATGCTAGGGACCAGCAACAAAACCCAGCTTATTCTGACGACCAGCTATAATAGTCTTCGCAGGAGGTAACAGATCAGTGCTCACCTCAAATAACTCAGCAATTTGAAGATCTGGCATATCAGGTGACCAAAAAAAAAAAAAAAAAAAAAAAAACAACCGTTGAAAGGAAGCACATACTCTTTTATTCCCACACCTGAGTGCAAAGTTGCAAGAAGAGAATGAGAGTATGCAATTCTGTGAGAAGAGGAAGTCATAGTCTAAACGACTCATCACTGTGGCTCAAACACATCTAAAGGACAGGATTAGAGGCAGGAAAGAGAGATAGAGTGAGAAAATCCCTTTGCTGTCCTTGATATAGTAAGTCCAGGAGAATTCCTTATTGAGATTTCAGAAGGAGGGGTTCAGTCGAGACCTGAACAACGTACAGATGGTGATCAGTGCAGTTAGTGAAAACCAAAATGTGCCAGTGGGTATTTAGGACCAAATGTACAGGAAGATATGGACAGGCAGACAGAGAAACCATTTTTTTTTTTTTTTTTTTTTTTTTTTTTTTTATGTATGTATGTATGTATTTATTTGTTTGGTAAAAAAATATAAAATAAAATAAATAACAAACGGCTGCATTATGAAAATAAATCTGCACTTTCTATAAGAAATATCAGTGGTTGAAAGTTAGCGAATAATAATTTAAAGATAAGGCAAGGTTGGGTTCAACACATTTTAAATTATGAACATTCTATAAACAAAGTTTGAAAAAGGTCTGTACATTAAGACTAAATTAATCACACATATTGTGAATAAGATTTAGAAGAAGAAGAAGAAGAAGATGAAGACGAGGAGTAGGAGGAGGAGGACAATGAAGAAGATAATGAAAAAGAAAAAGAAGAAGGAGAAGAAGAAAAAGTTGAAGAACAGAAAGAGGAAGAAGAAGAAGAAGAAGAAGATGAGGAGGAAGGATGCAAGGAAGAAGAACCAGAAAAAGAGGAAAACAAAAGGAAGAAGAAGAGGAAGAACTAGAGGAAGAGGATGAAGATGAAAAGGAAGAAGAAAAAGAAGAAGCAGAAGAAGAGGAAGAAGAATTAGAGAAGAAAGAGAAGAAGAGGAGGAGGAGGAAAAAGAAAAAAGAGCCAAAGAAGAAGATGAGGAGGAGGAGGAGGAAGAGGAGGAGGAGGAAGAAGAAGAGGAAGAAGAAAAATAAAAAGAAGAGGAAGAGGAGGAAAACTAAGAATAGAAAGAGGAATAGGAAGAAGAGAAATTAGAACAAGAAAAAGAAGGTCAAGAAGAAGAAAAGAAAACAATGAGAAAGAAAAATGGAAGAACAACAAAAGGAAAGCAATGAAGAAGAAGAAGAAGAGGAAGACAAAGAATAGAAATAGGAAGAGGAAGAGAAATAAGAAGAAAAAGAAGGCAAAGAAGAAGAGGAGGAGGAGGATGATGAAGACGAAGAAGAACAAGAAAAAGAAGAACAAGAGGACAATAGGAAGAACAATAGGAAGAAGAAGAGGAAGAAGAAAAATAAAAAGAAGAGGAAGAGGAGGAAAACTAAGAATAGAAAGAGGAATAGGAAGAAGAGAAATTAGAACAAGAAAAAGAAGGTCAAGAAGAAGAAAAGAAAACAATGAGAAAGAAAAATGGAAGAACAACAAAAGGAAAGCAATGAAGAAGAAGAAGAAGAGGAAGACAAAGAATAGAAATAGGAAGAGGAAGAGAAATAAGAAGAAAAAGAAGGCAAAGAAGAAGAGGAGGAGGAGGATGATGAAGACGAAGAAGAACAAGAAAAAGAAGAACAAGAGGACAATAGGAAGAACAATAGGAAGACAAAGCTCCACAGTTCACCTTCCTTAACACAGGCTTAAGGTCTGACATATGACATGGCAAACAGAAGAAAGAATGATGGATGAATGATCCTGGGTTGTGGAAGAGGACTGGAGAGATATAGCATCAGACATCTTCCAACCCTAAAGCAACCAGCACCCTCTCTTCATTCAACAAAAGGAAACTCAAACTGATTAGCGTTAATGCTGAATTATTCTTTTGTTTAAGACATCTGGAGGACGTCTGATGCAGCAAAAATAAAGATATTTTTTTACAAAGGGGCAAAAATGGGATGAAACTACAAGAGCATAGGCCTGGGTCAGGATGTATTTATTGAACCTGGACCAATGTGCTTAAAATCCTCCTGATATGAATCGGTCAAATCCCACAATGACAGAATGCCATTAAAACAATGAGTGTGTTTACAAGAACAACAAAATACTTAATAATCATCTTATTATTAAAAAAAAATAACCTCATTAAAAATACAGGTATCTGTATTGGTTTTGACAAATACCAAAAAAGAAAGTATCAATATTCTGTCTCTAAAATAATAGCATTGGTACATCTCAACTGCTAACTCATTAAACACAAAAGCTGTGCAAAATATAGGAGTCACGTGTCAATATGTGATTTTCAAGGATCACACAGAACCATCCAAAATGTAAAATGTATAAGCATTAGAGTCAGAACACTAGACCTCACTTATGCATTGCCTATCCAGAGATGTGGTACTCTATCATGCTGACATTTAAAGGATGCTTGTCTTTTGGTGTCAGGTTCCTACAAAGCAAAGTGAGGGCTTGATGTTACATCTGACACATAATCTGCTCTCTGCTCTCTTTATCTTTGGCTTTGCAGCCTCAGTGTTTAATGTTGGTATCCTGCATATAGATTAAAGCTATCTTGTATGGAATATGAAACAAATATATCCATAAAGACACTGGGTATAAATATCACCTAACCCACACTAATGAAGTCTCAGGTTTCACTCTTTTCTAACTCACACTCTTTCACCAATAAACAAAAACTGTTATAAACAATCTCTGAGAGACAAACTCATTTCCTGCAAATGGTCCAAACACTGATTGTAATTCCACGACCAGGGCAGTGACTCCCCTGTTGAAAAGACCAGCATTGCTGGTCACTGGGTATGGGAATTAAATGTTGACTGTCGTCCACAAGAGACTGCTTGAATTTGGGAATGAGTTTAAAATGCGACTTTTCAGAGACGGTTTTAGCACACTGGCAGCATTTTGTTAACACAGTACACACGGTAGCTTGATCAAGTAACATGTCTTTGGAGATGTAGCATCTCTAAATTCATCCCCTTTAAAGCACCACTGCTTCAGCCATCAAAACACTAAATCTGCTACCTTCAGCAATATATTTCTAGACAATTACCATTTGACTTCAGATTCCCTGTTGTCCGCAAAGCTTCTGTTATTTTGTATAATTTGTAGGTGACTGACATAGTTTTGTACAATAAAAAGTTATAGGTATATAGCCTATTTATTTGCTAAATATCTGTCAGTTACCCTATTAAAGGTATACGCATTGTTGGATTCCGTCTAGGGTTAGGAACCAAGAACCGGTTGTTATATGTAACCAGTGTATTTTGATTCTGGAAAAAAATACTTTTATGAGCTGATTCTTTTGAATCTACAGTGTGAAACACACAGTGTGGCCAATGTAGAACGATTCCTTAAAGAATAACTCTTAAGAGCAGATTTTGTTTTTTTGTTTTTTGGCAATATTTCTTCCACAAAAGTGAGAATTGTTAATGGAACCATTAAGGAATCAGAATTTTGAAGAGGACTTGGAACAGTAACCTTTAAATTCCTTACAATTTCAATTCAGTCTGTGCTATTTTTATTTATTTATTTTTTCTTTTTTTAATTTTTAATTTTTATTCATGCTGGTCCAAGGTGGTCTTTACAGTAGGGTTGATGGAGACCACCACCATCACAACAATTCTCTTGTTCCCAAAGAAATTATCAAAAAGTATCTTAGATGAAAGGGGGGATGAGCTGCGAGATTAATGTGCATGTTGCATTTAGGTTAACAGTGTAAAGCTAATCTCTGAAAAGAGGGATAAAGGACAGAAACAAAATGTGGACTAGAAAACATTTGGTGGTTTACCATCAACAAAAGGAAACAATAAAATCCTCTACCTGTTGGCGTTCCAGCAATATTATCAAGGAAGACATCATAAACCAGCTGTCTTATGTGCAAGGAAAAGGAGAGGCAACGATTCAGAAACAGAAAAGTAGAATAAGAGAAAGACTAGGGAAGAGACTCCTATACAACACCTGTACTGAGGAACAAAAGTAAAATATGTCACTAAATAGTTATTGCATCATGGCATTCCAGAGTGTCTCATCCCTGGTCAAAGTAGGTTTTTTGTCATCTAAGAGGCTAAAATTGTATAAGGTTTGTAAAAAATGGGACAACATGACCCTAAATATCTGTGAAGACATTTGCTATGTATGGAAAGGAATACTAGCTTACTACACTTACAAAAAGTATCAGAAGAACCATGATAGTATGTTTTTGGAAATAAAATGTTTATTTTGCCATTTAATTTAGCATACAAATGCCTTAACTTTTGGCAGTCCAATCAAATAATGAGTCACAAAAAACAAAACAAAAAAAATATGTTGTTGTCTAATGAACATTGTGAAAAATGTAGTAGGTCATCCAGGTAATCTATGTATAAAAAAAGCAAAAAATAATAAAATAATATTTTTTAAAAAGCATGGTATGTGCAGTATACATAATAGTGTATAAACTTCTAAAATAGTAAGCATACAGTATCCATTAGTAAGTTAATATCTGTAAAAAATGGATGAAGGACAGAAACAAAATGTAGTTTAGTAAAACTTGAGAGGAAACAGCCATAAGACCCTGAGAGTCAGTGCTGGAGTGATATTATCAATGAAGACATAAATAAGATGTCTTAAGGGTAAGGAGAGGGAGAGGCAATGATTCAGCAATGGAAATGTAGAAAAAAAGAGAAAGATGTAGAAAAAGAAACATGGTATGTAAAGACAGCTATAAAGATAAATAAATTAAAATGATAGAAGTGTATACAGTAAGAGAAAAGCTGGTATTGCTGCTTTAAGACTGGCTGCCAGTCTGGCTTCAATGAATGCTATCAAGGCCACACAAAAGTGTCTCCAGACTCCAATCAAACACCTGTACTGAGGGACAAATGTTGACAGCATCAATAAATAGACTGTTAAAAGCCAGCACAGAAAACCCCGACCAGCAGAGCAGAAAAAACATACTTCAAATGAACAAACATTTTGAGCTTATAGAAAGAATGAATAAGATGAATGCATTGAAATGTTAATGCCACTAGAACATTTTCCACCTTAAAGGGATAGTTGACCCAAAAATGAAAGTTCTTTCATTTACTCACCCTCCTGGCATCCCAGATGCGTATGACATTCTTTCTTCTGCAGAACTAAATTAATATTTTAGAAGAATATCTCATCTCTGTAGGTCCATACAATGCAAGTAAATGGGTGCCAAAATTTTTAAGCTCCAAAATCCAAATAAAGGGAGCATAAAAGTAATGCAAATGACTCCAGTGGTTAAATGCATGTGTTCAGATACAATATGATAGGTTTGAGTGTGAAACAGGTCAATTTTAAGTAATTTTTTTAATCATAAATTCTCCTCCTTGCCCAATAGGGCGCAATATGCTCAAAGAATGTTAATCATCAAAAACAGAAGATAAAGTGAAAGTGAAGGAAAAAGGACATAAATATTGATCTGTTTCTCACCCACACCTATCATATCACTTCAGAAGATATGGATTTAACCACCAGAGTCATCTGGAGTAATTTTATAATTCCTTATGTGGATTTTGGAGATTCCAAATTTTGGCACCCATTCACATGCATTGTATGGACCTACAGAACTGAGATATTTTTCAAAAAATCTTTGTTTGCGTTCAGCAGATGAAAGAAAGTCATACACATCTGGGATGGCATGAGGGTGAGTATATGATGATAGAATTTTCATATTTGGGTGAACTAACCCTTTAAGGACTGACAGTGATGGAAATTGTTGCTTGTATTGTGCTGATGGAATCTAATGCATGATGGAATCAGCTCAGTGTGTTTAAAGTGAATACATTTAGTTATGTACTTTTCATCAAAAAATATTTAAATGGAAGAGAATGAGATCGATAAACATCCACGCACTCCATTCTGGATACACAGTGTGCATGTAACAATCCTATTTGAAGGGTGCAAGAGAAATTTCAGGGTTAGAAATCAGTTAATCCTGTAGCCAGACCTTTGACTAAACGGCAAAAGGTCTGGTCCACATTACAGATTTTTATGGCTATAAAATGTCCTGGTTACTTTCATAACTTCCGTTCCCTGATGGAGGGAACGAGACGTGTCAATGTAGTGACACTAGGGGGTCGCCCTTGGGAGCCCCAAACACCTCTGATCTTTGAGAAAAGGCCAATGGGAATTGGTGAGTGGAATTTGCATGCCACTCCCCCGGACATACGGGTATAAAAGGAGCTGGCTTGCAACCACTCATTCAGGTTTTGTGCTGAGGAGCTGAGACAAGGTCCCGGCCATTTCAGCGGGTAGTTCAGTGTTGTGGCAGGAGGGACACAACGTCTCATTCCCTCCATCAGGGAATGGAGGTTACGAAAGTAACCAGGATGTTCCCTATCTGTCACTCACTCGAAGTTGTGTCAATGTAGTGACACTAGTGGTCCCTATACAAAATGCCACGACTAACTGAACTGTGTTAAGTGGACTGGCGGTGCGAGACGGACAGACCTTGTGTGCCTCGTAGCCAGTGCACCCGGCCATCACGTAACCTCCCCCAACGCTCTTACAGGCGGTCCCCTCACACGGTCCCCTGCACCTCGGGTATGGGTCGACTGCCCAAAAATGGGGAACGGCTGACCCAGCCGCAGCCTCTTCTCCTTTTTCTCCCCAAAAAGAACAAAATCGTTCAGTTGGGGGCCATATAGTGGTCCGTGTCGGGGGGTGTCCCTCCGAAGGGGAGGACACTGCAGAGACCACACCCCGCCCGGAGGGAAGGTATTTGAGTGGAAATACGTCACATGGTCTTACCAAGTTTTGTCGGAAGTATCTCATGTGGAGAAGTCCCGTGGTAGGTCCTATCTGAGGGTGGAGGAGCTCTACAAACACAGTGACCAGGGGCAGAGGGACCTCTGCCCAAGGAAGACATGGTTTACCAACAGGGAAACCATTTTGCGGAAGATACATCACACAGGGTTACCTACGGGCAATGTGGAGCACCTATCCCAGCACAGGGCCTAGTTATCACACGTACTGGGCCGGCAGCGAGTTTCTCCTAAAACCCTCCTGCCACAGGGCTAAGGAGGAAGGTCATCCAGGGTCCACAACTTTGTGAACACGATTGGGAGTCAAAGCGCAAGTCTTCACCTCGGGGAGGGGAAAGGCACTGTGCGCAAGCGGTACACCCGGCCAGCTGTCCTGGAACTTACCTGCTCGTACCTGACAACACACGGGACGAGACCGGCTCAACCCAGAGATTGTAAAACCTCGCAAAGGTGTTGGGTGATGCCCAGCCCGCTGCTCTGCAGATGTCTGCTAAAGAGGCACCATTGGTCAGGGCCCAGGAGGCCGCCACACTCCTAGTAGAGTGGGCTTGTAGCCCCAAGGAGGGCGGCACGTCCTGTGCATGATATGCCATATTTCAATGACCCAGTGGGTAATCCTCTGTTTGGAAACAGCACTCCCTTTCCGTGCAATCTGGGGGGATTCAACCTCCTAGCGCCTCTCAGGAACCTGATGATCAAGTCATGCTTCCCCAAATACTTACTGTCTACTGCATCGTGATGTGCCAATATAGCGGCTACATACACTTTCAAGGTGGAGGGGGACAGCCGCCCCTCCAGCCTCTCCTGCAGGAAGGAAAGCACCAATTCGACTGCGCATCTCTGGGGGTCTTCACGTCGGGAAGAACACCAAAGATCAGAGATTTTTGGGGCTCCCAAGGGTGACCCCCTAGTGTCACTACATCGACACAATGTCGAGTGAGTGACAGATAGGGAACTGCCCCCTCAGACAGGAAGATCCCTTCTGATTGATATGTAAAGCAACCAGCTACATTTTGCTTTGTTTGTATGAGTCATCTATGGGTGGAATGATCTAAAATGTAAAATCCACCACTAAAAATAGACTAGTATGAAAAAGAAAATCAATTTAAATGATCATGTGGCAGACTTTGCGAAAATCGCTGAAAGTGTATATAGACTCAGTGATCCGAATTTCTGCCCATCCTAAAGTAATAAGTACAGACTATTTTACTCAGAAAACTAAAAAAGAAAAAGAAAAAAGTGAAAATACAGTTATTCATGTATTTCTAGTTTATGTGCTATTAAGAGTCTCAAACAAAACTATAAATGTCTTTCGAACAATCGAACCCACTAACCTGACAATACTTTTGCAAATCCAGTGATTGGTTCTTCCTCAAAAGCACAAACACAACTATAAACACAATTTGTTTATCAGTAGACTGATAAGAAACCTGTGCACTGTTACTCCCAGAAGTTAAGTCAGAAAAATTAGATTAGAGCTCACTGGAAGTTACTAGAAGTTTCCAGTTCTGTATGCAATATGCATCAGATGGTCAGTGAATGGACTGTGGGAGTGTGAGACTAGAGATTGGTGAAATAAAGGTCGACAACATGCAAACACAAAGCTTACAGTAACTCAGGTCTCCACTCCTCCGTAGAAAGCTCAAACTGTTCTTCTCTGAGCTAAAGTACTTGGTGGACTGCAGAAGTGAGCAGCACTGAGCAAGACCTGGAACAACCTTTACTAAAACGCAGAATGTCTGGTACTCAAAAGCTGCTTAGATTCGGTGCAGCACAAGAAATTTAGCTGAAAGCTTTTGTTTGCAAGAAAAATGCAGAAGTTCAAGATAGAATACAGAACTCCCTTGAGAGAAGCACTGAATTGCTGCATCTAAAATTCAGACAACTTTATTCTGCACCAAGAATTTTTTTTTTTTTTTTTCACATTCTGGCTTTACCCATACATCTAAAATGGGCTACAGATACAATCAACAGTCTAGCTTTGAATATGACAGGTGGGTGGAAGTGCAGAGAGCGTGTAAAAAATTTCAATTAGAGAATTGGATCGGTGACAATCAAAAAAAGCTTTGTGGCTTTATTGAGAGCTAAATGTAAAAAAAAAAAAAAAAAAAAAAAGGCTAATTATTATCCATCATACAGTAATATGATTTCAAGAACATCTAGTTCAATATTATTCTGATACTGTATTTTTTAGCTCAAGGGTAAATAGTGCACTTATGAAAACCATCCACTCACAGGAAATCCCAATTCCACATTTAATGAATAAAAATAAATAAATAATAAACACACACACACACACACACACACACACACACACACACACACACACACACACAAAAACAAGATTCAATGTTGATCATGGCATCAAGCGCAGGCCCTAAATACTGTAACCACTTTTGTTTTTGGGCTACAAAGCCACCTGCTTTCCTTAATCAATTTCCTCTTGAGAGTTGTCCAGAAATACCAAAAATATTTCAATGATGATGCTGAATATGTGACTGAGGCAGAACAACCCACACCTCCATCCCATCACCATTGCTTAAGGCAGTCCTTCAGCCAGGCTCACAACAGGGTGGGCTGCATAGAGGAGAAACGCAACTTGATGAGCCTCGTTGGGGAAGCGATTGATGAGGCACATCTGATGTTAATAGAGCCTCATCACCACTGCCATTAAAATGTAGAACATGCCTCTCCATAGTATTCCAGCTTCGATCTCCTGTGTGCACACACTGGCATCCTTCACAGGTCCAGAAAAGGAGTGGGCAGTGTCCACGTGAATAAGATGCGTCCCTGGACCTGCACCCCGGGAACCCCTGGTGTGAATTAGTTGTGATGCTGGGGATTGGAGCTAGCGTCACGGCCGAAGGGCCAGGATGCCGAGCTGCTACTCCTCTCAAGCCCATGGAAGCCGGGGCACTCCAGTGAAGCCGCCACACTACACGCCTCGGATCCATGAGGGGAGCGGTTCACGTCCATTATATCTGGACCTTCCCCTCTCTGCACTCCCTGCCTTCACATAGACCCATTCATCACGTGGACACCAGATCCCCCTTTATTTTGGATACTAATTCCTCATGGTCTCTAGTTTTCTAATTTTGAACATTTTATGTTCATTAATATTTCCAATAAATGCCTCTCCAAGGCTTGACACCACACACCCAGTGTATGCCAGTAAGGCTAGATTCTCCTGCCCAGATTTACAGTTGTCCACAACTATCTCCAGATATTACCCAAACCCCATTATGCATGCAGTTGGAATGAAATGCATATAACAATTGCAGTTTTCCTTAAATTATTTTTTCCATGGATTGATCAGCTCTCATTTCAGAATAACACCCAACAGACTACAGTATTCAAAAGTCTTCAAAAGTTCTTTGGTTTCACCATTTTACTGTAATTTACCTCAGGGTCTTTGGAGAACAGCAGACATAATTTCAATGCAAAGTGTTCATATAAAACATCCAAGCAAGCAAACATAAAAAAAGCACTCAAGGACATATACACAAAAAGACAAGTATACCTGCTGGAAATGGTATTTACTGTGTCTCATTTTCTGTCAATCATATTTCAAAAGTTCTTTTGAACTGATGGCCCCACTTTCACTCTCAAAGCAAAGACTCTCTTCTCAGAACTCTCTGCTTCTATTAACAGCTTGGTAGATGAAGTTCACTCCTCAAATCAATACATCCTAAAAAAAAAATACTCCCAAAGATTTCTTACAGAAACTCACCAGCTCAGCTCCGACCGGAATATTGATTCATTGGTACTATGTAAGAAAGTTAGGGTTAGGCAGGGCCTTATATTGCATTTATGTCATGTCGGAATTACTGAAATTACAAGATGGCAACTAAGAGATTCTACATGGAGTGAATTATTTCCTCAGAAATTATTTGTTTCTATGGCAAAGATCATTATACCAAGATGGAATATTAACATATTTCTTGTTGAACACAAAATATTTAATCATTACATTAATTCACCTATATGCTCTTGCAAAGAAATCAACACCAGGTAATACTTTCAAAAGTGTTCATATGGGATCTAAACAATGTCTGAAATACAGCCCAAAGATGTATTTTAGGGGTTAGGGTATATATAAAGGCTTATATAAAGAACAACACATGTGAAAGAGAAGTTCCCATGAAGATAAACAATGTTGTGGGTATGTCCATGTTATATATTGACAGAGAATTACTGGAGGGCGAGGGGGTGTGCTCTGTAACAACAGGGCATTTATCCACTAGACAATGTGTTGTGATGTTCACTGTGCAGACAGACGCAAGGCATTATCAATTCCCTCAGCTATCCTCCAAACCGACATGATAAACCATACAACTGCCTTTCTCATACCTGAAACCACTGCTTACACAAATACACACAAACACAGGCACACAAGGGGATTTGGGAAGATGAAAAAGCTTTCTTTTCTACTCCATTTCCTCGCTTCATCATATCCTGTAGCCTAGGGACAGCTAAACCGCCAGTAGTCTTAAAGTGACGGTACTGTTTTATCACTTGTTCCATACATCAATTAAAATAATATACAGTATATTTTCATTTTGCGCATCAAGGATATTATAATATTAATAATTGCATTCAATGATATTTAGCCTTGATTACACATCTTTGTTTTTTTTTGTGTCGATGAAGGGGTACTAGAGCCTTACTGATGGAGCTGTGGGGGAAAAAAGGGGCTGGGAAACACTGCTCTAGAATGGCCTACAGTCCTGTCATCACTAACAATAAAGGTTTTTCAATGGTTCTTGGCAATAGTTCATGTATTAAAAACCACTTATCACTGAATGGGGTTCTTGAGTTGGCTTTATAGTTGGAGATTAATAAAAGTTCTTAATGATATATTACAGCACATTGGGTTCAGAGTCATTTAAAAAACTCCATGACATCTCGCTAGACAGTCTCATTTTAGAGAGCATTTCATAGGAGAAATATTTGCATCATGCTATCACGGCATGTGACGGTATTCGGTAATGTGGTAGATCACGGTAATTAACGTGCATTGTATTGTTATTGTGGGCCCTTCAAAATACCGTAAATAATTCTAGATAACCATTTAGCCAGTGTTTAGATTTTTCTGATCACACAGTAGTTCATTTTTCTATCATCAAATCAAGATTCACAAAACGTCATGGTTACTGGTGTAACCTCCGTTCCCTGATGGAGGGAACGAGACGTTGGTGTCGATGTAGTGACACTAGGGGTCACTCTTGGGAGCCCGAGACACCTCTGGTCTTTGATAAAAGGCCAATGAAAATTGGCGAGTGGTATTTGCATGCCACTCCCCCAAACATACGGGTATAAAAGGAGCTGGTATGCAACCACTCATTCAGGTTTTATGCTGAGGAGCCGATATAAGGTCCGGCCATTTCAGTGGGTAGTTCAGTGTTGTGGCAGGAGGGACCAACGTCTCGTTCCCTCCATCAGGGAACGGAGGTTACACCAGTAACCATGACGTTCCCTATCTGTCACTCACTCGACGTTGGTGTCGATGTAGTGACACTAGGGGTCCCTATACAAAACGCCACAAGGCTGAACTGTGTTACGTGAACTGGCGGTGTGTGGTGGGCAGACTTGCTGTGTGCCTCATAGCCAGCACACCAGGTCGACACGTAACCTCCCCCAACACAGTTATGAGTGTCGAACGGCCCTTTTTGGGGACAAGTTGACTACCCAGAGATAGAGACAGGCTTAACCCAGTCATGGCCTCTTTCCCCTTCTCTTTTTCCACTCCCTAAAAAAGAAGGGGGATTATCCGACTGGACCACCAGGTCTAGTCGGGGGGTGTCCCTCCCAAGGGGAGGACACCGCGGAGACCACACCTCGCCCCAAGAGAAGGGGGGATATTTAAGTGGAAGAATACATCACATGGTCTTTCCAACCATGTGGAGAGCCTTCAAGGTAGATCCTGCCCAATGGGGGAGAAGTTACTACAACATGGAGACTGGGGCAGAGGGGCTCTGCCCAAGGAAGACGCAGTTTGCCAGCAGGGAAATGAATTAGCGGAAGATATAGATCGCATGGGGTTAGCCTTACAGGGAACTGCCACATGCGGAGCACCTACCCCAGAACCGGGCTCTTAGTTAGCGCGTGTACTGGGCCGGCAGCGAGTCTCTCTGAAAACTCGACTGCCACAGGGCTCGGAGGAAGTCAACCAGGGAACAACTTTTGTGAACACTACTGGGAATTACAAGCGCACGTCTTCAGCTCAAAAGGAGGTGGAAGGCGCTATGTGCAAGCGATACACCCGGCCGGCTATCCCGGGCTTTCCGCTTGTATTGCGTGCCACTACCTGGGATGAAACCGGTTCCACCCGGAGGTTGTAGAACCTTGCAAAGGTGTTGGGTGTTGTCCACCCCGCTGTTCTGCAAATGTCTGTTAGAGAGGCACCTCTGGCCAGGGCCCAAGAAGCCGCTACACCACGGGTAGAATGGGCTCGTAGCCCTACCGGGGGCGGCATGTTTTGGGCAATATATGCCATAGTTATGGTGTCAATGAGCCAGTGGGCGATCCTCTGCTTGGAGACAGCGCTTCCTTTCCGCTGTGCACCAAAGCAGACAAAGAGCTGCTCAGAGATTCTAAAGCTCTGCGTGCGATCCAAATAGATGTGTAAAGCGCACACCGGACACAGCAACGACAGGGCTGGGTCTGCCTCCTCCTGGGGCAGCGCTTGCAGGTTCACCACCTGGTCCCTAAAAGGAGTGGTGGGAACCTTGGGCACATAGCCCGGTCGGGGTCTCAGGATCACGTGAGAATAGCCCGGACCGAACTCTAGGCACGTTTCGCTGACAGAGAACGCTTGCAGGTCACCTACCCTCTTGATGGAAGTGAGCGCAGTCAGGAGGGCAGTCTTCAAGGAGAGTGCCTTAAGCTCGGCTGACTGCAAAGCTCAAAGGGGGCTCTCTGTAGACCCTGAAAAACTACAGAGGTCCGATGAGAGAACGAGGCACAGCCTGGAGGGATTCAGCCTCCTGGCGCCTCTTAGGAACCTGATGATCAGATCATTCTTCCCTAAGGACTTACCGTCGACTGCGTCATGGTGTGCTGCTATGGCAGCAACGTACACCTTCAAGGTGGAAGGAGACAGCCTCCCTTCCAACCTCTCTTGTAGGAAGGAAAGCACTGATCTGACTGCGCATCTCTGGGGGTCTTCCCGATGGGAAGAACACCACTTAGCAAACAGACGCCACTTAAAGGCATACAGGCGCCTTGTAGAGGGAGCCCTAGCCTGAGTGAACGTGTCTACCATCGCGGGTGGGAGACAGTTTAGGTCTTCCGCATCCCATCCAGGGGCCAGACATGGAGATTCCAGAGGTCTGGGCGCGGGTGCCGGATGGTGCCCCTTCCCTGAGAAAGAAGGTCCTTCCTCAGGGGAATTTGCCCGGGGGGAGCTGTCGCGAGGAGCGTGAGGTCCAAGCACCACATCTGGGCGGGCCAGTAGGGTGCTTACCAGGATGACCTTCTCCTCGTCCTCCCTGACCTTGCACAGGGTCTGTGCAAGCAGGCTCACTGGGGAAAAACACATATTTGCGAATGCCAGGGGACCAGCTGTGTGCCAGCGTGTCTATGCCGAGGAAGGCCTCGGTCAGTGTGTACCAGAGCGGGCAGTGGGGAGGATTCTTGGGAGGCGAACAGGTGCACCTGTGCCTGTCGAATCAACTCCAAATCAGCTGGACCACCTGAAGGTGGAGTCTCCACTCTCCCTTGAGGGTAACCTGTTGTGACGGCGCGTCCGCCGAAGTGTTGAGGTTGCCCGGGATGTGAGTGGCTTGCAGCGACTTGAGGTGCTGCTGACTCCGTTGGAGGAGACGGCGGGCGAGTTGTGACATACAGCGGGAGCGCAGACCGCCTTGGCGGTTGACATATGCTACCGCTGCCGTGCTGTCTGTCCGAACTAGCACGTGCTTGCCCTGGATCAATGGCCGGAACCTCCGCAGGGCGAGCAGAATTGCCAGTAACTCGAGGCAGTTGATGTGCCAACGCAGCTGCGGACCCGTCCAGAGGCCGGCGGCTGCGTGCCCGTTGCCAACAGCGCCCCAGCCCATTTTGGAGGCATCTGTCGTGACCATGACGCGCCTGGAGACCAGTTCTAGGGGAACACCTGCTCGTAGAAACGAGAGGTCGGTCCAAGGGCTGAAAAGACGGTGACAGACCAACGTAATGGCCACGTGGCGTGTCCCGTGGCGCCATGCCCATCTCGGGACTCGAGTCTGGAGCCAGTGCTGAAGCAGCCTCATATGCATCAACCCGAGCGGGGTGGCCACCGCCAAGGATGCCATATGCCCCAGGAGCCTCTGAAAAAGGTTCAGTGGAACCACTGTTTTCTGTTTGAATGCCTTCAAACAGGCCAGCACCAACTGGGCGCGCTCGTTCGTAAGGCGCGCCGTCAAGGAGACCGAGTCCAACTCCAAACCGAGAAAAGAGATGCTCTGAACCGGGAGGAGCTTGCTCTTTTCCCAGTTGACCCGAAGCCCTAGTCGGCTGAGGTGTGAGAGCACCAGGTCCCTGTTTGCGCATAACAAATCTCGAGAGTGAGCTAAGATTAGCCACCTCCCTTAACAGGGCAAGGGCAGCCTCTGCGATCTTCGTAAAGACACGAGGAGACAGGGACAGGCCGAAAGGGATGACTTGTACTGATACGCCTGACCCTCGAACACGAACCGCAGGAAGGGTCTGTGTTGAGGAAGGATCGAGACGTGAAAGTACGCATCCTTCGGGTCTACCGCCGCGAACCAATCTTGATGCCGGACGCTCGCTAGAATGCGTCTTTGCATCAGCATCTAGAACGGGAGTCTGTGTAAAGCCCGGTTCAGTACCTGCAGGTCCAAGATTGGCCGCAACCCACCGCCTCTTTTCGGTACAATGAAGTAGGGGCTGTAAAACCCTTTCTTCATCTCGGCTGGAGGGACAGGTTCTATCGCGTCCTTCCGTAGGAGGGTAGCGATCTCCGCGCAAGGTAGCAGTGTTTTCGTCTTTCACCAAGGTGAAGTGGACACCGCTGAACCTGGGCAGATGCCCTGCGAAGTGAATCGCGCAGCCGAGTCGGACGGTCCGGACCAGCCCTCGCGACGGACTGGAAGGCGCAAGCCATGCATCCAAGTTCCGCGCAAGCGGGACCAAAGGGACAACGTCATTGGATGTACCGGCAGGTGGGGCCTCGCGGTGGGCAGAGCTCGAGGTGCCACACCACTTCGTGGCCGTGCTGAGTCCAAGGACATCGAAGCACTTACCTGGCTCCTTGTGACCACCCCCAGAACAGCCTGGAACGGGGGAGGAAGAGGCCTGTCCTCGTGACCCGTGGAGACTGTCACATCGGGGGCGGATTTGTGCCACAGCTGGGCGCTCAGGGCTGGAGACCGCCGCTGGAGCGCCAACCTGCCAAATGGAGTGGTGGACGGTGGTCGTGATGCCAGTTGTACACACCAGATATGTGACCCAGGGAACAAGGAAACCACTCTTGCTGAGCTCTTGAGTACTGCAGCCACTTGGGCATGCAGCGCAATTAAATGCAAAATGTAACAAAAAGATGAAGATCTGCTTACCAGCTCCAGAGCAGCAGGTTTCGTTGTCCCTGGGTCGCCCGTCTCAAGGGCGCTTTGAAGCCTTTCACGGGTTCTGGGCGGCTGCGAGACGGGTGGCGTCTGCTTCCTGCGGTGGGCTCCACGCCGGGGCCAGGCCGAAGGGGTAGGCTGCGGCGGAGCCGGTGCAGTCACCGCAGGGGGACGCCCTTGGCGATGAGTAGATGGGGTGCAGGATCTTGAGCCACGCCGGGGCAGGATATGCCGGCTAGCATCCATCTACTGCTCTACCATCGAGAACTGCTGGGCAAAGTCCTTGACGGTGTCGCCGAATAGGCCCGCCTGGGAAATGGGGGCAGCAAGGAATCGTGTCTTGTCGGTCTCACCCATCTTGACCAGGTTGAGCCAAAGGTGGCGCTCCTGGACCACTAGTGTGGCCATCGTCCGCCCGAGAGACTGCGCCGTGACCTCCGTCACTCGGAGAGCGAGGTCAGTCGCCGAGCGCAGTTCCTGCATCAATCCTGTGGCGGAACTACCCTCGTG
The DNA here is from genome assembly GCF_019703515.2 of Myxocyprinus asiaticus. Taxonomy (NCBI): domain Eukaryota; kingdom Metazoa; phylum Chordata; class Actinopteri; order Cypriniformes; family Catostomidae; genus Myxocyprinus; species Myxocyprinus asiaticus. The sequence goes on from NC_059351.1 coordinate 42,673,975, forward strand.
CAGTTCCTTTAGCACCTTGGCGGAATTGCAGGAGAGCCATGGCGTACAGGGAGGAGGCGGCTTGTCCAGCGGCACCGTAGGCCTTGGCCATCAGAGACGACATAAACCTACAGGCCTTGGACAGGGGCTTTGGGCACCCGCGCCAGGTGGTGGCGCTCTGCAGGCATAGGTGCACTGCGAGCGCCTTTATCCACCGGGGGATTGCCGAATAACCCTTGGCCGCCCCACCATCGAGGGTAGTGAGAGCGGGGAAGCTGAAAAGATCGGGACCGGGCAGTAAAAAGTGCCTCCCGTGACCTTGTCAGCTCTTCATGCACTTCCGGGAAGAAAGGAACGGGGCGGGGCGTGGCTTTGAGTGGCGCCGCGGGCCCAGGAACCAATCACCGAGCCGCAAGGGTTCAGGGAAGAGCGGTGAAATCCACTCTAACCGACGCTCGTGGCTGCCCGGGAAAGCATGTCGTCATCTCCGTGTCAGCCTGTGACTGGGCAATCGACCCCGAAGGGAGGAGCCCAGCTGAGGCTTCCGACTGGACGAGCCCGCTCTCCGATGCTGCGCTCCAGAGCTCATCACTTTCGCGGGCTCCGAATAAGAGGTCGAACTCGCCATGAGACGAGCCGGCGGACTCACCCGGAAGCCCGATCGGGGCAGACGAGCGTGCTGGGGAATGGGAGGTCCGCGGGGGAATACCCGGCGGAGGCGGTCCCATTGGGGTCCCCAAATCGCCCCCAGTGCTAGCCGCGCTGGCCTCAAACCCGTGGATAAAAGGACCGAGGCGGGAGCCTCTGGGGTGGCTCGCTTCCTTACGAAGGCGAGCCGCGACCGCAACGTTGCCATGGACATATTCTCGCAATGAGAACATGACCATCCACGAACGCTGTCTCCGCGTGAGCAGTGCCCAGACAACGAAAGACAGTGATCGTGACCGTTAGAAGGCGAGAGATAACAAGCACAACCAGGAATAACACACAATCGGAAAAGCATCTTTAAAAAGACACGTCTTTAAAAAGACGTTCCGTGTGTGCGCTCTTTTAGAGAAATATATACTCTTTTTAGAGGGGAAAAATGCTCTTTCAGAAAATATACTCTCTAGTTTTTCTGCCGAAGCGCCCAGGGGTGTTCTCTGCAGTGCACCAGTGCAGAGGAGGGAGAAGCCGCTGAAATGCGCCGTCAGATCCAGCAGAGGTGAATGAACAGTAGTATTCAGCTCAGTGAGCATGACCGTTCAGCTCCGAAGAGAAAATCTGAATGAGTGGTTGCATACCAGCTCCTTTTATACCCGTATGTTCGGGGGAGTGGCATGCAAATACCACTCGCCAATTTTCATTGGCCTTTTATCAAAGACCAGAGGTGTCTCGGGCTCCCAAGAGTGACCCCTAGTGTCACTACATCGACACCAATGTCGAGTGAGTGACAGATAGGGAACTGCATGTATTTGACATAAATGACACATAGACATATTTTTATAATGTACTGTAATTCAATAATGTCACATGCCTAATGCCATGCATACAAAATGAGTCATCAATATTGTGGGTCTGTTTACCCAAAATAGGAGATAAAATAAAAAAATTAAAGAAACATTTTGGTTGTACACATGGCTACTTTTAAATGACTTGCAATATGAGGTCGACCTGGCTGATAATCGGATCCGATACTCATAATTTTTCTAATTATCGGAATTGTTATTCTGTCTGATCTGATTGCCGATTAAATAAATACATTTTTAAATGTGCTCCATTGGCTCTGATGCCATCGCCTCGCTCTGAAAGATTATTGCTTGTAGTCTGGCTCAATGTCCCACGCACAGTATTATCGGATTGGTTATATGTCATGAGTGAATGGCCAATCAACACTGTACACTGTTTTCGTGGTGAGAGGTAGGAAAGAGGAAAGCAACAAGAGAAAGATATTTCACTAAGAGAACAAGCTGATTTCAAAGGTAAGAATGCAGATATTGAAGTTGCAATAAACATCACAATACCCTATGTCAGTGGTCACCAATTAGCAGTCCTCGGTCTGGGTCCGGACTGCAAGACATCATGACAACGGTTACCCCCTCTCACAATTTCTACACTTTAGATTAGCAGTGTGACAAAACAATGGAGCTGTGTACACTGCAAGTGCTCCGGGGCTTAGATTGCACTGATCTTTCAGCGCTATATCCTTGAATATTTTTCTCTAGAACCGAATACACTTTATTAAATTTAGTTCTAAACAAACGTTTGGGAGGAGCTCAATCATTCAGACCTGTCAATCATGCCACTAGCATGTATAAGCAGCCTCTCACTATAGTCCCAGGACAATTCTTCCAGCATCTGGCCCCGCCCTAAGCAGAGTCCAGTGCAATTAGAGCTCTTCACGTCTGATGACCAGCTCTTCCCCCATCGGACCCCAACCTCTCGACCACCCAGAAGGATCCAGGACCATCCAAGTCCAGATCCTCCTCTGACCCTAAAGACAAGAACAGAGGATGCTAACTCCAACACCCCTCTTCAGACTCTCAGAGACACCGTGCTAGGAATTGTTCTTCCCCTCCTCCAGCGAGGCTTCCTCGCCACGCAGCCTTCTCACCCTCCTTAAGATCTTCAGCATCGTCAGCACTATTCCCAAAACCTCCTATTCCACCAATATCCAAATGGACCATAAACGGCCTTCGACACGGACTTGCTGCCGCAAGCATCACAGCTACACTACCGGTCAAAAGTACTCATTCTTTATTATAATTTATTTTTTTCACATTTTAGAATAATAGTAAAGTCATCAAAACTATGGAGTAACATAAATGGAACTATGGGAATTATGTTGTTACTAAACAAAATCCAAAATAAATCAAAACTGTGTTATATTTTAGCATCTTCAAAGTAGTCACCCTTTGCCTAGAATTTGCAGACATGTACTCTTGACATTTTCTCAACCAAATTCTTGAGGTATCACCCTGGGATGCTTTTTAAACAGTATTGAAGGAGTTCCCATTTATGTTGGGCACTTATTGGCTGCTTTTCTTTATTATTTGGTCCAAGTCATCAATTTCAAAAATGGTTTTTTTTTGTTTTTGTTTTTTTTAAATACAATTTTAGTTTTATAATGAAATAAATTTATATGGTGGCACAATTATATTTTTGTCTACAAAACTAATTTCAAACATTTAAGCATACACCTTCAGATCAAAAGATTTTTAAGATCATGAGAAACATTTCAGTCAATTGTTTCAAAACTTTTGACCGGTAGTGTATATGAACTCTACTCCCACTCGTGAGGCTGCCTCCGCAAGTGATATCCACTCCCCCTCTGGCTTCTTACAGCCCAGCTCTTGCTATCCCTTACTGGGGAGCCCTCAATTTCGAACTCTACAACAGAGTTTTCCTGGGTTGTAGTAGCATCTCCTGTGCTATCTGCCGATCCATTGATCATCAGGCATCTTCATGCCCCCTGATTAATCAGGAATCACCACCAACCCAAAACCAACATTCAAACCCATCAAATTAACCTCCTATGTACCGCAGTCCAGGAATGAGAGCCCAGTTTCAAATGCAAATGCCAAATGGAATATAAATTTAAATTCTGTCCGACAGGTTTACAACAAATTTTCAAAACACAACCCAAAGCTTTGTGCTGGATTTTGTCCAACAATTAAGGAGCCCCCACTTAGTCCACCTACTAGATGATTTTCTCACAGTCTCTCCAAGTGATTCCCCCCATTATCCTCGATTTTTTTAAGTTACAAGCTTCCCTTCCAAAAGAAAAAAATCATAGAATTACCTCAATCATAGACCATCTTCTGGTTTCTCAGCAATGCTCTAAACATGACCTCGTCTCCCTGCTCGGACATCTACATTTCACAATGCGGATCGTGCCCCAAGGTCGTCCTTTCATTTCCCACCTGCTCTCCCTGGCCTCATCAGTCCCAGCCCTTAATGATCCAGTTTATCTAAACACATCTTGCAGATCGCATTTGAAACTTTGGAGTTTATTTCTCAGTCAGTGGAATGGGCTCACCTTCTTTTACGAGGACCACATCTCATTTGCCTCCGACATGTATCTATTCACAGACACAGCCCCCTCCGTCGGATTTGGAGGATTTTACCAAGGCTGCTGGTTCATGTCTCCCTGGCCCACCGAGCTTTCCAACCTAGAGCCCTCTTCCTCATCCGCAGCTCTTTTAAAGTTGTATCCGATCGTTGCAGCCGCCTCCCTGGTCATCTAAATGCGTTTCGTTTTGCTGCGGCAATTCTGCCATCGTTCACTGCATCAATAAAGGCCATTCAAATTCAAACAAATGAATGCCCCTTTTGAGGCACTAACTCTACTTGCCATCAATTTATTATCAAAGCTGAACACATTCCTGGTTTCAAGAACCAAATCGCTGATTCTCTCTCCCGCTTTGCCTTTCAGAAATTCAGAACATTGGCTCCTCATGCAGACCCATTACCAACGTGAGTTCCACCCTTTTCCGAGATGATATTCCAGTGAACCACCCACTTCATTTCCTCCACCGTCAATCCATAGATTTTGTTATTCAAGCAGTCTCCCTCAGAACCCTCCAGTCTTATTTTACAGCCTGGAAAAGCTTTAAACATTTTCACCTAATTCACGCTCTCCCGTTCCCTGATTTCCGTTTCCTCCTTTGGTATTTATCTTCACAAAGTCAAATACATCCAAGCTGGATCTTTTAAAGTGTACCCAAGCGGCTTACAATCTTTCTACAAATTGATTTTCGGCCAACCATGCCCCAATTTATCCAACCCGCAAATCCCCCTTCTCATCAAGGGTATCCAAAAATATCAACCACGTTGCCAGACCCCTGGCTGCCTCTCACTTCGGATTTATTAAGCAGATGCCTATCCATACTCTGTTCAGGTTACCATTCCAAAAACACACAAAGAACTCTAGATGCACTTTTTATTCTCACTTTCTTCGGTTTCCTCAGATGCTCAGAATTCAAACGCAATTCCAAATTTGATCCAAACATACATCAAACTTTTTGCGATCTTCAGATAATTGAAAATGATATCATTAGTTTCAATATCAAACGAAGCAAAACAGACCAGACTAACCGTGGCCATCATGTTTTTATTTTCAATTTACCCTCTCCCATTCAGCGCATGGAAGTGTAAGCGGTAGTTCTGTCAGGGAGACTCGCGCGGTACACGTCATCAGTTCATTCATAATTTCCTTTAACCAATCACTGTTCACCTCTTGCTTTAAAGGTCTGCCAGCAGCCAATCACTCTGCTGCCATCAGGTGTCAACGTGGCAATTCTTTCTACAACTTACTGTGTCCGATGTCAAGCCAGCTTTGCTCCCCGATTAGCTAATATGGATTTAATCACTGCTCCTAACCTCTTATCCAGGATCAGCAGCTCCTCGCAGCAGCTCTTGTCTGCAATTCCGAGTCTCAGTGGGATCGTGGCCCCTTGGAATAATAATAACAGATATGTTAACGAGGCATCTCCTTCAACCCTGATCTCTCTAGACCACAGGTGAACCAGCTCACATAACATCTTAAGAAGCCACCTTCCCTCCTTTACGATGCCACTGCTCCATTTCAGAATCAGAATCAGAATCAGCTTTATTGCCAAGTACGCTTACACATACAAGGAATTTGTCTTGGTGACAGGAGCTTCCAGTGTACAACAATACAAAAACAATACAAAAACAGCAGCAAGACTAAAAAATTAAAAATAAAACTAATTATACACATACGTACAGACACACACATACATACATACACACATACACATGGGTAATGCCAATCTAATACAATCTGTTATGTACAGTGCAAATACAAATCTGTTATGTGCAGTGCAAATGTTTTTTTTTTTGTTGTTTTTTTTTTTCAGAGGAATGAAATGGCAGAAGAGGTTGGATGTGTTGGATAAATATAAGAAAGACTACGCTGTGTATTGCACACAGTTATTGCTCAATGGGGCAATTTAACTGTTCATGAGATGGATAGCCTAAGGGAAAAATCTGTTCCTGTGCCTGACGGCTCTGGTGCTCAGAGCTCTGAAGCGTCGGCCAGAAGTCAACAGTTCAAAAAGGTAGTGGGCAGGGTGAGTGGGGTCCAGAGTGATTTTTCCAGCCTTTTTCCTCACTCTGGAAGTGTATAGTTCTTGAAGGGGGGGCAGGGGGCAACCAATAATCCTCTCAGCAGTCCGAACTGTCCTTCATAGTCTTCTGATATCTGATTTGCATCAGAATCACCATCATCTTGGATGAGGTCGATGACAGTGGCATCGTCTGCAAACTTCAGGAGCTTGACAGAGGGGTCCTTGGCGATGCAGTCATTGGTGTAGAGGGAGAAGAGTAGTGGGGAGAGCACACATCCCTGGGGGGCACCAGTGCTGATTGTACAGGTGCTGGAAGTGAGTTTCCCCTGTCTCACAAGCTGCTGCCTGTCTGTCAGAAAGCTGGTAATCCACTGACAGACAGATATGGTAACAGAGTTGGTGTAATTTATTCTGGAGTATAGCTGGGATGATGGTGTTGAAAGCTGAACTGAAGTCCACAAAAAGGATCCTTGCATATGTCCCTGGTCTGTCCAGATGTTGCAGGATATGATGCAATCCTATATTGACTGCATCATCCACAGACCTGTTTGATCGATAAGCAAATTGAAGGGGATCTAGAAAGGGTCCAGTGATGTTCTACAGGTGGGCCAACACCAGTCTCTCAAATGATTTCATGACTACAGACGTCAGGGCGACTGGTCTGTAGTCATTAAGTCCGGTGATTTTTGGTATCTTTGGGACAGGAATAATGATTGAGTGTTTGAAGCAGCATGGGACTTCACACTGCTCCAGTAATCCACTGAAGATCTGTGTGAAGATGGGGGCCAGCTGGTTAGCACAGGATCGAAGACACTCTGGTGAAACGCCATCTGGGCCTTACGCCTTCCTCTTCTTTTGTTTCCAAAAGACGTGGCTCACATCATCTTCACAGATCTTAAGTGCAGGTTGAGTAGCAGGAGGGGAGAGGAGGGGGGTTGCAGGAGGTGTTGGTGTTTGTGTGAAGTGAAGGTCAGAGTGGGTGTGGGGTGTGAGATTGGGCCTTTCAAATCTGCAGTAGTACACATTCAGGTCGTCAGCCAGTTGTTGGTTCCCTACAGGGTTGGGGGTAGGAGTCCTTTAATTTGTGAGTTGTTTCATTGCCACTCCATACTGATGCAGGGTCATTAGCTGAAAACTTGTGTTTCAGCTTCTCAGAGTATCATCTTTTAGCCACTCTGATTTCCCTGTTCAGTGTGTTCCTGGCCTGATCCCCACCCAAGCATCCTCTTTGGCCTGATGAAGCTGCCTGAGCTCTGCTGTAAACCACGGTTTGTCATTGTTGAACTTTAAATAAGTCCCAGTAGGAATGCACATATCCTCACAGAAACTGATGTATGATGTAACAGTATCTGTGAGCTTGTCCAGGTCTGTGGCTGCAGCCTCAAAAACACTCCAATCCATGCAATCGAAGCAGGCTTGTAGTTCCCGCTCTGCTTCATTGGTCCATCTCTTTACAGTGCTAACTACTGGCTTGGTTGATTTTAATTTCTGCCTGTAGGTTGGAAGAAGATGAACCAGACAGTGATCAGAGAGTCCCAAAGCTGCTCTAGGGACAGAGTGATATGCATCCTTTATTGTTGTGTAGCAATGATCCAGTATGTTCCTGTCTCTGGTGGGGCATGTGATGTGCTGTTTGTATTTGGGCAGTTTACGTGTTAGATTTGCTTTGTTAAAATTCCCAAGAATAATAATAACTGAGTACGGGTATTGTTGTTCTGTGTCTGTGATTTGATCAGCCGGCTGTTGCAATGCTGTGTTCAAACACGCGTTTGGTGCGATATACACATTCACCAGAATAAACGAGGAAAACTCCCGCGGCGTGTAGAAAGGCTTACAGTTAATAAGAGCGCTTCTAAACTAGGACAGCACATCCTCTTTAACATTGTTACATCTGTACACCAACTTTCATTGATATAAATGCATGTTGCACCGCCTCTCGTTTTCCCCGTTAACTCCGCGATGCGATCCGCTCTGAGCAGCTGGAAGCCCGGCAGATGTAACATGCTGTCCGGAATGGCTTCACTCAGCCAGGTTTCTGTGAAGCACAAGGCAGCAGAGGTTGAAAAGTCCTTGTTTGTGCAGTTGAGGAGATGTAGTTCGTCCGTTTTGTTAGGAAGAGAGTGGAGATTCGCTAAGTGAATACTCAGCAGCGCTGTTCGAAATACGTGCCGACGGAGTTTGACCAGCGCACTGGCTCATCTCCCTCGCCTGCGTCTCTTGAACAGCAGAGCTGCGCCTCCATCTAAAATGTCTAGCAAAATGTCTGAATATTCGAAAACCAGGAAAAGATTGTCTGGTACATGCTGTCGAATGTTCAGCAGTTCGTCTCTGTTAAAACTGACTGGAAAAAGATTACTAAACACAGGACAAACAAACAACAAAAGAACTGAGGAGCTCCGCATCGAGGCAGCCATCCGCGGTGCCATCGTGATCTTTCATCAAAACCTATGGGGTGTAAATGATCAGCAAATCGGGATCTTCATCCAGATCTCAGTCATGTAGGAGACCTCCCTCAGTCGAGCCACCACATCTATCACATCCGGAATGCATTGTCAAAAGCATCGTATCAAGGCAGCAGCTGATCCCCATCAAAAATACACTAAGTTCCCTATCATATTCATCAATTTGTATTTAGAGGATCATTTAAAGGTCAAAGAAATTTCAAAAGCTCATTATTTCAATTCTGCTGCAGTTCAATTTCCATATCGGCTGGTAAGACAAACTTCCTCATAATGCTTTCTACATTATTTCTACAACTATGTTTGCCAAAACACATAATTATTTTGTATTTTTTTTTTTTAAAGTTACAATTCATTTTGCTCTCCGATCCTTTCACTGTTAATATATTTGTGGTCAGGGAAGCTTCCATTTAGCAGCAGGTAAGTAAGATTTGTTCTCTCTTGATAAACTGTGCCGGATTAGCGTTCTTGCAAAGCAGATACCGAATCTTCATTCAACTGAAGCTTTACATGTCATGGACCATGCGTCGTGTTGCTGGTTTTTATCAGAGCTTCGACTTCTAACATCACATAGCTTTCACTTCACATATTTTAACCCATTCAAGGCTGGGCATGGTATCCTCCTCACCAAAGCATATATCAAGATGCTCCAAAATTATACTGTGCTTTCATTGTTTCTGTTTTAACATCCGATTATTGAAACCTCACCCATTAATAAAATGGTGGTGGGCATTCAGTTTCACGCTATATGTCATTAACCCAAACTGCCCAGTCTTTTCTCCTTTCCACCCAGCTAATTCGAAGAGGTATCAGAAATTTCCCCTACCATTCCTGCTAAATGGCTTCCTATCACTTTAGACATCTACACCTCCTTATTTCCACTCTCAGAGCAGGTTATTTTCTAAATTTGATGACATTCTTTCAGAAGCATTTTTTTTTCTCATGGCATTTCATGTCTTTTTGAGGTGTGAGGATCAGTCGCCACTGGTTTGCTTCTCATCTTTCTGACACACTAATATTCTGCAGTCACTCCCCTCTCAGTGGAAGGTGTATTCTGGCTATTCCTTCAGGATAGGAGCTGCTACAGCAGCTGCTTCACGAGGACTTCCTGAGTCTTCCATTAAGATGCTGGGACGATGGTCTTTTTTATCATACAAGACATATACATACGTCCCAACCTGCATTTTATCAACCAAGCTCAGCTCATAGTAAGCAACGCATCAAAGGCACCATTTTCCAACAACTCTGGTGGTGGCAGAATCACAAACACACACACACAAAAGCTATGCAACCCCTTCCTCATACTCCTCCAAGCATTGTTATCCTTTTCAAGGGTATTGCACCACAATGCTCCCCTCTCTCATTTTTCCCCAGCATTGCTATCCTTTTCAAGGGTATTGCACAACAATGCTCCATTTCATACATTTCATGCTTTGGTTATTCTTTTCAAGAATATTGCATGACAAAACGCTCACCCAATCAGGGCTGCAAGCACTGTTTACTCTTTTCAAGGGTATTGCACAACCAATGCCCCCTTCCCTTCATGTGTCATAAGCTTTGGTTTTCCATCAAGGATACTGCGCAACCAATGCCCCCTTCCCTTCATGTGTCATAAGCTTTGGTTTTCCTTCAAGGATACTGCGCAACCAATGCCCCCTTCCCTTCATGTGTCATAAGCTTTGGTTATCCTTTCAAAGGTATTGCACAACAAATCCCTTCATGTGTCGTAAGCTTTGGTTATCCTTTTCAAGGGAACTGCACAACCAATGTCCCCCCTCCCTTTCATGTGTCATAAACATTGGTTACTCTTTTCAAAGGTATTGCACAACCAAATGCTCGCCCAAATCAGGGCTCTAAGCATCAAACATCACAAACGATGCTCCCCTCCCTCTTTTCCTCATAGCATTGTTATCCTTTCAGTGGTTTTGCACAAACAATGCTCCTTGCCCCTGCCGTCTTCCCCGGCAGGATATGATGGTTCACTTAAATTTGCCCAGACCATCAGATGGGGGCTTACACTAAAGAGACTTTACTTTATTATTTTATTGTTCATCAATAAATTGTTATTCCCTTTATGCTATGCTGTTCCAAGTTTTTCTGATAGAAATGGAAGCATAAGCGGTAGTTCTGTCAGGGAGACTCGCGCGGTACACATCATCGGTTTGTTCATAATTTCCTTTAACCAATCACTGTTCACCTCTTGCTTTAAAGGTCTGCCAGCAGCCAACCACTCTGCTGCCATCAGGTGTCAACGTGGCAACTGCCTCCTCCCCGCCACCACCAGCAAGTGTTCGTCTGACAGGAGGTAGGTTCCTCACCCTTGTTGTCTTCCCCAGCAGGATTTGATGGTTCACTTAAATTTGCCCAGACCATCAGACAGGGGCTTACCCAAAGAGACATTACTTTATTATTTTATTGTTTATCAATAAATTGTTATTCCTTTTATGCTACGCTGTTCTGAGTCTTTCTGATAGAATTCCAATCCCTTTCAATATATTTAGATTACAGGAGGGCTCAAATTTCCAATGTCACTGATCCACTCTTCATAGATGATTCCAACAACCTGATTTCTAGACACTGGTTTCAAAAACACCTCAAATCCATCCTCCTCTGATCAGGTATCCCAGTAAACCACTACTCCAGTCACTCCTTCCATATAAGCGCTGCAACATCAGCAGCACAAAAAGGCCTACCTGAGCTCCTAATTAAAATGTTCAGCCAATGGTCCTCAGACACCTTCCACTCGTACATTAGAACAAACCTATCACATATTAAGCAAGCACACCAAGCCCTTATACAATTATGCCTTTTATCATAATCCCCTTCCACTGCCGCAGCAGGAGCCCCGACTGCTGCTGCAGTCAATACCGCCTTAATACCACAGCAGTAAAATTTCCCCCAGCTCACACTTCTCCCCAATGCTGCAACAGTCATCTATTCTTAGCTCCCGCAGGAGCCTCTTTTCATTTTCAGTACACCATAAAGAGTGGTAACCGGTAATCGTTGTGTAATTAAAAATAAAATATAAATAATTAACTCGCGGTTTTCTTTTAAAATACTCTTTCCACTGCTGCAGCAGTGACTTGCCCCCAGCTCCTGCAGGAGCCCCCTATTTCCCATCACAATAAATAAATAAATAAATATATCGCGATTTTCTTTCAGATTACTCAGAATATTCTATCCACTGCCGGAGCAGTGACTCACCCCCAGCTCCCGCAGGAGTCCTCTATCCAAAAAGTATTTGTTTCCACTGCCACAGCAGTGACCCGTTCCTTAGCTCCCGCAGGAGCCCTTATCCAAAAATATTTTTTCCACTGCCACAACAGTGACTTGTCCCCCAGCTCCCACAGGAGCCCTACACCCCCAAATTTCATCTCTCTCCGTTTTTCTTAAAAAATATTTCAGGGGTTTTATATTAAGAAGCCTGAATTCTCCCTCCAAGGGAATTCTCACTACAAATCCTCATCATTTCGCCTAGGTGAATTTTTGGCTTGCTGCCTATAGGGGCTTCTAAAAAATAAACCTTTCCTTTTTGGGGGGGGGGGAGGTTGCAGAGCTCAAACTGAATCTCGATCTAGAGCCCCTTTGCCCGAGACAGCAAGCCAAATCAGTTTACCATTAAAAGCCAGTACTGGACGGGAGGACAAACTAGTGAATGCCCTTTCACGCTCCATAAGCGTTGCCTCTCACCCCCGGCCTGTGACATGAGCGCTGCATAGTAGAGCTGCAGATGCGGTTAATTTACCGACAGTAGACCGTATTGGAGAAATACAATGAGCAGCAATTTAGATGGACACCAGCATCTTTTGCTTAAAATACACTGCAGAAAATGAGAATGAAGCAAAGTGAAACAATCTTCATGTGTCTGAAAGGACTCCAACGGTTCAGCTTAGCAAGGTTTGTAACAGGACAATTTACTGTTGTTCCAGAGCACCCTTAGACTATAAATGATTTTTTCCACCTAAAATTAGCTTTATTTTTCAACATGTTTTGAGCCTATTGATAATAAACAAAGATATTTTTGGGTTACTAATAATCGTTATTGGTATCGGCCCTGAACAAACCATATTGGTCGACCCATAACTTGCAATGGAGATGTTTTTTGCACACAGAATGGTGTATTTACGTCATAAGGACAAATTGTCCCACCATGCAAACCAGCCAATACTTGACTCTTTGGAAAGACCGGAACCTTGAGCATGAGGAACATTTTGGAGTGATATTTCCGTGTATCCATCACTTATATCTAAATCTTCCACAAAATCATCAAAAGAAGTTGCATTAAGAGAACCACCTTTTTTTTGGAAACAGTGGGAAGCTGTATTTTTATTACTTACTTATTTATTTATTTTTTAGAACAGCACTCCGACTCTTTTGCCAGCCAGAGTTAGTGTGATGAATTACAAACCCTGAGGGGCAAAACACAGATGAAAACACTTTAGCTCAAAGGCATGATGTGTTTGTTTAGTTATGCTTGACCGGTTTTGAACCTACAACCATGGTGACGTGCCTTTACTTATTTTCTTTTGGCCTGTCAAGAGTATGGCAACCTAAGTGTGCCTTGACTCGAGGATCTGTGATTAATACTGATATATGTTTTCCAACCTAAACTCCTGACCACCATGAGAAAAGTGAAAGCTGATAAGAGATCAGAATAAAAAGTTAACTGCGTGTCTCCATCCTGTAACAGACAAACTGGCAGTGAACAGGCCTGAGATCATCCATTATCACTCATCAATATGAGAGAACTAACCAGCTCATCCAGAAAACCCTAATGCAAAGTATGACCAATAGCAATAGTGTCACTTGCCTTACCAAGCACCACTAACAATGCCTGATGTTATTAATAAAAGTTATTATAAAGTGTAACTTAAAGCAACTTTGAGGGTAGGGGCCAGCCAATGACATCACTGCCCATGTGTTCATCCAAAGTGTGCAGCCCTATAGCTGCTTACATTGCAATGTCAAATCCACAGTGCATAGCTCAATCAGTATGTCACACATCCCTGGTGTCCGGTCCAGTCCACACCCAGATGGACCCGCTTCTCCCCATCCGTCTCCACAGTCATGACCTTGACTCACTGCCAGTCTAAGCCAAATGGCCGCATTTTAAATCACTTTAAAAATTCAGCACTTCAACAGCTCGAGCGCATCTGCTGACGTGAAGCTGTCACATTCTGCCACATGATTTTAGTTTCACCTCAACTGAATATGCTGAACTATTGTTTGAATTAGAGACAGTCATAAATCAAAATGACTGCATAAATTTACCTCAGGCTAGAGATACTGTAGAGAAACGGGGAAAGAACAGACTGAGAGAGATGCAGAAAAAGTACACAACAAACACAACACTGGGTAATTTCTCGCTTACACAGTCCTGCCTCTAAATGCTCTTCTCTCTTCCTGGTTGTTTAACTAAATAAAAGCCTCTCTCTGACGGAATGCTTTAGACTAGGTGTAAAATTCTCCAAAAGCTTATGAAGACACTGTTTGTGTACACTGAGCTCATGAACATGTGAGGAAGCCATTGAGGCCACAAACACACTCTATGAGAATTTATCCATAACCATGAGCCTCCCAACCAGCCTGAAACAGCAACGTCAAACAACAGTGTGAGTTTTGGGCGGGACTATCTGTTTGTCGACCAATGGAAGAAGGGGGTGATCTTTTATGTGTGAACTATCCCTTTAAAACTGACATTGGATCAGGTAATGCAAACCAAAGTCCCTTTCAAGGCAAGTCAGTCCACTCATGAGCCTCTTTAAAATACTCCCAGGCAGGCTGTGCAGCTATTTTCAATGTAAACAAGCAGTATAAAAGTACAGCTCCTTTGTACTTGAAGGGGGAAAGACAGAAATCTCCAAAACAGTTGGTCAAGATTACAATAAAATAACATATTTATAAAAATAAAAAAAATCAGCAGTAAAATCTAACAACAATGGTATCATGCGCTTCTTTAACTCAGATCGCGAAAAAAAAACAAAAAAAAAAACATTATTTTTCAGGCTGGTTCATCAAAGGTGCATGTGCATTCTCAAGTTGACTGACAGGCGATGTCTGTATCTAAAAGGTTATTGGCTCTTTTACCTGTAAGGAGGGACTGTTCTACATCCATTAGCCGTTCCAATTTCTCCCATTCATTTTATTAACAGTGCTCCATTTCTGCTCAACTCAGTGCCCACAAAGATATTGAAGCCTGTGTTGAAGCATTGCAGTATACAAGGCATTAGCTTTGTTTCACCACAGCTTAGATCAAAATGAATGTGGTAGATGGTTTTCAACTTCATCCCTCAGCTTTGACCTTAAATCAGCACTCATCTATTTTACCACCCTTATTGACTTTAAACTGTCTCAAGGAGACAGGCTCATTTCACAGAATACTTTGTTGAGGTGTCACTCCAATAAAAAAGCTGTCAATGTGTTTGTGCATTCGCTCAAGCTTTCAATAGCTGACACATTTGTCCTTGATAGGGAACAAGCTGAATTGACACTCACAGTTTAAATCGAATAAGCAAAGTTATCTTATTTCATAATGTTATTGTGGAGGTCTTGATGTTCTTTCCCAATGAAATGAAAGAGAATTATGTGTTGAATTTCGAAAGACTCCAAGGTTAGATTCTTGTTAGTGGGTGTCTGACATCCAATCTCTCCAGGTATCTGTCTGATCTAGAATCATTGGTACTCTTTCAATTGTCTATTTGCCTTCTTCAAGGGGGGCACAGAACTCTCGGCAAGACATTTGACTCCAACTTGGCTATAAGGAGAAGTTTTTTGTTTGTTTGTTTTTTGCTCGAATCACAACATAAATCTACACCAGCCAACCTCAGTGTTTCTTGTCTGTAAGTGAGAGGTCTGGCTGGTTTATTTCCACAATCCCTCCTGAGATCATAATAGAGTGAGTTAGCAGAGAAGCAGAGCCTCTTTTTTTTTTTTTTTTTTTTTAGCCGGTCTGCTTTCTGTGGTAGTTCCAAATGAAGCATTAATGTCATGTTAGAAATCCATTAGCATTCCCATGATTGCTTGTACCATTTGCCTCCATTATGTGACAAAACAATGAAAAAGCTGAGGCGAACAACTTGGGGGAGTTCTTACATTGTGATGAGGACTGTGTGAGAGAGAACTCTGCTGGAAAATCCATCATAAAATGGGATTTGGACTGTGAAATTTGGTTTCTAGCTGGTCCAAAATGTTTTTTAGCTGGTCATTAGCTGGTACCAAGCTCATAGACGATCTTGGACCAGCAACAGACCTGCTACCAGTTGGTCATACCAGCTTTTAAAGGAGATATTAGGCAGAATGACAGCCTCTGTAACCATTCTCATTGTATGGAAAAAAGATCCAATTAAAGTGAATGGTGACTGAGACTAACACACTGCCTAGCATCTTCTTTTGTGTCCGTGGCAGATAGAAGTCAGTGACCAGCCAATGACCAGCTTGTCCCACCTAATGACCATCTTAACACACTTAAAAAACAGATTGGACCAGCTAGAAACCAGCTACCATGTTCTAAAATGCAACTACCAGCTTAAGCCGGATTTTCCAGAAGAGCAAAAAAGAACAGAAGGAAAGCTAACAGTGAGGGACGGCGGATGAAAGCTAAGCGGTGAACTCTAAAAAAGCTTTAAATTGGTCATATCAATCAGTCTCTCACCTAGAGAGCAAATGTTTTTCTCCGCTTGTTTATCTGAAATCAAACTCTCACTTTCTCTCTTCCAAAGGCTGCTTCTTCCGTTCCGAGCCATTACACATTTCCTGTACAACATACTGCGAGAGGAATGACTGAAACAACATTTTCATTTGTCATCATAGAGAGTCTAGTGATATGCAATTAGAGCTGCACTTCTTCACATCCTTGACTATTAACACTTTAAACTGAATCTGAATTAGCTCCCAATGTTCAGAAACCCTTAGGCCAACATCATTTGATGGACTGACCCCTTTGAGATCAAAGTGAGCAGATGACATAATAGCAAGACAGACTGTTGGCCCCAAACCTTTATTTTTTTCAACCTGGATATATGAATATTCTGCTTCAGGGCATTTTGATCACGACAATGGTACCTTCGTGAGAGGTCAAGGTATGTCTTCATCAGATCAAAGCGTGTGTGCGTGTGCGTGTGTGTGCATGCAGAAGAGAAAAAGAGATTGCTGGAACAACAGCAGAGCAACAACTCTGTAACACAGTGAAGTGGTGGTGACATTACTAAATGAATGATTAAATGTATATTTTCCCCCAAAATAAAAATAGTCTTCATTTACTTACCCTCATGTAATTCCAAACCCATAACATCTTTCGTCGGTGAAACACAAAACAAGCAGCTCTTTTCCATTTATTGCAAAAAGTACCATAAAAGTAGTCCATATGATCTGCATGGTTTATTCCAAGTCTTCTCAAGCCAAATGATAACTTTGATTGAAGAACAGACCATAATTTATACCATTATTCACTGATAATCTTCCCCTCTGCAGTAGCTTTCAAAACTCTACCTTTGTATGGAAAATAGAAGCTTGAACATTCTCCTTAAGATCTCTTTTTGTGTGTCACTGAAGAAAGAAAATAAGTTGGGACAAAATAAGTATATAATGACAGCATTTACATATTTTGTAAGAACTATTTCTTCAAGAATCATATTTTCCAGTTTCTCTCAAAGAAAAAGTAGGAGTGAGCTGTCCATGGTAGAATATTGTACACTATAAAGATTTATATCTGCACTCATCTGCACTCACCCATCAATTAATGTGTCCAAAAAAGACTGATTTTTTGTCTTCTGCTCTAGAAAATGATGCTCAGTTTCTCATTTTAAAGAGTTTTTTTTTTTTTTTTTTTTTTTATGTAAAGAAATATGCTCTCTATTCAGACCAACACTCAATTCAAGCAAGTTCCCTGAGAAAGCCCCCAAGACATTTTAAAAACAGTTGCTTTAGGAGACATAATTGCTCAGTGACATTGCAGGCAAAACAAATATAGGGAACTTGGTTGTTCTTCAGGCAACGACAATCTCTGCACATTCAAGGGAAATGTATTAGCTAGCTGCCCTTTTCTCTCTACTAGATATTAATAAATACTTTCAGACACCATCATTGGCATTGTGATTTTAAAGATTCAATTAGTTAAATTCATTAGGAGATTTAAAACTTCAATCCTAAATATCTTGCAAAGTATAACGACAAAATAAAGTCAAAATTGTAAATAGTGTCAATTTTGATTTCATATTAGCATAATACACTAATATATCAATCAAACAATTTGGAAATTATTAGTATTGGCCAATAATAGACCACAAATTATGATATTTAGATGTATATTTCAGCTCTGTAGGTCCATGCAATGCAAGTGAATGGGTGCCAACATTTTGATGCTACAAAAACTAAGTCAGCATTATAGTAATCAATAAGACTTTAGTAGTTAAATCCATATCTTCAGAAGTGATATGATAGGTGCAGGTGATAAACAGATCAATATTTAAGTCGTTTGTTGCTAGAAATTCTTCTCCCTGCCCAGTAGAGGGTGGTATGCATGGACAATGTGAATCACCAAAAACACAAGAAGTATGTGAAGTTATCTGTTTCTCACCCACACCTATCATATCACTTCTGAAGACACTGATTTAACCACTGGAGTCTTATGGATTACTTTTATGCTGATTTATGTGATTTTTTTGATCTTCAAAATTTTGGCACCCATTCACTTGTATTGTATGGACCAAAAGAGCTGAAAAATTCTTCTAAAATCTTAATTTGTGTTCAGCAGATGAAGAAAGTCATATACATCTGGAATGGTATAATGGTGAGTAAATGATGAGATAATTTTCATTTTTGGGTGAACTATTCCTTTAAAAGATGTGAATACCTCCCATGTATGTCAGTTGCAAATCTACTGACAGACTTGTCAATTCTGAATAAATCGGCTATTGTGTAAAATTTAGGGATGCGCATGAGTAATCCAGTAATAGATCTGCACCAGCTAGCTGACTATTAAAAACACTACTGGAATTTATATATATAAAAAAATTGGTTTTCCTTTGCGCATTCGCTTGCTGTGAGCAATGCTGAAATCTTGCAGTTACAACTGAGACCACTGGGGGTGCTGTGGATGTGTGTCATCGAGGTGTTGGATGAGAAAAGGAATTATGATGCCGTCTTTGGCCAAGCGTGAAGTCAAGTGTACTCGGTTCTTGTTGCACATGCCTACCAACAGATGAAGATCTGCTTTTATGGTGGTAAGAAAATGTAAAGTGGTATGAGAAACTCAGAAGCTTATCAGACCAGTATGTGAGTATGTACGTTAAATCTCTGAACATGGGCAGAGCTCATTTTATAAAAAGCCAACTTTCACCACTTGTTTTTTTTTATTTATTTTTTTATAATAATATGGGAAATGATAAACACGTGATTGTGAATATTTCCTTTGTCATCATTAAATTGTATGTGTATATTGACATTATTTTGCCCATCAGCCACCCTGTTCTCTTTACTAGACATTGGCATCAGCGTCGTCAACTGAAAAACCCATATTGCACAACTACTCAAATTAAATCAAACTAAAAAACAATACAACACCAAAAGCTGCAATTATTGACAAAACTACAGAAAACTAATTTAGGAAGTCAGTACAATGAAAGCAATGTAATAATCATTTCATCACATTGAAACGTTTCTTGTTTTAACCAGTTGTTATATAATTGTAACATCTTTACCTGTGTGACCAGTGGCTCCAGCAGCCTTTCCACAGTCAGCGTGCGAATCTCCAGACTCTTGGGGTCCCATTTTAGCAAGATTGGGGACGTAGCGCTTGTCATGTTTACTGTGAAAAGACAGGGGAAAGAGAAAAAAAGAGTGAACATTTGTGAAAGATGCAGACCTCATTTTATTTCAGGTATTCTGCTTTATAACCTTCATAACAAAATCAAAGGCCGATAAGCTGCTGCACATCTATTAATAAAAAAAGAAAAGCCTCTTCCTTTTGGAAAGTCCTTGAATGTTGCACATCAGTCACACTAAAATGCTAAAAACTGAGACTATAAAACATTCAGATGGAGAGATGAGGCATTACTTTATATGTTAATGTCTTCATTTGGTGTGCGTAATTGTTTTGCAAGTAAGATTTTATTGAGAAAAGAAACAAACACACACTCTATAGGTCTAGTAATATAATGATTATAAAAAAGGTAATACAAAATTTCACAAATCTTAACTATGAACTTAAAGGAATATTCAGAGTTCAATACAAGTTAAGCTAAATCAACAGCATTTGTGCAATCATGTTAAAAAATAATTTTGACTCTTCCCTCCATTGCTTTAAAAAAAGCAAAAACCGAGGTTACAGTGTTATCTGAGCTGTAAAAATCAGATATAACTTTGCACAGAAAAGGGTAGTATGCGATTTTATCATACTAAAATCACATAATGTTTACTGTGTGGCTACACTTTTAAAACAGTGAGTATTTTAACATTTTACTGAATTTCCATGATGGGTTGAACAATTCCTTTTAGGTCAAACTGAAATGATCAGGGACCTTGATAAAAATAACATCCAAATGCACAAACACCAGGATACTTTGGAAGGAAATGCAAAGCATATCAAATATTGAGACGAGTAATTGAAGCACTAAATTAAAGGCTAATGTCTTCAGAATGTGATGAGATCCACACACGGGTTTAAGGGATTGTTGTGCAAGTCAGATTAATTATCCCAAATTTAATGAGGTAAGAAACAAACACACACTCTCTAGATGGCTAATAATATACCAACCATAATGTAAAACAAATGCCATGAATCCTTACTATAAATTAATCAGGTTTGCTGTCAGCTCCAATACAGTTTTTAACTGTCCCATCCATCAATAATAGTCTCTTTGGATAGCCTGCATAACACTGTGACAGATCCACGTAACAATCTGCATAAATGTGTGGCACAAACTGTTAAGATCTGACTGAAATGATCAGGGTTCTTGCTGAAAAAAAAAAAAAAAAAAAAACTTTAGCAAGGATATGCAGAGCTGCAGGTGATACACCGAGCCAGGAACAGTACAAGCGGTCCACAATTGACACTAAGAGGCAACTGAAAAGGTAAATGTTAGATGGATGTTTTAATGAATAAAACATACCTCCCGTACCTAAAACTTTAGCCTAAACCTAACCAATAGTGTCCAAAAAGATAATTGAGAGGTGAACAAAAAAGACATCCTTACCCTTAACCAACACTTAAACCTAAATGATAGTGTTTTCAAATGCATATGTGACTTTCACACACCATTGCACTTGTGTATATGGCTGTGTGACAATAAAAGTGATTTGATTTGATTTGACATGAAAAGCAAATTTTCTGCAGCAAACATAGCCCTTCTATGTAGGGCTGCCCCCGAACAAAGATTTTCCTAGTCGACTAGTAGGTGTTAATTTAAGCCATTAGTGGACTAGTCACACGTTTATGATATTAATTTAATTATCAGACAATGGTTTGAGTTCCAGGGCTGAGAAAGAATGTTATAAATAACATTGCTAACACTGTTCTACATTACAGAGAAATACTAAACCATAATAATGAGCCTTTAAAATATACATTTTACAAGCACACGCACAAAGCGAGCTGCAGCGACACAGGCAAAAGTGTTAATGATTCTGAATGTGTGGGAAAAACCAGCAAGGATTTTTATAGAGAGAAATGCACATTAGGGTTGTGCCGACAGACGATGATCTTGGGGATCGACAATGGCTGATGCCTTTGACAATGTCAAGAAGATTTTTGGCTCGTTTTCCCATGTATTAAATTATTATTAGTAGTAGTAGTATTATTAGGCTATTATTATTATAAAATTAATATTACAAATAATTTGTCCGTAGAGACACAGACACGTGCTAGAAGAAACACACTTTATTATATTATCAAGAACAGATGACAGAAAAGCCATCTATGCGCATATATGACGCGCTGTTTGTACGGAGGCGTGCAGTCTCGTGGCATCTAAAAGGTTCTCACTCTTTCTTTGTTTCTGTCTTCTGATTTTTTATTTTTTTGCAAGAAGAGTATCATCTATGAGTGCTGCGAATGACCTCAGACAACTCAGCTCAGAAGGTGCTTTGAGTTCCTTTGCTTTATTTTCACAGAGCAGTTCATTGTGAACGCAACTCTGCAGCCTGTAAAATAATAAAAAATATATAAAATAATACAAAAACACGTTCACCATGAACCATGATTTATATTTCAGTGGTTATTATCATCACTATAATTATTATTTTTACATTTATAATTGTTTTTATGTCTTCATTTGTGTAACTAATTTTCTGCCTGCCTGTTTAGATGGATACTTGCCTGATGGTAAATGGAAAGGTGTGTATATATATATATATATTATTCTTATATACAACAGTTACTTCTGGTCCTCGAATCTGATTGGACGAGAGACATTCCATGATCACTGATGGTCTGACACCATCATCACTCCGACGCTTCACTGTGTGTGTATCACTCCACTTGTGTTCGTGCCATTCTAAACAAAAGTGTAAGAGCAGTGCAGATGTGTTAAGAGCTACGGTTTGTCTTTTTTTTTTTTTTACATGTATTTGTTTTTGTTGACATTACATATGTTAGCCAGCAGGTGGTGGCAAAAGATCATTTTTTGTGTAATATGAGCCAGTTAGGTGACGTGAAGTGAATCCGCTTCAGCCAGTGTTTACATACAGCACTATATGATCGCTTGTATTACTACTACTAAAGCTAGGATATAGCTTTAAATAGCTTTGAACGAACAACTTCAGCATTACGGCTCATTACAGCTGAGAGACACAACAGACTGATTAATTACACAAACTGAAGGTGCTTATCTCTTATCGGACTTTCCACATTGGAGTGGACACACTGTTTAAAATGGAGGACATTGCAGTTTCTATAGTGATCGACTCTTGCGCAACGGCTACTGCGAAATAGGTAGAATTACCCCCGCTTGGACCGCTACTTTTCCACTGAGAAAGCTGATCTTCAGAAAGCTGACAGCATCTCTGCTTGGGTGTGGCAACAGGTGATCGCACACGCTCCGTGTCTCTCTCTCTCTATATCTCTCTCTCTCTCTCACACACACACACACATCCATCCATCCATCCTTGTTTATCCAATAACTTGTTAGAAACAGCACAAGCCGTGATACTATTTCTGAAGTGATCTTTTTGAATTACTAATGAAGGCTTGGGCGCATCATTTGTTTTGAACCAACAAAGGCAGATTCTGATCCGTCGCGTAAGAAAGTAGTTCCATGCATAAATGCGTTTTTATGACCGTACTCAGTTTTTCCTCATTTTTTAAAATGTACTTGTTCATTGAACTGTTGTATACAAGCAATATCACACTCGAAATAGTGCTATGTGGCCCTAAATCAGCACTGCTGTGATTACCTACGGCACTGCGGCCGAATCACAGCAGTGCTGATGCAGGGCCATATTGCACTCTTGCTCATGTGATATTGCTTAAATACATATATATATATATATAGTGAAGGAGGGAACAAAACTAATTTATTCACACACATGATGTATTCTCCCACACAATGAAATAACCGACGCGTAGAGAATGCACAGATGAAGTAGGTCCTTTGCCAGAGAGATGTTGACAACTGTTGTAAAGCCATCTTTCAAAAAGTTGAACAACACACATTTTAATTGCAATTAAACCAGTGGTAATACCGGTGCTTGTTAGTTTCCTGTGGAGTTTTTTCTGTGACCAACCGACCAATCAAAACTTTGTCGACCAAGACTCTTCTCATCGACTAACAGCGGGCAGCCCTACTTCAATGGCACTTCCACTTTCCTTTCAAGCGCACTTTGCTGGGCTTGAACCTCGGTTTACAAGTCGAAAGCCCAACGTTCTATCAGGTGAGCTACCATACAAGTTAATCATGTTGGAATAAGTGTGTAATAGTAGGTGGGTCTGTAATACAAGTGTTAAAATGTATTGTTTTTCAAATGATACCTTAGAGCAGGGGTCAGCAACCTATGGCACGCGTGCCAGTGCTGGAGGAGTAATCATGGTGGCATGCCAGCAATGGTGAGAGAGGAGAAGACTATTTTATTTATATAAATTCCGCACTAGCATTCCAATCTACATCTTGTTGTAATCCTTCCTCATGATCACGCAGCGTGTTTTCATCAGCTGAATGGGAGGCTAAACAAAAAGTTAAAATGTGACGAGACTGCAGTATACCCAACAGACTCATGCAGCGCTTGCAAGACATTCGCGCATCACAAGCCGATAGCGTTTCACTTTTAGTTAATAGTGCGAGTAAATGCGCCTGCTTTGCTTCGTTCAGGCTCTGTGGATGACAGCCTACATTCTGTGATTCATTTGCTTCTTTTAGTTTTAAGAACAACACGTGATTAAGGAAAACACCACTATTAATCCTTGAGATTTTCAACCCAGCATACAGGTACACCCTCCTTAAACCATAGTCACACTCAAAATTACATTAAACGATTAAAAGAGAAAACATAAACCCACACGGTGGGGTTCAAAAATCTTTTCAAATCTATTCAAAATATAAATTAAACCCAGAAATAAAGTTTTAGGATTTTGCAGGTGCGATTCACCAAAAAGAGCTAAATAGTTGATCAGCTTGTGATGCGCGAATAGCTTGCAAGCACAGCGCAAGTCTCACCTCACTTTAATAGTGTTTAGTCTCCCATTCAGCTGATGAAAACACGCTACGTGATCATGAGGATGGATTACATCAAGATGTAGAATGGAATGCAGGTGCGAAAAACGTCATGTAAATAAAATAGCCTGCTCCTCTCTCACTGTTGCTTGTGTCCTAGTGTTTACATGATTACAATAACATGATGTAAGAAATATATTACCATGATCAGTAATCAGATAAGCAAATCTGTGACTGTGTTAACTCATTTTGTACAAAAGGACATGTTTTCTTTCATTAAAGCACTTAAGATGCTCTGTGAAAATTCGCATGCAGGATCATGATTATATTATAATCATCAGTTTTTGCATGAAAGTTTCACTCAAACGGTTATGCTGATAATATCATTTCTAATGAAAAATAAAAGATTAAATTAGAAAAATGCAAAATAGAAAAACTCATGTTTCAGAAAATCACATAAATTTGCATATTATTATTATTATTATTATTATTATTATCTTTTTTTTTATTATATCTTTTTTTTTTATGGGGGGGCACAGCCATTCACCAGAAAAATAAAAAATGGCACTCCATGTCAAAAAGTTTGCCGACCCCTGCCTTAAGTGTGTTAATATCATAACACAGCAGTGTGTGAGTAATAGATAAGTGTTTATAAAGTCATAGCCAGTCATTGTAGTCGTGATTTGTGTGAAAGTGAATAAAACGCTCCATTGTTGTAGAACCTCTAGTGTTCATTTCACCAGAAAACTGGAGTTTGCAAAAATGTATTTATGGTAACGTTCTTTCTATGAGACTAGGTTCGAAAATTGATTAGTCAAACTGCCATTAGTTCTCCTCCTCTGATCTTTTAGGAAGCAGATGTGGTTATGCTAATAAAGAGGTGAGTCGCAACTTGCGCATCTTCCAACAACTTTTACCCAACATAGTCACATGACAACTCATAATAATTTGTGTAAGATGGTGAAATCGTAATATGTGAACTTGGCTCATACAAAAAGGCAGAGACTATTTAGCAGAGACAGGCCACTTCTATTAAAATGAATGAGAAATTGGAAAGCCCAACGGCCAACAGATGTAGAAAGGAAGTGCTGCCTTACAGGTGAAAGAGACCTTCGCCTTCTAGATACAGACATCGCCTGTCAATCAACTTGAGAACAAGCATGCGCATTAGCTATACAAGCCAGGAAAATGTAACGTTTTTAGCGTAATATGAGGTAAAGAAGCACAATTTATTATACCAGTATTGTCAGGTTTTATTGCTGATTTAAAATAAGTTCTTTGATCGTAATCTTCACCAACTGTTTTTGAGATTTCGGTCTTTCCCAGTTCAAGTAGATAGGAGCTGCAATGTCATGACTGGAAATAGCCTCCTGAGAGAGTTCCAAAGATGGCCGACAGTGGACTGACTTGCTAGAAAGATTTTGGAAAAGGTTCGACTTTTATACCCATAGAGTCCAACCAATCAACAATCAGAATCGATACACTGCAGGTATAAACATTTTTCCAGCCTCCAATCCAACACTTTTATTTTAAGAAAGGAAATATCAGTGAACAAATTTGACTACTCATTCCATATTTACACTCACCGAGCACTTTATTAGGTACATCAAGCCCTTTTATCTCAATAGATCAAGGAAAATTGTATTCCTCATGATATGGTTTCAACTGACACAGCATCATTGTTCAATATTGTTAAATTGTACAACCCATTATTAATCAGTACTGGGTGGCTACCGTATGCCATTTCATTGATCAAATTGTAATATTTTCAGATAGTTGTTATAAGTCATTTAAGCCGTATAAGCCTTGCCCACTTGGCCAATTAACCTCCAAAATCTTCCAACAGCCATGCCCCTGGAAAATGCCTATTTAGGTCTCATTGCTATCATTAAATTGCATTATATTTCATATGGGGATCCTCATAACATAGGCTTTTTCCATCATATTGTCATTCACTGGAGCACTGTCGTAGATTCCCATCTGCATCTTTAGATCCTGCATACAGATACTGATTACTAAAAACATATGCACATCCAAAGCCCAGCTCGGCATTCTTTCAACACTGGTAATGTAGGCAGGTGCTTCCTGATTAAGGTAGACATCTGATGTACAGGACCAGTGCTGCACAGCCTCAGGGGAAAAGTTTACGTGACTGACGGGAACTTTCAAGCTGCAAGATAATGTAGAGGGAAGAGTGAGAGAGTGTATGATTGGCTTGAAACAAGACAAGGAGATACAAGGAGGTCCTTGAGGTACAATTATATACCTAAAATGAGTTAGCCTAACAATAGGGGTGCACTGATCGATCGGCCACAGATCGAAATTGGCCGATATTTGTCTTAAAGGAGACCTATTTTTGCCCTTTTTTACAAGATGTAATATAAGTCTCAGGTGTCCCCAGAATGTGTCTGTGAAGTTTCAGCTCCAAATACCCCACGGATCAATTATTATACCATGTTGTAAATGCCTCTTTTTGGGTGGAATCAAAAACACGCTGTTTTTGTGTGTGTCTCTTTAAATGCAAATGAGCTGCTGCTCCCCTCCCCCTTTCCATAAAAATAACATAGCTCTGGTCTCCGTGAATACAATCAGAGACAATGGGAACTTTAGCTGCATTAGCCGTGGAATCAGCT
The DNA here is from genome assembly GCF_019703515.2 of Myxocyprinus asiaticus. Lineage (NCBI taxonomy): Eukaryota > Metazoa > Chordata > Actinopteri > Cypriniformes > Catostomidae > Myxocyprinus > Myxocyprinus asiaticus. The sequence goes on from NC_059351.1 coordinate 42,700,758, forward strand.
AACAGGCACATTCGGAAAAGCGATTTGCAAACATTCACAAAATATAAAGTGCGATACTTACATCTTCAGGATATAAAGCTGGAACACGAACAGTTGGTACTGATCCATGCTTGAGAATCAAATTTTTGGAAAATCCGGTGTAAAATGATTTGCACAAACATACAATAATTTTGGTATGTTTTGGGGCACATTTGCTTCAAAAACAAAACTTGTCCACTGCGTCTGCAGTGGCTCTGATGCCGGGAGTACATGAAGACTCTTATGTTCACTTTTACAGCCAACAACAGAACACTTATGACGCTTACGAAACTGAGACATTATTCTTCTCACCATTGCTGCTCCAGCGTGGAAAAAAATGGCGGACTGTGTGTAGATCATTCAGGGGAGGATCTATGATAATAGGGTGGAGTCTGTCACCAGTCGTGGGCGAGAGAAACGAAAACCAATCACTTTGAGACACTGTTTTAGATTAATAGAAATATAAGAAAGAGGAGTGGGTGGACTTTTAACATTGTAGGGTGGTTGTGTACACACACTGCCGACTCACATTTATGTTCAAACACCATGGAAAAGTGAATTTTACATAATAGGTCCCCTTTAAATCCATGATCGGCAATTGGCTGATCGTGCCTAGAATCAGAGCCGGTCTTTTTTGCAGCATGCAGGGAATCACACATACACTGCTACTCTAAGGAGTGGTGGTGGTGTAGTGGGCTAAAGCACTTAACTGGTTGCTGGTTCAATCCCCACAGCCATCACCATTGTGTCCTTGAGTAAGGCACTTAACTCCAGGTTGCTCTAGGGGGATTGTCACAGTAAGTCACTTTGGATAAAAGCGTCTGCCAAATGCATAAATATAAATATATATATATAAATATACTCTAATGAATGAGCGCTTGCTCAGAGTGGCCTTTGGCAGGTGAGTTGTTGGCAATTCTAAGCATTCACGAATTTAAACTTTCAGACATGATGTAATTCACATGAATATAACATTTTGTTTTTTAAAATGTGTAAGAATTACACATGTATGAATATTAAGTTGCCCATTTTCTAGAGTCATTACAGTAGTTATTCTGACTCATTGCACAGTGAGCAGGAAGAGGATAAAGAGGCAGATAACAGATGTAACTGTTTAACCTTCAATAATGGCACCGTTTCTTCACGAATTTGCTTAATAATTAGTGATGTGTGTTACAACAAGACGCGAAAGACAGTAAACAAACCATAGATATTAATGATTTCTCACTGGAGCAGTTGTACAGCTTGTAATGGATATATTTTTTTCTCATTTTTGATTCTCTGTGTGTGATGCTCTCATGTTTTTTGGTTGCCAGTAGGTCACAATGACCTTTTGGTATTGGCAACAGAACTATTAATAACTGTTTTCAATACAAATAAATGTTAGCAATTCACAATTAATGTAATTTTAATGTAATTTTGGTAACACTTAATAAAAAGTTTAATTTCTTTAACATTAGTTAATGCATTGGGTATTATGAACAAGCAATGAACAATATATTTTTACAGCATTTATTAATCATAATGTTAGTTAATAAAAATAAAATAGTTTGTTGTTAGTTCATGTTAGTTCAAAGTGCATTAATGTGCATTAACTAATACAACTAATACAACGATTTTAAAAATGTATTAATATATGTTGTAACTAACATTAAGTTCATTAGTTCGTGTTAACTACAGTAATGTTGTTAAATAATGTTAAAAAATGTAATCTCATTCTTTTCATCATTCTTTTGTCTGTATTCTGCCCGGTAACACTCTTTTATACATCCATATTTGCAGTAGTATCAGTGTCTTAATAAATTACAATAACAGAATGTAATCGGCGAATATTATGGTCGCGTATAGCATGTTAGCTCAGCTCTATGAATTCAGAATGTAAACAAGACAATTTACACATTAATTACTCCATATACAGTATATTTAAATCATCATCGAGTGGTTAAAAAAAACATATTTTACTGATCTTGTGTGAATTCTACTCATTGAATGAGGCATGAATTTAATTAAGAAAAAAATGTAATGTCATATTAGTCAGTGTTTTACATGTAGTATTGAGCATTTTCATATTCAAATATGGTCTCTTAATGCCTCCCCCCACAACGTAGCATGTGTTTAAATGTTTGCAAACATTATGTTGTTGCTCAGCTTTCTCAAACTTCTTTTTGGCTCTGAACGAAAAATGAAGATGCACATACTGTATCCGTAAGTGTGCTGGGACCTTTATTTGTTTTGTGATCTTATAGAGAAAGGTATATGAGAAACTTTTGTTATTTAAACTTTAAACATGTATATTGTGTATTTAAGAACTTTCTTTTGATGATAAATTATAATGTGCATTTTGCGCAAACTTTAAAAAAATAAACAATTTTCTGTGATACTTTGCCATTTTGTGTGTTGTTACGTATATCGAATCGAGATTATATTGAATTGTGAACCTCATTTCGTACATCGAACCGAATCATGAGATAACCATCGTCCCATCCCTAATATTTTATAAACTGTACCCCCCAAACCCCCCAAAAAATGTTAGAGGGGAAACTGCAACCTCAATCATGCTTATCACTGGCCACATTTACATGCAACCAAATAATCTGTTTAGAATCCGTCTGATAGCTCAATCGGATAGAAAAGCCTTCATGTAAACACAAAAATAATCCGATTGAGCTGGATCCGAATGAAATTTCCATCCGATTGAAGGGGGTGGTGTAGACCTAAAATAATCAGATTAAAATAAAATTATTAGCCATGTAAACATTTGAATCCAACTACTTTCTCAATCATTTTCAAAATACCTTGCGATCATGCACAGAGATATGTTGCATAAATATGTTTATACATGATACTCTTTGCGGGAACCTACAAAGCAATGACAAAACATATTATTAAGGGTATGCGGGCTCACACTTAATATTCTGCAGGGCACATATGTTCTTTCATGACATCACATAAAGCAAAAAAGAACGCTGTGTCATTCTTAATAGGGACTTTAAGCGGCAGGTGCTGTTACGGCGTTCTGTGTTCCACTGCGTGCATGTGACTCACTCACTTCCTGACGTCGAAACCATAATTTCTAGAGCATTTCTTCTTTGCCATAGTGACAGTCAATCGTATGTGACAGATTAAGAAAGCAAATGTTATAACTAGAGATGATGCAAAGTGAACACAGTAAATAGTCTAAACATCCTCCTCAAACTCTATGTTAAATTGCACACGGTTATAGGCTTTGAATAAAAAACATCAAAAATATCGGTAGACTATTAATAATGATATCTAGGATTTAGACGTAGGCTATTTATATCGTACAAGTATATAGTACAAGACTCTTCTTCTAACAGTTATTTAACACTGCGAGTATCACTTCTCTTGCTGTTTTAAATAGCCTACCTTTTTTTTCTTGAATGATTAAATGCTCCGTTCCGCTGTCATTATTGCTTAGTGATTTTTGCGTAGCGTCCCGTCCGCAGATGTTGCTTAAAGTCCCTATTATTTTGTTTCTATTCCACATCTATAAACTCTTTAAGCACAACTCTCAACCACCTGTCTTCGTACTCGCATCCAGAGATGCCTGCGGTTATATTGGAGCAGAAATGGGCATGAGGCAAATACATGGAAAAGTCAGACAGGGTATTAGACGCTGCTTTTAATTATTCGTGTACCGAGTAGAGTGAGTAACATAAGAAGAAAGCTTTTCTGAAATATATTTTAGATATCTCAGCAAAGCAAAAACACCAGTTACGGTTTTTGGTGCCATTCTCACTTTCTCAGCTTTTCTCCGCTTCTTCAGAACACAATGACTGACGCTCTTCGCATGCGCAGGAGTTTTGTTCAGAATATATGTAATGCAAATGCAAACAAATATTTGTATTAGATTGCAAAAGTTAGGGGACATATAAACAGTACATTCGGAATCTGTAATCAGATTGATGAAGATTAGTGCATGTAAACATAGCCACTGATTATGCAAACACATACTTTTTGGTTTCAATGCAGGTTCTGAACCCAGATCCCCCACACTGCTGGCATGATTCGCTTCCAGTTGCGCCACAAGGGAAGGTTAGCACATTCAAGCATATGCAGAAATGTCTGATAGGAGATGGCGCTTATCAGTGAGTTGGCACAATGTGGCAGCTTTTAGGGTACAGGAACCCTCTGAAACAACATGCCAACTTCGCGTGTGATCAGGTTGATTTTTTTTCCAGGGCATTCATTCAGAATGTGATCAATAATGTGACAGAATCGTGCATCAAAATTTTTATTAAATAAAGAAAAATATTTCATCAATACACATTGGAACATTCTGAAATGTTGAGTGGAAAGAATCACCATGAGATCAATCCATCAGCCGCTGTTTGCTCCAGTCACTAGTCAGTGAGCTACACACAACAAAGGGATTTTTTATTTTTTTTGGCATCTCCACTTTTTGTGTTCCAGCTGTCTCGTATTTCCTCTTTTGTGATATACTGTAGCTGTCAGTGAATCTTCCGGCGAGATGCCTGACAGTGTCAAGTGCAGTGTCAAACACTCCCTAAATCACAGTCCACACACTCCACAGTCTTCAAACAATAGTCTTAACAGGTGTTAAGTAGACTTTAACACACATTCAAGACCTCTCCTGTTATCTACACCTATCTCACACCAATTTTACATTCTTCAATGGTTTTGTATAGCACTTTAGCTTCAGCAAAGAACTTTCTTCAAGAATCATATTTCGCACTACACTACCAGTCAAAAATGTGGACATATCTACTCATTCTTTATTATTACTATTTTAGCACATATTAGAATAACAGTAAAGCCATCACAACTTTCCCTATTATTTAAAAAAAAAAAAAATGTAAGTGTAATTTCACAGTGAGCTGATCACTGTACCACCCTTACACAAGTCGGAAGGAAGCTGCGCTAGATCTATTTGTTCCATTATCACAGAATAGTCCTTTTTTACCCTCGTTTGCAGGGTAAACTTCGACAGCGGTGAATGGGAGTGAATGGGAGATCACAGCACATATTATTTTCACTTATTTGTTCCAAGACCAAAAGATCCACTATTATGTTTGGATTACTTTCCAAAAGAGAGAGAGAAAAAAAAAAACAAAGCGTGGTGGATTAAGACAGTAAAATGGGAGAAGATGCCAAATTTGCTGTCACTCTCTCAGCATCTGTAACTGAAACCCCCTCGCAACTGTGGTAAATAATTTTTTTAAACTAATTCCAGGGTAATATAACACAAAGCATAATGTTTTAAATTTACACTCAACATTTTAAAAAATGTTTAATATAAAAAAACAACTGCAAAATTTACGCTGATAAATAAGGCGGAAACGCGTCATCACAGTCTGTGAAAAAGGTCAATAATGCTTCAATTATCCCACGGAAATGGAAAGAGGAATAATTATGCTATTTGTGCCTGGCTGTCAGGATGATAATAACACCAGTCATAACGAGGAGCCCATTAGATCCTGCTTTTCTAATGGCAATAAATGTGACACTCTCACACATGTATTCGCCACACACTGGAGTCAGGAGGGGTCGGTGGGCTGATTGGTTCTGAACCGTGACGTATTAATTTGCGCGTGCGGGAATGCTGGTGTTAACTAATTCTTTGTTAACACAAAGACAAGGAGAGTCTTCACTGTTGATGTGACATGATGATCACATTTGTGTGACAATGTTATTATTAGGAAAGCAGGCAGAAAATTATAAAACAGGTTTGGACAGTGAGGTGCTGTAAAGGATAAGAGTGTGTTAGCTGTTCTGGGTCTTGTGTTAATACTTTTTTAATTATGTAAGCATTGTTTCAAGTTCTCAAGAATTATTCAAGACAAGTCAACAGTCTCTAATCAAATAACAAAGAAAAAAATGTAATAAAAGCAATAACTAGAAAAAAATTAAAAACAGTAGAAAATAAATTTAAATTAAATCTTTTAAATAAAGATTTTTTTTTACAGATTTGTAACAGCAGTAGTGTAATACCTCAGCCCATGAACAGTTCATCCCTCCACCAGAGGGAGCCGTCATCTGAGTTTTAGTGGCACTTCCTGTTTGTATTCTCACTTGCTGTTTGTAGCTTTATAAGCCATGTGCTTCACTGAACACACTGTGAAGTATTCAAGTTCACCTGCCTTACCAAGCGTTCTCTTTTGCCTAAGCCTGTTACTATTATATTGACTCTTTAGCCTGTTTGTTGGATTTACCCTTTGTCTATTCATTTGGATTTTGTTTGCTGTTTGCCTGACTTGCTGTGTTTAGAACCTTGCCTGGACTTTGATTACGTCTTTTGCCTGTCACCTTGGATTGTTTGACTGTTGATTGTCTTTGACAATAAAGAACCTCTGCAACATGGATTCTAATCTGCCTCCAGCTATGTGTTCATTACAGAATAATTTGCAAGACCAGAATCCAGTGGAGGTTACACAGCTCAGAGCCACGATCGCTTATCAAAGTGATGTACTATAGGGATTTCAAGAACAACTTGTGAATCTTCAAGCCGCTAATGAACATTTGACACGCTATATCCAGTCGATGCCTTCCCCACACCCCAAATGGTAAGACTGGCACTGCCTGAAAAGTTTGATGGATCTGCCAACAAATGCAAGGGATTTCTGAGGCAATGTTCAATATATTTCACTCACCAACCTGACTCCTTTAATCAAGAGACCGCTAAATGTGCTTTAATGATGAGTTTGCTTACCAGAAAAGCATTAGAGTTGGTTTCGGCTGTTTGGGATAATGATGAACAAATTTGCAAGTCATTCACGTATTTCTCGCAACAGATTAAGGACGTTTTTGAATACGCTACAGGGGGAAGAGACATTTCTGTGCAATTACTGCATCTATGCCAGGGGAAATTATGTGCAGCCAATTATGCAGTACAATTTTGTACTTTAGCAGTGCAGAGCGGTTGGAACGATATTGCTCTCAAATCAGTATTCCGAGAAGGTTTAAATCCCACACTGCAAGCTGAGCTGGCATGCAAGGATGAATCGTTAACTTTGTCTGAGTACATTGTCAATTTTAACGGTCAAGGTAATCTCATGCGCAATCGGCCACGATCCAGTGCACTCAAGCATTTCTCTGCTACTGCCTCATCTCCTGTTACTTCATCAACCAAACCCAATGAACCCATGCAAATTGGGCGTGTGAGGGTGCCCGAGGAGGAACGCCAGCGCGGACGAGATGAGGGGTTATGTTTCTACTGTGGCCAACCAGGACATCATTTTAACACATGCCAACATAGAGCCAGAGCCTCAGCTGGATCTTCTCTAAGGGTGAGCATCACATTCGATTCAGTTTCCAGTCAGAATTTTACTCTTCCTGTGACTATTTTTATTAAGGATATCCAATCATGTGTTACAGCGCTAGTGGATTCAGGAGCTGCATTGAACCTCATTCATCATCATATAGTTACTGTGGCAGCGGGGGTGTGGTCAAGCATCCGTCCGGAGAGAGAGAAAGCAGTAAGTGCGCTTGTGCCTGAGCTAGATTGTTTAACACCTGTTTCTAATTCCAGTGACCATGGGGGAAGCGACATATAATCAGCCACGCCACCAGCAGAGCAGGGAGAGTGAGTCTGGCACAAGGAAGGCCACGGTGTTCCTGAAGCTGTTGCATTTAATCTGTTGTCTCCTCGCCACCCCATTATACTAGGATACACATGGCTATTACTCCATGACCCATTGATCTACTGGAGAAAAGGGGAATTGCTGTGTTGGTCTCCATTCTGTCAAGAGCATTGTCTAACCACCGAGTTAATAGTACCATGCCTGACCACAAGTGTGGAGAGCTCCCAGACTAACATCCACACTCACATCCCCAAGGAATATTCTGAACTCAGAGATATTAGCAAAGACAAAGCCACCCAATTACCACCCCACAAACCCTGGGACTGTGCCGTAGACTTGCTACCCAATTCATCTCCCCCTAGAAGCAAGGCTTACCCTCTATCCCTCCCTGAAACGCAGGCTATGGAGGATTACATAGAGGAGGCACTAGCATTGGGCTTCATCCGTCCCTCTACGTCACTAGCCACAGCTGGATTTTTCTTTGTGGAAAAGGATGGTGGACTCCGGCCATGTATAGACTACAGGGGTCTGAATGCCATCACAGATAAATACCACTATCCCCTGCCATTAGTCCCATCTGCCTTGGAACAACTAGGAGAAGCCAAGATTTTTACTAAGCTGGATCACAGAAGTGCCTAAAACTTGGTCCGTATCAAAGAAAGGGATGAGTGGAAGGCTGCATTTATTACCACTAGGGGGCACTATGAGTACACAACCATCAAGGAACTATAACAATTTCTTGGGTTTGCAAACTTTTACAGGCAATTCATAAGGAATTACAGCATCATTGCAGCCCCTCTCACTGCATTACTCAGAGGAAAACCTTGGAAGTTGACTTGGCCCGAGAGTGCCAAGATGCTTTTAAAAGACTCAAGTCTAGTTTCACCACTGCTCCCATCTTGAAATACCCAGATCCAGACTTCCCCTTAATAGTGGAAGTGGATGCTTCAGACTGTGGCATTGGAGCTGTACACTCCCAGCGTCATGGTTATCCATGCAAACTCCACCCATGTGCCTTTTTCTCCAAAAAACTCACCTCTGCAGAGACTAATTATTATGTAGGCAACAAGGAACTGCTGTCCATCAAATCTGCCCTAGAGGAGTGGAGGCACTGGTTGGAGGGATCCAGGCACCCGTTTCAAGTCATCACTGACCACAAGAACTTGGAATATATTAAGAAGGCCAAGAGAATGAATCCACGACAGGCCAGGTGGGTGCTCTTCACCCAATTCGATTTCACTGTTACTTATCGTCCAGGCAGCAAGAATGGCAAAGCAGATGCCCTGTCACGAAGACATGATCCAATTCATTCAGCACCTCTCCCAGAACCCATTCTGCCACAGTCTGTCACCATCACAACCATCCATTGGGACTTTATGGAGGAGATCCATTGTGGACAACAAGATGAACCACCACCATCGGAATGTCCTTCCAATAGGCAGTACGTACCCCAAAATCTCAGACAGTGGGTCTTACAGTGGGTGCACTTCCCTAGGCTCTTGTCACCCAGGAATTCAAAGAACGGCAACGTTGGTATGTAACTCTTTCTGGTGGCCCACTCTTCTCCATGATGTGACTACTTATGTTAGTACCTGCCATGTCTGTGCACAAGCTGGAATCCCCGTCAACTCCATGCAGAGCTGCTGGAACCTCTGCCCATCCTTCAACGACCATGGTCAAACCTAGCAGTAGACTTTAATTCCTATGGTTTCACTGCCATCTGTGTCATTGTTGGTCGCTTTTCTAAATCATTTCGTCTGGTCCCCATGAAAGGTCTACAAACAGCTATGGAGACTGCAGAGGCCCTGTTCAACCAGGTTTTCAGGGTGTATGGACTCCCAGACAACATTGTCACAGACCGGGGACCACAGTTCACATCACTGGTATGGAAGGCCTTTTTGTCATTTTAAATATCAATGTCAGTTTAACCTCTGGCTAATGGTCAAGTGGAGAGACTAAACCAAGAAATTGGATGCTACTTACGCTCCTATTTTAGTCGTGAGCAGCACCATTGGAGCACTTTCCTGCCATGGGCTGAGTATGTTCAGAACTCCCTCATGCATTCATCCACAGGACTAACCCCTTTCCAGTGTGTTCTGGATTATCAACCACCACTGTTCCCTTGGTCTGGAGAACCATCAGAGGTGCCGGCATTGGACGACTGGATTAGGAGGAGTGAGAGGGTGTGGGACAGCACCCATGTCTGGCTTCAGCAAGCCATCAGGAGACAGAAGATTCAGGCCGACCGCTGGAGGCGTCCCCACCCTAACTACCAGCCTGGCCAGATGGTATGGCTTTCTATGAGGGATCTACGTCTGAGGCTACCTAGCAGGAAGCTCAGTCCAAGGTACGTAGGTTCCTTTAAGATACTAAGACAAATCAACCCGGTGACCTATAGACTAGAACTTCCTGCTGATTATCGTATCTCTCCTTCCTTCCATGTATCCCCCCTGATACCTGCACACCCTGCACAGGAACCTGTAACCACTGAATCAATGCCACCTCCACCATTGGAGATCCATGATCCCCTGCCTATCTCATCTGGGAGATCCTAGATTCCCAAAGGAGGGTTAATCGATTACCTTGTGGACTTTGAGGGATACGGTCCTGAAGAGAGATCCTGGGTATCAGCCTTAGACATTTTGGATCCCTCACTCATCAGGACTTCCACTGTGATCATCCAGACCGACCGGCACCCAGACCAAGGGGACGGCCCAGGAGGAGAACACCTGGAGGTGTTCCTAGATGGGGGGAATCTGTAATACCTCAGCCCATGAACAGTTCATCTCTCCACCAGAGGGAGCCATCACCTGAGTTTTAGTGGCACTTCCTGTTTGTATTCTCACTTCCTGTTTGTAGCTTTATAAGCCATGTGCTTCACTGAACACGTTGCAAAATATTGCCAGTTCACCTGCCTTACCAAGTGTTCTCTTTTGCCTAAGCCTATTATTAGTATATTGACCCTTTAGCCTGTTTGTTGGATTTACCCCTTTGTCGCCTTGGATTGTTTGACTGTCTTTGACAATAAAGAACCTCTGCAACATGGATTCTAATCCGCCTCCATCTATGGGTTCATTACAAGTAGACTATCAAGTATTCAAGTAAACATACAGAATTAAATGTAACAACTTCTAGCTACTGGTCTTCACTGTTTGATTTTTATTCCATTTAATACTTTTTAAAGCTACAAATTTATTCAGCCAAGAGCAGTGAGTGGTTTTCTCATTTTCTTGTTATTGTTGTTTGATTAATATTAATGACATACTTATCAGCTGCAGGTCCATTAGGTTACATTTATACTTCAAGTCTGACATTTTGATTCAAATCCACTTTGTCCCATTGTTAACGTTCACTTTAGACATTACTGACTGTATTTACATTAATACCTCACCAAGACGGACATTTTTGGGTGGAATTTTTAAATGTATTTGACCGTTTAGGCGCCTATCCGCATAAGCGCGAGCGCTCTCAGAGCACACACTTATGTAAAGCGCAGACACATAGGTTGCCTGTCAGTCAAACAGAGCGCAGCTACAGAAGTGAGAAAATAAAGTCAATATTTAAATATATTTGTCTCTCTCTCTCTCTCTCTCTCTCTCTGTTCTCATTCTCTTTTGACCTGTTATCAAGTTAGACCAGTGGTTCTCTTGCAATCGATGTAATGTTCACCCCTGTTGTAGAGGATAATGCTGACAATATGACGCATGGCTCTGTTTATCTAGAATATTAGAATAAGTTCAACCTGAAATTTCTGCAAATCAACATTCGAGGTGGCAATACATTTTTTTTTTTTTTTTTTTTAAATACCTGTTGTAACTATTGGATTTTGGCAGATTCATACTAAATCTGTCTGGGAAGTATGGCAATCTACTTTTTTTCTACATTTTGACAACAGCTATGGCAGTTTAGTCTACTATTTTAGACGAGGCCATTTACAAATAGCACACTGTATTTTACAGTATGCTATTTTTCAGTTTAATGGAGAAAAAAAATATATATATATATACTACCGGTCAAAAGTTTTGAAACAATTGTTTTTTTTTTGTTTTTTTTTTGACATTTTAGAATAAAATGTCATCAAAACTATGAAATAACATAAATGGAACTATGGGAATTATGTTGTGACTAAAAAAATCCAAAATAAATCAAAACTGTTATATTTTAGCATCTTCAAAGTAGTCACCCTTTACCTAGAATTTGCATACATGTACTCTTGACATTTTCTCAACCAACTTCTTGAGGTAACACCCTGGGATGCTTTTTAAACAGTATTGAAGGAGTTCCCATCTATGTTGGGCACTTATTGGCTGCTTTTCTTTATTATTTGGTCCAAGTCATCAAATTCAAAAACATTTTTCTTTTTTTTAATTACATTTTAATGTAATAATGAAATAAATTAATATGGTGGCACAATTATATTTTTGTCTACAAAACTAATTTCAAACATTTAATCGTTCAGATTAAAAGATTTTTAAGCTCATGAGAAACATTTCAGTGGTGTTTCAAAACTTTTGACCAGTAATGTATGTATGTGTGTAATATATATATATATATATATGTGTGTGTGTGTGTGTGTGTGTGTGTGTGTGTATTTAAAACACTAACGTACCTATGCTTACACTACTTCTATGGCTCTGACATGAAGTTAAGTTGGAAGTTCAGCACTTGTTGCGCAAAGCACCAAAGTCCAGTGAAGATGAATAAGAAACAAGCAAGAAAAAGAAAAAGATCCAAACTGATCTCCCAGAATCATGTACTATACCTACATTTTTGTAAAAGGATTTTTATGTGGCTTGTTGTATGCATCATGGCAGTTACCTGGTGAAATTAACACTACAAATGGTAGTTTTACTTACTTTTACTGACTTGCACAAAAATCACAAGTAAAAGGGCACATTATCAGTTCATAGACATTTTCTAAGTGCATGACTTATAGTGCATGACTGATACATTTTAACGTTTGCATTACATAACATTTAATTTAAAGCTTGTTCCATTGCAATCAAATTTCAAAATAGTTCAAATTATAGAGCACTACATTTGGGATGCAGAGTTGACACATGAGACAAAAGTGTCACAGAGGCAACACAAAATTATGTAGTTGGTTCAGCAATTGCCTTTTTCATCTCACATTTGCTTTTATGACACTATCTGTTAGGTTTAGGTTTAGGGCAGCGGGGTAGGATTTGTTGATTTCAAACTAGATTGAGCATTAACCTTAAAAACCGTATTTGTGAGGAAGAACATTTAACTTGCATTTAGTGCCACAGAGTGGACATTTCACCTCGGAACTGCCGAGATCCGTGTTATGAACCACGTAATATCATTTTGCAAATGTCACCACAGTCACATAATTTTCATGAGATCAGGCTGAAAAGATCATAAAATAACAGCTTTGAGTATCAATACACAAAACATAAAGAATCACTGTATTATTGCATAATGACCAAGATAAAAAGAAGGTCCCTGCAGATTCCCACGCATAACCCACATCAACACAAATATTATCTAAAAGAACAGATCACAAACTACATGGGATTTAAACATCCGTGTTGTAAACCTGTGAGACAGTGTGACACTGCCCACAGTAGAGAGGATTAGACAAACCTCAATCAGGCCACACTATTGACCCTGTCACAAACACACACACGTGCATGCATGCATCTTCTTTAAGTTAAGCAGCATAAAGGCAGCACAGACATGTATGACCTCTTTTGTCCACTTCAGCTCATCACTCTGACCTCAATATGCCGGTGCTAGTTTCTTTTGGGAGGGGTGTGTGTGTATTCTAGAGAGTGTAGACATCTACAAAAGAGACGCAATGAAAAGCTGTTTTGGTCATTGCGATTACTGACTCAATAGAGTTATGTGGGGTTAAATAAGGATATCACTATATGTTATGTTTGATTGTCACTACATGCATGTACTGTAGTGTAAAAACAATTCAACCCACTACAATTGAAAACATAAGTTTAATTTCTTCCTTAAATTTAAGTAAAATAAATGTAGTTCCAAAGTTACAACCTGCAATAAGTTCATGGCACTTTTTGACCAATTTGAATTTTATTACAGATGAAGAACATCAAGTTGAAACTCTAAAAAAAAAAACAACAACAAAAAAAGTAGAAATGACATGGAAAAATTATTGTGACAAGTTAAATGGATGGAAGCAAGGATGTTATTATAACCAACCTGGTCTCATAGAATGAACGTTTTTCTATATCGATTTTTGCAAACTGACTTGTTCGTGCCACTTTCTACATTTCACTGTAGTTTATCTTTTCGGACACTATAAGTTAGGTTTAGAGTAAAGTTTGGTACAGGTATGTCTTACTTATTAAAACCTCCATTTAAAATTCACCTTAAAAACCCAGTCTGATTACAACCTAATTTAGCTCGGTTTCGGTGTCCCCCGCTGGACATTTAACTTGAAAACTGCTGCCAAACGTGTAATGAAGCACATGATTTAAGTTCATGTAAATTTCATGAGACCAGGCTGGTTATAATATAATGATGAAAATAATTTTACAGTTTGTGTGTCAGTGTTTAACTTTGTGTGCTACTGTGTATTTGAGAGAATACATGAGGACACTGGATCCTTTGAAATGTCAAAGAATGCTGATTCTGTTTTACATATTCCTGTCTTGCATCCTAAATTTAAGCCCCAAGCCTAAACTCCTTTGCAGCTGGTTCCCAAAGATCCTGCCCTTGAGCGCTGAAGATTAAAGCTTAGATTAACCCACACTAAATATCAGACAGGCAAACAGAAGATTAAGTGTGAACCTGCCGTTTGATTATTCATAGCCCTAGGAACATGGCTCTCAACAGGGATTCCGCCATTTATATCCATTCTCCTGTGTTTCTGGCAGCACAGAAAAAGTTTTTAGGTATTTTGGGGGATTTGCAAAATTAATATTTTCAATATGAATGACTAGTTGAGCAGTCAGTCTTAAAAAAAAAAACCTGTATAGTTAGGCTGGTTTAGATACTTTAAAAATGGACCGAGGTCACCAAAAGGTTTGATGGTTAAGAATGAAAATACAATGTCTTATTCATGTATAATGATTCCCGGATTGAATATCTTACAACTGCACCTGCACACCGTTGTCTTAACAATCAGCATGCTGTCAACTGTGCACCAGTATCAATAAAGCAGGCAACATTTTTTTCCATAAACATAACATTTAATGTAACATACAGGCATTTACATATCTATATCTCACTTTAAAAAAAAAACAAAAAAAAAAAAAACATCTCATGCAAAGTTATTCACCAAAAAAAATAAAAAAAATAAAAACTAAAAAATGTATGAGTAAAAGAATCAATGCACCCAAAAATAAAAGTGGCAGTAATAACAGAAGAGGTAGAAAATAAAAATAATAATAATTAGGCCTAAATATGGAAATATGCAAGCAAGCCTAGTTAAAATCATTAATATACTACATTGTTGTCACATGACCTCACTATTTGTGGCATCCAATTATCATCTTGAAAATAAATATGGTTTATTTGCATTTATCTAATTTTGTATCAAAATGTATTATTATTTGTCAGTCCAATCAAATCATGGGATAATTAAAATGTTAAAATATTAAAATATTGTGGTTGACCACTGTAAGGGGGTTCAGTGGAAAGGAGGAGGCGAGAACCGGCTTGACAAATTAAATAATAATTTAATAAACAACTTAAACAAACACACAACCAAAAACCACACAGTACAGCTCTCTGTAATTCTCTCTCTCTCGAACTGTCGTCCCCGGCCGCCTTTATCCCTCGCATGCCCCATCAGGCTGATTGGGGACCGGGTGTGTCTCATTCCAGCCCGGCCCCGCCCTCCTCGGCTCTACAACCACAAACTGCCTTCTGTTTACATTCTGCCTTCCATAAAGAAAAACATTTGTGTCCAACTCCACATCTAATTTAAAGAAACTAGCTATTCAGATTCAGATGTCAATAGTACAGATGTGGTTCAGATAAGATAATAATGACTTATCACATGTCATTCTTCCAGTTATGCCTTGCCTTAAAAATATGTATTCTAAAAGTATTCTGAATATGTTACTTTGTTTATATGTTGTATCAGAATACAATACTGAATACATTTAAAGGGGCTGTAAGCGATTTTCGCGTTCTGAAGCTTTCACGGGGCTGAGCCGTTGAATTAGCCACACCCCCTCATTCCAAACCCTGCCCTCCAAAGATACTTTTGAGACAAAAACCAAGCAAAAGAGCAGCATTGTTTGTTCCTGTGGCTGTCAAATTCAACAGTGGCACAATAGTGCCATCAACTGACAAACATTATTTATCATAGCCTCAATGATCCGCTTCAAATGCAACACTATGAGAATGAGCAAAATGACTGACAGGTGAAAAGCAAAATCGTCGATGTCTGCGACCCGCAGACACATTTTTGTTTGCTGTTTACAAAGTCTACAGCTGTCACAGAGACCAGTGAGATATCTCAGGACACTTATTTCATTAATATCTTTAAGGGAGTAAGAACATTTTTTGTATACTTTTTCCATGAAAAAAATCGCTTACAGCACCTTTAAGAAAGAGTCTTCAGTATTCAGCCCACAATACATTCTTAAACTATTCTGCCCAACCCCGTTACAGTCTAGTTACTTTTAGACAGTTAGCGCACTAAAACCGTCTCCATTGTCCACTCTGAGTTGCATCAGATTTGCAAAATGAATGCCATGTAAAGCACAGCCACTAAAAATACAACATGACCACAAAAGGAAATTGTGTTTGAATTTTGGTATGCACAGACCGATTTCAGCAGAAGAACTTTCAACCTGCTCTAGTTGAATTCACAGTGTGACCAGTCTAAAAAATATTAAAGCTAAAAAAAGACAATAAAAACCATGATGAACAAGTGTATATCGCGAATTGACTAGTCTATTGTTGGATGACTAGTTGACAATCCTCACCTATCCCTAGTTTTGATCAGTTCACTACAAAACAAATCAGAAACAAAGAGATAAAATAGTCAGCACTGATTAGTTGCTGATGGAAAGTAATTTTGACCACAAAGTCAGTACATATTTTCCATGAATTTCCTTACTAGAACTAACCTTTCTTTGAGACTGCTGTCATTTGAATAAGCTTTGTTTTTATGGTAGCATCGATTTTAGATTTACACACAACTAAATGCCACATAAAAAAATTAACTGTGGTTGGTTATTGTAATCCAGATATCAACCAAGTAGACCCTTTGTCTCTAAGTGGGTGGTTTTAGGGCAGAATAGGCTACAATATGCAATATAGTCTTATGATATATAGAAGTCTGAAGGAGAAGCATTAAAATTGGCCTCAAATCAGGTATATTTACCTAATGTTCACTCTCAGTCTGTGCAGCAGTGTGGAATTTGGCTGGCAGCAGGAAGGACTTTGTTACATACCGAGGAGGAGGACAAGAGGGCGTAGCTGCATTTGACAGGGAGCAACTTAAACCCACTGTGCCATTTCACAGTACATTCTTCTTTCCACTTCCCCAACCAACCTGTCTGTCTCTAGCCTTCGCTTTTTTTTCCTTGCTCTACAAACAGGGTTTTTTTTTTTTTGTCACAGGGGAAGAGAAGACTGAGGAAGGAGTGAGAGTGAGGGGGAGGGAAAAATTACAAAGTAGAAGTTAGAGCAGTGGTTCTGACCAGATTAGAAACGGTGGGTCGAATGTTTGATATGGTTGTTCAAAGCAAGGAAAAACAATGTGAAATACATACAGTTGAACTCAGAAGTTTACATACACCTTATCCAAATACATTTAAACTCAGTTTTTCACAATTCTTTACATTTAATCGTAGAAAACATTCCCCATCTTAGGTCAGTTAGGATCACTACTTTATTTTAAGAATGAGAAATGTTAGAATAATGGTTGAGAGAATGATTTATTTCAGCTTTTATTTCTTTCATCACATTCCCAGTGGGTTAGAAGTTTACATACACTTTGTTAGTATTTGGTAGCATTGCCTTTAAATTGTTTAACTTGGGTCAGACCTTTTGGGTAGCCTTCCACAAGCTTCTCACAATAAGTTGCTGGAATTTGGGCCCATTCCTCCAGACAGAACTGGTGTAACTGAGTCAGGCCTCCTTGCTCCCACATGCTTTTTCAGTTCTACCTACACATTTTCTATCAGATTGAGGTCAAAGCTTTGTGATTGCCACTCCAGTATCTTGACTTTGTTGTCCTTAAGCCATTATGCCACAACTTTGGAGGTATGCTTGGGGTCATTGTCCATTTGGAAGACCCATTTGCGATCAAGCTTTAACCTCCTGGCTGATGTCTTGAGATGTTGCTTCAATATATCCACATAATTTTCCTTCCTCGTGATGCCATCTATTTTGTGAAGTGCACCAGTCCTTCCTGCAGCAAAGCACCCCCACAACATGATGCTGCCACCCCCATGCTTCACGGTTGGGATGGTGTTCTTCGGCTTGCAAGCCTCACCCTTTTTCCTCCAAACATAACAATGGTCATTATGGCCATTTTGTTTCATTATACCAGAGGACATTTCTCCAAAAAGTAAGATCTTTGCCCCCATGTGCACCTGCGAACTGTAGTCTGACTTTTTTATGGTGGTTTTGGAGCAGTGGCATCTTCCTTGCTTAGTAGCCTTTCAGGTTATGTCGATATAGGACTCGTTTTACTGTGGATATACATACTTGTTAACTGTTTCCTCCAGCATCTTCACAAGGTCCTTTGCTTTTGTTCTGGGATTGATTTGCACTTTTCGCACCAAACTACATTAATCTCTAGGAGACAGAATGCGTCTCCTTCCTGAGCGGTATGATGGCTGCATGGTACCATGGTGTTTTACAGATGAACATGGTACCTTAAGGATTTTGGAAATTGCTCCCAAGGATAAACCAGACATGTGGAGGTCCACAAATTATTATTATTATTATTTTTTTTTTTTTCTTGGCTGATTTCTTTTGATTTTCTCATGATGTCAAGCAAAGAGGCACTGAGTGTCAGGTGTATTTTGTTGATTCATGTCTTTTATTTTGAAAAGTTTAGTTTCTGTTCCCTAGTCATGTGATGTCTTGTTTTCCCTCCATGTTCATGTGTCATGTTTTCATTGGTTTATTGTTTAATTATCTTGTTATCAGTTCTGTTTGTTCATTGGTTTATGTTCTCCCATGTCTTGTATTTAATCCTCTTGTTTTCATTGTCTGGTGGTCAAGTATTGGATGTGATCGTAGATATTTATGTCAAGCCACGTTTATGTCAAGCCATGTTTAAATCAAATCAAGTCAAGTCAAGACAAGTCAAGTTCATGTTTATGTTTAGTTTAGTTCACGTGTAATCAGGGTTATTGGTTCTCACTTTGTAAATAAACTGCACTTGGGTTCTTCACCTCATCATCGTCTTCGTCATAGTCATTGCCAGCAGCCAGCATTCGTTACAGAATACTTGACCCACCATGAACCCAGCAGTTCGGCTTCTGCGCCTACGTCAGGGGAATCGTCCCCTGGAGGACTATGTGGAGGACTTTTGCGATCTGGCCTTGCAGGTGGACTTTAATGAGGTTGCACTCAAAGACTGTTTTAGATTTGGACTGAATGAGTCCATTTCTTTTTTGATGCCTGGCGGACGCAGTTCCCTCAGCCTGGCTCAATATATCGACCTCGCCCTACGGTTCATTGGTTCCCCATTCACTGTGGGGGAGGCGGATGCCGAGCCAGAGTTCCATGACATGGCCGCCACCGAGCCAGAGTTCCACAACATGGCCGCCACCGAGCCAGAGTTCCACGTCATGGCCGCCAAGCCAGAGTTCCACGTCATGTCCGCCACCGAGCCAGAGGTCCACGTCATGGCCGCCGCCGAGCCAGAGGTCCACGACATGGCCGCCGCCGAGCCAGAGGTCCACGACATGGCCGCCAAGCCAGAGTTTCTAGTCATGGTCGCTGAGCTAGCACCATCTTTTGCTCCATGCCAAGTCACAGCAAAGCCTCAGCCTGCTCCATGCCAAGTCACAGCAACGCTGCAGCCTGCTCCATGCCACATCACAGCAACACCTCAGCCTGCTCCATGCCACGTCACAGCAACGCCTCAGCCTGCTCCATGCCACGTCACAGCAACGCCTCAGCCTGCTCCATGCCACGTCACAGCAATGCCTCAGCCTGCTCCATGCAACGTCACAGCAACACCTCAGCCTGCTCCATGCCACGTCACAGCAACGCCTCAGCCTGCTCCATGCCACGTCACAGCAATGCCTCAGCCTGCTCCATGCCATGTCACAGCAACGCCTCAGCCTGCTTCATGCCACGTCACAGCAACGCCTCAGCCTGCTCCATGCCATGTCACAGCCACACCTGAGCAGTGGGACCTGGAGATGGTTCCCACCCTTATACCCACCCTTAGTTCTCCTGAGCAGGCAAGGGGAACTTTTGGCCCTCTGACCCCGCCTGGACCCTCTGAGCCCTGGACTTCGCCTTGGCCTGTCAGTCCCTCAACATTGCCTCAGCTCTGCGTTCCCTCGGCTCCACTGCGGTCCTTCAGCCTGTCGGCTTTGCCGGGGTCCCTCGTCCCTCCGGCTCCTCCTTGGTCTGTCTGTCACCTGGCTCCACTTTGGCTCTCCGATCCTCTGGCTGCGCCTCGTCCCTCCGATCTGTCAGCTTCACCGGTGACCTTCCCTACGGCTCCACCTTGGTCCTCAGTCCCACCGGCTCCACCTCAGTCTTCCGATCCCCCAGCTCCGCCTTGCTCCTCCGAGCCTCCAGCACCGCCTTGGTCCTCCCTGCCATCGGCTCCACCCTGGCCCTTCGAGTCTTCGGCTACTCTCCGGGCACCAAGTTCCATGGCTCCGCCCCTCGAGCCTCTCACAGCTCCGCCTTCCATGGCTCCGCCCCTCGAGCCTCTCATGGCTCCACCTCCCACGGACTTTGCCTTGGTCCCATGCCCCTCGCCCTTTCTCGCCATGCCATGCCCCACACCTCAAGACACCCCTCCCAGCTCCCTACAGAACTTTGAATTTATGCCATGTTTTACGTGTTTTGTTTATGTGTTGGAGTGTCAGGAGCCACCCCTTAGTGGGGGGGATATGTCAGGTGTATTTTGTTGATTCATGTCTTTTATTTTGAAAAGTTTAGTTCCTGTTCCCTAGTCATGTGATGTCTTGTTTTCCCTCCATGTTAATGTGTCATGTTTTCATTGGTTTATTGTTTAATTATCTTGTTATCAGTTCTGTTTGTTCATTGGTTTATGTTCTCCCATGTCTTGTATTTAAGCCCTCATGTTTTCATTGTCTGGTGGTCAAGTATTGGATGTGATTTTAGATGTTTATGTCAAGCCACGTTTATGTCAAGCCATGTTTAAATCAAATCAAGTCAAGTTATGTTCATGTTTAGTTTAGTTCACGTGTAGTCAGGGTTATTGGTTCTCACTTTGTAAATAAACTGCACTTGGGATCTTCACCTCATCATCGTCTTCGTCATAGTCATTGCCAGCAGCCAGCATTCGTTACACTGAGTTTGAAGGTAGGCCTTAAAATACATCCACAGGTACACCTCCTATAAGAAGCTAATTGTCTGAAGGCTTGACATAATTTTCTGTAATTTTCCAAGCTTCTTAAAGGCACAGTAAACTTAGTTAACCTTATGTAAACTTCTGACCCATTGGAACTGTGATATAGTCAATTAATGTGAAACAGTCTGTCTGTAAACAGTTATTGGAAAAATTACTCGTGTCATGCACAAAGTAGATGTCCTAAACGACTTGCCAAAACTATAGTTTGCTAATATTAAATCAGTGGAGTGGTTAAAAGTTTTAATGACTTCAACCTAAGTGTGTGTAAACTTCTGACTTCCACTGTATATCATGATTCAATATTTTGCAATTCATCATAATATCATAATTATAATGTGATTATGCCAAACCCATGAAAGACACCCAGAATTACCGCCAGAGAAGAGTGGATCATGCGGGTTCAGCTACAATCTCTCCTGTGCCTCATAGAAATCACTCTGACCACCCTGAGTTTGTGCCTAAACAACCTGGTTCTTAATTGTTGAAATGTTGCACATGATACACATATACATAAAAATATCCATTCAGGGATCTAAAGTATTGATACAATACCATAAGAAAAAGTATCGGGATATATCGATGTATGATTGTATTGGCACAACTTTACTTATCAACTCTTAAAAGAAGGACCTTTTATTGTTGACGTCGATGGCTTTGTCCAATTAAACAATTTTGGCACAAATATGTCACTTGGTAGAAACTATTATATCATGTAAGACCAAAAAAACAACTTGCTTTTGATGCCACTTTGTGATCATTTCACCCAGAAACTAAAGCTCATACGTTCAACAACATTTCCAGCTTCAACCACTCGTAAGCACAGACTGATTTCAGAGAGAGAGAGAGAGAGAGAGATGGAAATGGAAATGGACTGGAATAAAGAAAGCACACACAGCAGATAAACGGTGGCTGCTACATTACAGCGGAAGTTTCTGGAACATGTCAGTGGCTGACCGTGTGATGCCCAGGAGGACAAAAGCCTCTGTAAACAAATTTACACCCTCTTCTGAGACCAGTGCTTTCAAACTAGGGCTGGGCAATATAGCTTACAAAATTATATCTCAATGTTCTTCAGCCTTTTGACAAAATTACACACACACACACACACACACACACACATATATATATATATATATATATATATATATATATATATATATATATATATATATATACACACATCTCTGGAAACAATTAAGAGATCACTCAAAAATTTTCTTAAATCAGCATCTCAACGTGAATGGCAGCCATTCCATTCCAGTGTCTGTTGAAATTCAGGTGATCACCTGAACCATATCTTATTTAACGAGGAAAAGTATAAAAACCACTGCTGTGTGAGTCACGTGGTGCCCTGCGAGGAGCGGATGTGTTGTGACGATGTCATCATGAAATAAATAAATAAATTGCATTTAATTGTTCATCTGTCGTGCATTTATCAGTCATCATTCATCTGGGAAATGAATCTGTGATCATTATCCACAAATATCAAAGATATGTCAATATTCTATGGATCTGCTGTCATCGTTCCATATGGCCAGAATCAAGATGGTGACGTTTTTAGTCCAGCCCCTAGTTACCTTTATCTGGTTGACATGCGTCACTCACAGCAAGATGGTGGCATTGAGTGTACCTCGCGGAGCTCCTCTTGAAGACTCCCGCGGCAAGAGTGCTTACTGTCGGCATTATACTGTGATCGCGCATCCTGGATTACGCAAAGGAAAGTATCCTCGTCATTATGTGACTAGCTGACAGTCGTTGAGACGCTACAGAGAAAACAGTAATGCGAGAGTATAATTCCAAAACCTGAACTGGATTTACGTAGTGGGAGCCTCCAGCCCTGTATATACCAATGCCTAAGAAGTCCCGGAAAATGTGTACCAGACTTTTAAACAAAGAGTCGTGAGTACAATTCAGCCTGCTGTGGATGACTATTCGACTTGACTGTTTTTGACAGGGGGAAGGTTTTTTCCTTTTCTCCCCTACTACTTTGACTATTTGAACTGTTTTTGCTGCTGATTATTTACTGTTTGGATTAACTGATTGCCTTGTGAACTGGACTAATTTTTTTAAAAAACAATTTTAGCCTATTTTGTGGCTGGACAATTTTGAATTGATTTTTGTTTGTCTTTTTTCTTTCTTCTTTCCTCTCTAACCAAAAGTCAATTTTGAGACACTTGAATTTGCTGATTTTTGAATATACAGATTTGAATGCAAATCCTTATCTGAGTCCTGTTGTGTTTAATGTTCTTTTTTCTTTTCATTTAAGTGGTTATTATTGCATTGATTACTGGTGTGTAAAATCCTCATCTCTTTAAGTTACGGGTTTTGTGTAAGACACAAGATCTTTGTACATTTTCTTTACTTTGAGACTTAAACAATGACCTCAAACTAATGACAGAATTCCTGTCTGGCACCCCAGCATATAAAATAACCAAAACTAAGAGTCTGGAAAACGTTACAGTGTTTGCGGTGAGCTCTGCGCACTTTACTAGTTTTAATGCTATTTGTGTCATAAATCGTTGAGATTCGATACACCCTGATTCTTAACTGTTCTAGGAAGACAATATGTCAAAAAATTCAAACTCCTCGGGCTCTGGAGACATTAAAAGACACTTACGTGCTCAAGCTGATTCCATGCAGCGGCAGGCCGGAAGCCCCAGATTCAATTCGGACGGTGAACTGAAAGAAATCCGCCATGAACTGATGAACATCATGGCAATGCTGACGAAGGTTGTTGCAGACTTGGAGGATCTGGCTGTAATACGTTGATTGATTACTTCCAAGGAGATGAAATTCTCTGAGTTGGTTACAAGATTGTCGGATGTCTAAAAACAGATTGATTATCTGGAGTCATCAGAGAGGGAATTAGCTGCTTATCCGCTAGCGACCAAGACAGACTTGCAGCTCATTTGGGAAAAACTGGAGGATTTCAAGAATCGTAATCGGCAAAACAACGTCCGAATTGTTGGAAATCCTGAGCATGAGGAAGGCAGAGATATGGTGAAATTTCTAGACGAGCTCTTCCCGAGTCTGCTCAACATAACAGGCCATAAGCTGGAAATCGAGTGAGCTCACAGAGTCCCGGCTCAGAGATCAGCTGAGAGAGATAGGCCCCAATCAATTCTGGTTGAGATCTTGAGAATTTCTGAGATCATCTGATAAAGATCTCGTGTTACGCGAGGCGATGAGCAAAGGAAAGCTTTCTTGGAAGAATCATAGCATTTTCTTGTTCCCAGACTTTGCGAATTCGACAAGAGAGAAACGTGAACGATTCAGGGAATGCAAGAAACACTTGGAATGTGAATGGGTTGGGGCACCCCATAAAAAGAAGGAAGGTTATTTATTTTCTTAAACATAAGAAATATGATATTGTGTTTCTTCAAGAAACATCTTTCCCCACAGGAATCTGAAACTTTGGGAAGATATGGGGTGGACATGTTTCCTTTAGTGCTGGCTCAAGTAAGAGCAGGGGAGTCATTACATTTTGATAAGTAAACATTTATTATTATTATTATTTTTATTATATTTTTTTTTTTATTTTTTTTTTTATCTGCTTGGGGGTCGGGGTGGGGTTGGGGATCTTGAGGGGGTAAGGGAAAAAATAGGGTTTCATGGTTGACTCTGTATATGAATGTTTTGCTTTGTTATGTGTCATGTTGAGAAGCAACTGATAAAAATGTTAATTTGAAAAAAGATTTACAAACTTTAAGCTGTAGAGCAACTGATTTTGACATTAAAATAATCTTAAAGCCATTAAAAAAAAACTGCTGTGGTCATCACTATCCTCTTGAAATAGGACCAGCTGGATGGCAAAAACAGTGCTAGTAGTACCTCAAAAGTAACTGGAATCAAAAATAACTACTGACCATGCCAAAAGTGTTGAAAAGAAAATTTTTCAGTGAGGAAAAGAAGGGTTCAACTCTGGCTTTACTGGCAGAGGGATACAGTGAGCGTCAGAGGGTGAAAATGACTCTCCACTGACCTGGATGACTGCCAACTCATTCAAATGTGCATGGTGAGGACAGTGTGAAACAGGCTCCTAGGGGCAGGGCTGAAGTCATGCAAAGCTAGAAAAAAGCCCTTCATCGATGAAAAGCAAAGAAGAACCAGGCTGAGGTTTGCAAAAGACCATAAGGATTGGACCGTTGAGGACTGGAGTAAGGTTATCTTCTCTGATGAGTCCGATTTTTAGCTTTGCCCAACACCTGGTCATCTAATGGTTAGACAGAGACTTGGAGAGGCCTACAATCCACAGTTTCTCGCACCCACTGTGAAATTTGGTGGAGGATCGGTGAAGATCTGGGGGTGCTTTACCAAGTCTTCAAAAATAATGGCATAAAACATTTTCATTTATCAATTAACAATGTCATACAAAGTCCAGTAAACATAAAAAAAGCTTTATCAATATTTGGTATGACCACCTTTGCCTTCAAAACAGCACCAATTCTCCTAGGTCACCTGGACACAGTTTTTCTTGGTTGTTGGCAGATAGGATGTTCCAAGCTTCATCTATTTAGGCTGTCTTAATTGCTTCTGTTTCTTCATGTAATCCCAGACTGACTCTATGTTCAGTGGGGGGCCATGCTATCTGTTGCAGAGCTCCCTGTTCTTCTATTCTATTCTACTCTATTTGCAAAAGGAATGTTCGAGAGTTTAAAATGCATATATTACCTATGGACACACTACAGCTGAAGATACGTATAACCATTTTAAGACAAATGTTTTTGTGAAACATCTTATGTGCCTAAGACTTTTGCACAGTACTAATATATATATATATATATATATATATATATATAAGAACAGCAAAACACTAGTACAGGAACAAGATTGAAGGACAGTTTAACACCACCAACTCTAGAAGCATGTGGCAGGGAATTAATATATTCACGGACTTTAAAGGGAATAAAACCTCCGCCATGAACACCGCTGCCTCTCTCCCGGATGAGCTAAATACTTTTTATGCTCGTTTTGAGGGAAATAACACCGCCCTCGTGGAGAGAGCTCTCACGGCCGAAGCTACAGAGGTTAGTTCACTCTCCGTCTCCGTAGCGGATGTAACCCGATCCTTCCGAGGGGTGAATATCCGCAAAGCCGCGGGTCCAGATGGCATTCCGGGCCGCGTCATCAGAGTGTGCGCGAACCAACTGGCTGGTGTTTTTATGGACATTTTCAATCTTTCCCTCTCTTTGTCTGTAGTACCCATATGCTTCAAAACATCCACCATTGTGCGTGTTCCAAAGCAATCCAAAATCACTTGCTTAAATGACTGGTGTCCTGTTGCTCTGACCCCCATCATCAGAAAATGCTTTGAGAGACTAATCAGAGATTACATCTGCTCTGTGCTGCCTCTCTCTCTTGACCCGTTGCAGTTTGCTTACCGCAACAACCACTCCACTGATGATGCCATTGCATCTACAATACACACTGCTCTCTCCCACCTGGAAAAAAAGAACACTTATGTGAGAATGCTGTTTGTAGACTACAGCTCAGCATTCAACACCATAGTGCCCTCCAAGCTAGATGAGAAACTCCAGGCTCTGGGCTTAAACAGCTCGCTGTGCAGCTGGATCCTGGACTTCCTGTCAAGCAGACGCCAGGTGGTTAGAATAGGCAGCAACATCTCCTCATCACTGACCCTCAACACTGGAGCTCCACAGGGCTGTGTTCTCAGCCCACTACTGTATTCCTTGTACACACATGACTGTGTGGCAACACATAGCTCCAATGCCATCATTAAGTTTGCTGATGACACGACTGTGGTAGGTCTGATCACTGACAATGATGAAACAGCCTACAGAGAGGAGGTGCACACTCTGACACACTGGTGTCAGGAGCACAACCTCTCCCTCAACGTCAGTAAGACAAATGAGCTTGTGGTGGACTTCAGAAGAAAAGACAGAGAACACAGTCCCATCACCATCAATGGAGCACCAGTGGAGAGAGTCAGCAGCTTCAAGTTCCTGGGTGTCCACATCACTGAGGAACTCACATGGTCCATCCACACTGAAGCCGTTGTGAAGAAGGCTCATCAGCGCCTCTTCTTCCTGAGATGGCTGAGGAAGTTTGGAATGAACAGACACATCCTCACACGGTTCTACACCTGTACTGTAGAGAGCATCCTGACTGGCTGCATCTCCGCCTGGTACGGCAATAGCACCACCCACAACCGCAAAGCACTGCAAAGGGTGGTGCGAACTGCCAGACACATCATCGGAGGTGAGCTTCCCTCCCTCCAGGAAATATATACAAGGCGGTGTGTGAAAAAAGCTTGGAGGATCATCAGAGACTCCAGCCACCTGAGCCATGAGCTGTTCTCACTGCTTCCATCAGGCAGGTGGTATCACAGCATCAGGACCCGCACCAGCCGACTCCATGACAGCTTCTTCCCCCAAGCAATCAGACTTCTGAACTCTTGATCTCCCACGATCAAAATACATCAGCACTGCACTTTATTACCCTTACTCTTATATCTCACACTGGACTGTCATAAATTATATTATTATTATATTATATTCTCTCTTAACAGCTGACTATCAACCGACAGCCTGAATATCAAAAC
This sequence comes from Myxocyprinus asiaticus, assembly GCF_019703515.2. NCBI lineage: Eukaryota > Metazoa > Chordata > Actinopteri > Cypriniformes > Catostomidae > Myxocyprinus > Myxocyprinus asiaticus. Next base: position 42,728,431 of record NC_059351.1, read on the forward strand.
AGCACAATACTGTACATTCTATATTTTCTACTATATATACTTTTTTTATATATTTTTATTTTTTATTTTTATTGAATAATGTGTATCTATATAGTGCGTATTGTATACTGTACAGTGTATGTTATTATTTGTATATTGTTGAGTGTAATTATGTGTATATCAGATGTTTAAATTGTGCTGTGTTAATTTGATGTTATTATAAATTGGTACTGTCTCATCACTGTCACGACTGCTATGTTGATCGGAACTGCACCCAAGAATTTCACACACCATTGCACTTGTGTATATGGCTGTGTGACAATAAAGTGATTTGATTTGATTTGATTTGTATATTCAAAGTGTTTATTGTGAGAAGTAAAATACAGTATAAAAAAAATAGCTAAAAATAATTGTTTTCACACTGTTGTTCACTAGTAAATAAAACAATTTAGTTACTTTAATATGCATGCAGCAATATTTACATTCATTTACATTTATGAAAACATTTAGATACATGTACAATTTCACATGGGCACGCAAATAAAAATGTATGAGGGATGACAATTGTGACGAGGAGGAGGGTGTGGCCGGGCAGTGAGGAAGCACACCCGGCACTGAATCATCCTAATCAGCCGGGAGGGAGATAAGGACAAGCCAGAGATGCCAGTTAGAGAGAGAGAGAGAGACGCACATGTCTGTGTGTGTGCGTCTATGTTTCATTGTACTGTTTAAATTTGAGTTTGAAATTAATGTTCTGTTGATTGTTCACTTTGGTTCCCACTTCCTCCTTGGTAGGGAAGGCAGAGTCTGCCACAGTGGTGCCGAAACCTGGGAAAGGAGGAAGGGCACACTGTCTGGGAGAACTCGCCGCTGCCATCTGCCGGAAAGCGGAGGAGCTGCTGCCATCCACCAGGAGAAGGGGGAGCCATTGCCATCTGGCAGGAGACGCAGGAGCCGCTGCCATCCGCCGGGGGTGGGGGAGCACGCTGCCATCCGCTTGGAAGCTGAGGAGCTGCTACCGGTCGCTAGAGGGTGGAGGAGCCGCTACCTTCCATCAGGGGGCGGGGGAGCTCGCTGCCGTCCGCCAGGAGGCGAGGTCCAGTGGCATCATCCGGCGTCGCGGAGGACCGCTGCCCAGCTGGCCGAGGACCGAATGGCGGCGTGGTTGGGGACCGGAGTGTTTCTTTTTTCTCTCTCTCTCTTCTATCTCTCTCTTTGTCTCTCCACCTTGCTCTTTTCCTCTCCCCTCTCCCTCCCCTCATCTCTCCCAGGGTCCAACAGGTAAGACCTGCCAGCAGAAGGACGGCCAGAAGGGCAACACCTCCCCTCCAGTAAAGGAGGGGAAGGGAGTATGTCAAGCCGGAGGTTTCCCCAGCCTGAATCGGGTGGTAAAGGAGTGTGACGAGGAGGAGGGTGTGGCCGGGCCATGAGGATGCACGCCTGGCTTTGAATCATCCTAATCAGCCAGGAGGGGGATATGGATGAGCCGGAGATGCCAGTTAGAGAGAGAGAGAGAGAGAGAGAGATGCACGCATCTCTGTGTGTGTGTCTATGTTTCGTTGTACCATTTAAATTTGAGTTTGAAATTAAAGTTCTGTTGATTGTTTACTCTGGTTCCCGCTTCCTCCTTGGTAGGGAAGGCAGAGCCTGCTACAACAATAAACCCATTAAATCAGAGGTTTGAATCGATTCATTGATATAAATGAAAATGTATATGAATCAAATTTACAAACTCTAACAGTATTTCAGCAACTAAAGTTTAAATCAGAGATGCTATGACAACATCTCTGTCTCAATGGTCTCATCCTCGTGAGTTGCGACAATGACACATATTCAGGAATCTTAATGGGCAAGTAAAAAGGCTATTAAAATCATTGCAATATTTATGGTGTTGTTTAATTTTATATCACCATGTCAATATTCGATATATCACCCATCCCTAATTCAAATGCAACTGTATTTCTCTGTACACAAATTATGACCCAGGTGAATATAAATCTCTATTCGGCTGATCTCTACCACAATGATCTCTCATTAATGATAATGACCACACAGAAACAACTGGTATGCATGCAATAAAGTCATTACCGACATAGGTGCGAAAAAAAGAAAAGAAAAAGAAAAGAAAAAAAAATACACTGCATTTCTGCTCATCAATGTGTGTGCACATTTAAAAGGTAAGCTACTCACTCTGGGAAAATAAATAACACTGATAATTGTGGAAACTCACCAATTAATCTCTCTCTGTTACTCCCTTACATCTAAACTGGGAGTGAGATTTTAACCTGTGTTTGTGTGTGTCGCCGGAAAGACAGACCAGGCACTGAAACAAATGAAATTCCTTATCAGCCCACATTCTAGTGAACCCTTGTGAAATTCCAACTGGCACAGCAACAGCTTCAAACTATATCACCATGAGGTCATTGTTTGAAATGTCATTTGTCTTGCAGTATCCAAGAAATGATTTGTTAGAACCCACGGATACAAAGCAGACTTTCATTTTCTCACACTGATTCCGCATCTTGAAATGTTAGTATTGGGTTTGAAGCTTTCCCATTTATTTTCTCATTTAGTCTTTAAAGGGATAGTTCTCCCAAAAAATGTAAGTTAATTACACAAAGCATCAAACAACACAAAGGAGATCTTAAACAGAATATTAGGTCCATTAGGCTACACCGTGTCTAAGATCTCCTGTTGTGTTCCACAGAAGAAATAAAGTAATACGGGTTTGGAATGACATGATGATAGAATGTAAATTTTTTGGAGAACAGTATTCATATTGTGGGAATATGAGTACTGTACATTTCAGTAAAGCCTAGCACACACTACAAGAGTTGTCTGCAACAAAAGCCCCAGATATTAGCCAACTCGCACATGCCCATTACAGATACTCTTTTAGTGTGCCAACTTCGAGAGAGACAGAGACACTCCTTATGCTTCGGCAACTTTCAAACCTGCTCAAAATCTAGCTGATGTCTCATGTGAGAGATTAACAATGAGCAACAGACAATGAAATTGCGAGAGGAAAGAGTTATGGACAGTAGGAGACAAACACAAACAAATAAATAATCAAAGTGACAGCTGACTTCTACCCATGTCTCCCCAGCCAATGTGCACTGCTGCAATTTATACAAACGCTTAACCCACCAGAATGTACATTTCTAGCGTAGAAAAAACTGGTTCCTTGTAAAATTACATAGAATTGCATTTTATTTTACCAGCAATACATCCCAAGTGCAATCAGATTTTCAGAAGCTTTTGTGCTGCCCTCCAATAATGTTACCAGTAGGAACAACCTTAATGACCAGCAATACAGCCACTTGGTGACCTCGATTGATAAAATCACTGTATGGGTGAATACCCGATACACAAATTCCCTCATACTCCCATTCTCTCTCTCACTCTCTCCCTCACTCACTGTTTACCCAGATTAAGTCAAAGCTCAAATTGAGGTTAATACCAAGATAAACACATGCAGTCATGTAAAACAGGGTCATGACAAGCAGCTCAGTTTGAAGCCTCTGTTTTTCCAATATCAATGAAACACACTGTATCTCATAATGAAAGTCTTTTTAAAAAGTCTTTGCTCAGTGACTCAAGACTGTTTTACTGATCACACTGATCATTAGCCAATACATCTCTCTTCACCAGCAGTGGGTGAGCAACCTCAGCCAGGCCAAGTGTTTGCATGTTACATTCGGCTTGCAGTACTACAGACTACTATTATACTACTAATTTAGGTGTTACTGCACCTCTTTACCCATTGATATCTTGTGCGCACACAAGAACATCTTTGTTTACATATGTGCAGTGCCGTGAGCGCACCTGACACCACATAAGGAGAAAAAGGTGGAGGAAAAGAAATTGCACACATTGGTTCTTCTGTGCATTGTCACCGCAGCAAATTTGAATGTGTGAAGGTGAACAGGATTTGAGAACGAGGCAGTCTTCCATGCCCCCCCCCCCCAATACCTCCAGGGGGGCGCACACCACACTTTGAGAACCACTGGTCTTGAGCATATTTACCTAGAAGAAGGTAAGGAATAATTGACAATGGACCATTGAATTATTTTAAAATTATGTACACCCGAGGTGGTAATGCAGTCACGACGCACAGCGTTACACCACGTATGTACATAATTTTTCAATAATTCAACGAGTCAATTATTCCGCTTATACCACGTTGCCACACCTTAAGACATTGTTCAGGGTTTTATCTCAAGACATTTTCTGGTTTTCGTCCCTAAAACGCTCTTGTGAGAGGAACTACTTTCTTCCGCCACGGATTCAGCATCTTGCTCTGATTCAGTCCGAGCCTTCGTTGCTAATTTGAAAATGTCACATTAGAAATAGCAGTGGAGGCTTGCACTGCTTTCCTGGAGCACTTCCTGGAGTAACAAGGTAGTGTGTGTGTGCATGTGTGTGTGCATCTGTGTGTGAGTTTGTTTTTGAATGATCAAAAGAGAGAAACTCAGAAACTGAGAGAGATCACGTGTGGGATTGCCTTTATTTTTTGCAGATCTTGTCAGAAGTAACATCGCTTCAAAATTGCCAAGATGTAAGTTTAAGCACACTTCTCAGCAGCAACAAGTGTCATTATTTTTGTATATAGCTTCTCCGATGTAAATCTTAACAACTGTTTTCAACCCCGCTGAGATGCAGGTGTGTGCAGAAATGACGGTTCTGTTTTTCCCTCGTAAGTGTGTGCGTAATGCGTATATGTATGTGTGTCCACGTGTGAGGGGGGAGGTGGAGTGTGCTTCCCACAGATATTTCAGATAAAATAGAAACTCTTGTATTGATCAAGTGTAACTAACTTTGATACAGCTCAAGCCTCCGTTGCTATTTCGAAAAACGTCACTTTAGAACTAGCAACATGATGATGATGCGCTTCTTTTCGGCACTGGAGTAACAAGGTAGTGCGCGTGCATTTGTATGTGTTTGTGCGTTTGTGTGAGTGAAAGAGAGAGAAACTGAGTGAGATCGCGAGTTGAATTGCCTGTGTTTGAAGCGGCTCTCATCAGGAATAGCATTGCTTTAAATTGCCATAGTGTAAGTTTAAATATACTTCTTAGCAGCAGCGAGTGTCCCCATTCTCGTACAGCTTTTCCATTGCTAAGAGTGAGACGAGTGAAAGAGAGAAAGTGTGAGAGAGAAAGAGGGATCCCAAGGACATTTTTCAATCGAAATTGAAATAAATTTAGGATATTATAGACATTGTTTGTCATTCTTATCTGAAGTATTTAACCAATGTCTTTGTTCTAATTGGTAATTTTGTTGTGGTAGGGCTCTTTGAAATAATTTGGTGAAGTGATATGGAACCGTTATGTGGTCAAGGCCTGGAACTACTTCATAGCCGTGCGTTTACTGTAAAATAATTGCACACCTTAGAACGTCCATCAACCAATCAGAATCAAGCATTCAACAGACCCATGGTGTGTGTGTGTGTATATATATATATATATATATATATATATATATATATATATATATATATATATATATATATACAGTATATATGTACATACATAGTATTCAGGTGTTTTTTTTAGTGTAAAAGTTTCTCTTTTCAAATTGAGATAATTGAGATCCTTATTGTGTTTGTGCCAGACAAATACTAATCTGACTGCAGAAAGTAAATTATTTGACTATTTGACACTATTGACATTCCCCCATTAAATAGAGCTGTTCAGCTGTGACGTCCATTTTTTAGGTGAACCCAGAAGCCTAATTTGTCATGGGTTCCTCTGGAATTTCCTATGTGTTTTTATAATGGCAGTTTTGGATTCCTAAGTAAAATAAGGTCTGTGGTAAACATTACTTAAAGGTATAATTGTATAAAGGTACAATGACTGTGTTTAATTTATGTTGTAGAACAAAAAGTCCACTGATCTTCAAGTAATGTTTACCACAGACATTATTTTACTCATAAATCCAAAATTACCATTATAAAAACCCAAAGGAAAAGCTCTAGGGAACCTATGGTTTGAAATAGCTAATTATCTTCTGGGTTTTTGGACTACATCCTGAACAGTTCTGCAAGCAATGTAGCTAACAATTTTTTCAAAAGAGTAGCTTGACTGTAGTAAATACTTTAAATCATGTAGCTTGGGAAGCTGCAGATTCAAAGTACAAACACTGTTTAAAACTAGATATAACGTATTCTGTATGTAAATCATCTTACAAAAATATTCAGTGCTGCATTGAAGAGCAGGCAGAACACTTTCCATTTCAGATGGCTGTTATTGGCTTACGTCCCACATATTGTTAATTTTGTTGTGTCTAGAAGGGGTCATAGAGATAACAAGCAGGTTCAAGTTAAATGGATGAATACATTTCTTGCTTTATTGCTCTCTGGTGATGGAAGACATGCCACCAGAATTCCAGCTTTTCGAAGTGTTTCATTGCAAAATAAAATGACAAGAGCAGCAAAGAGTCAGATTACTCTCTGCAGCAATTGCCTTTCGAGCTGAAGCTAATAACATTTGAGGCAACTATTTCTGGGAAAGGTAAATGAGCACTGACAACTAATTTCAGTACTGGTGTGGGAAACTGTTTCAAAACACTGAAAGGACTGTCTGTCAAACTGCCCTTATTATAATGTAACTGTGGTCCTGTTCATTTTAAAATGGTAATGAAGCGTGCAAGACCAGGGCTGTGTGATATATCAAGTATTCACGATATATTCACAAAATTAAGGAACACTGTCCATATCGCAATGTTTTAATGTGCTTTATATTTGGCCTTGTGACTTGCGAGTATCAGAGCATTAAGAGAAATATATTTTAATAGAAAACAAAACAAAACAAAAACAGCAGAAGTGTTGGTAGGTTTGGTTTATTTACGTGAATCAGTTCAAAATATAATTTTCAATTAATCCAATCATGACTCTGATTTGATATGATTAATTTACATCATCACTCAAAATTTCATAGATTACAATTTAGTAAAATATTGCTATTTATCACTTTTATGTAAATGATTAAATGTGCACTCAGTTATTTTTTTTCTCATTAAAAAAGTTTTGCATCTAAAGAAATTAATCATAGTTATATCATATAACTATATCACATAAACACATGTATAAAATCATGACCACTCACATGAGATGAAGATTTCAGTCATATCAGTAACCTTTTAAAAGCTGTTTTATTTTACATGAAGAGGGTCCCCTCATGGGGCGGCCATGTTAGAATCACATGACTATCCACATTCTACTCGCTAGATCTCAGCAACCACCCTGATTTCCGATACTTTTACTCATGGATTAAATTAATCATGACTGACTGTGAATAGTGAATTTCTACATTGACGTCAGTAACTGAAAACTATTGTGTTTAAGAATATACAATAAAAAAATAAAAAATGATGAGTGCCCCTTTAAATATAATTATTTCTTGTGTCCATTTAGTGAAAAACGGTGTAGAAAACATCACTTTTTTAACTTGATTTATACTGTATTGAATACTGAATGTCATCAAAAGCCTGAAAAATGCTGGGATATAATTTTTAAATCATATTGCCCAGCCCTAGGCAAAACTTAAAAAAATAAAATAAAATAAAAATTGTTAGCATTTGTTTTTCAGTCCGTTATTTGGTGCAATGAACTTTTTCGTCTTTTATTTGAAAGAGGAGGTATGGCATTCTCGTTGCCATGTGGGTTTACTTTTACAGAGTAACAAAGAAAAGCAGGCTTCATATGACCCGTGCAAATTACAAAATCTCTTCAATGCACAGGTGAGAGAAAAACTGCACTTTGTTTTGATTAGAGGTGTAATGCACGAAGAAGCAAAATAAAACAATGATCTATTTCGAAGATTAATATTCAGACATGAAATAGAATTGTTGCTTTCATTCACAGCGCTGAAACTCCCAGCATATTGAGCGTAAAAATACATCTCTAAAAATTTTATTTGAGATTCGCCGATATTGTTTTGATGCAACGGCTTGATTTCACAGATGGAAATTGATTGCGTATACAGTCAACGACAAAGCGACAACATGGCCATTGGATGGGAATCCTAATAATAACTGAGCAAAGTTTATAGCATGCAGTTGTATAGATGTTCTTAAATTACAGGTCACAGTGACATCTAAAATCATATTGATTTCTCTCTAATAGAACTCAAGCCAGGAGGAGTGGCAGCCACCATCTGTCCAAAGCTGTGATGGCTGACAACTCAAAAGGGGGTAAATGGGCTCAGCTTGCCTGAAAAAACTGTGCTGTATGATAACCTGTCACCTCACTTGTACCTGAGTGTTTTGAATGCTAATGATGGTCAAAATATTTGTTGACCTGCCATAGGTTTTGGCTTAGGCATCCAAAGTTAATTAAGAAAGTTAATTAAACTCCATCTGAAATCACAGAGATAAAGGGTCAGAAATGCTCAAGTAAAAACAAGATTAAACAAAACTGGACAATGAGGACATACTGTATCTAAAAGACCATAGTGGACAGCTCAGTATATTTTTCAGTGTGCTTTCCTATGTACATTGTGGAAGTATATGTGCCATTAAGTTTCCCTCAGGGGTACTGAGGAGAAAATGTAGAGAAGAAAAGGAGAGAAGAGAGGTAGAGTGGGGAAAAGAACATGATCCGTATGAACAATACCAGAGCTAATGCTTAGAGACAGAGGCCTGGTACATTGTGGGGGAGGAGACTAACTGGTTTGGGGTCTCTCTAGCTTAGATAGTACACTGTAAAAACATTTAGTCTGAATATATATATATATATATATATATATATATATATATATATATATATATATATATATAATATTATTATATATTATTATTATTATTTATTTTATATATAATATTCTTTTATTATTCAAAAATGTTTAAGTGTTCAACAAATTAATGTCAGGTGGTTTAAACAACATGCAGGTGGCCATGTTGACATGTGACCAAAAAGTGACTGTGTGAGCTAATATACGGTATATACTGTATATCAGATATTTTTAAACTTTTATGAAAAGCCACATAGAAATAGTTATATTTGCAACTCAAAAATATCTTTGAAACTTTTTTTGAAATTAATGATTAAATTGTGTACACTTGTGTGTATTCAAGTTGCAAGGAAAGTGTTGTAATACCTTTTAAAGTCATTAAATCAATGTTTTTGATATTTGGACAGAGAGGAACACTGAGATGTAAAGTGAGTGTAGACGAGGGACCAACCAGAAAAATGCATTATAAGGAAATGTCATAGACAAGAAAGGGGAGAGAAGAGAGAAAAATAGAGGATAAAGAAAATAACTCCTGGAATGACTCCTCCACACCCTACCCGGCATGTTGTTCACAAATTGAGTAAGGAGGAAAGGATGAAAAGAACAACTGAAGCAAACAGGAAAAACAGACAGATGAAGAAGAAGGATGAAGTGATGCATTCACTGCTGCAGTCTCACATAGATTCCATTTGCTTATTATCACAGACACACGCTGGAGGAAAATAAATGTCATAAAGTTTACTATTGCCCTTTAAAACGTGGGACAAAACTGTAACAAAGCTGGTCGGATAAAAGACATCTTTTTGAAAGCTAAAGTACTCTTAAAAAGAACTTTTCTTTCTTTACACAAACTGATAAATATGAAAGATTGTGGTGGTGAAGATAAACAAAGCAGAAAGTGTCATGAAAGTTTTCAAATGTTCTTTGCAACCAGTGCTTCTTGTAATGTCTCATAAATTCACATTTGTTTGTTTTGCTTAAGTTATCTGGCAGCATAATTTGTTTAGGCTATTTCTTTTCAGTGCTGCTGGCAGTTGCTCGTCTGTCTCTGAACTCAGAATGTCCTGGCGTTCTCAAACGAAGTGGCTTTTTGCTCGATGTCGCTCAGAAAACTGTCGCTACTCCTCTCTGACTTCTTTACACAAGTATGAAGTATGAATTTTCTCCCAAACAGATGAGGTTTTTAACACTCTATCAGTTGAGCTACTGCACAATGTGATTGCGCTTGAACAAGCCTGTAAATGTAGTTGGTTATGCAATGCAAACGTTAAAATGTATTGCCTTACAAGTCATGCACTACAGCAAAAGAGTTTCAAAGTCATAAGAAACCAGGCGAAAAGTGTTTTTGAACTGATAATATGCCACTTTACCTGTGATTTGTTTGAAAGTGAATAAAAGTTGTTGTTGGTGTAGCACCTCTAGTGTTCATTTCACCAAGAAACTGCTGTGCGGTGCTGGCGTTCGCAAACTAGGATATCAAAGAAGTGGCTTTTTGCTGGACGTCTCTCAGAAAACTGTCGCTAATCTGACTTCTTTACACAAATATGAAGTATGAATTTTCTCCCAAACAGATGAGGTTTTTAAGGTTAATGCTCTATTGCGTTCAATAAAAATGACCTCCCTACCCTAAACCTTAAACCTAAACCTTACCACTACTGTCATAAAAAGGAAAAGTAAGATGAAAGCAAATTAGGTTTTTAAGGTTAATGCTCTACTGAGTTGTACATTTACAAAACCAACCTCCTAGTTAAACCTTAGAAATAAATCTAACCGACAGTGTAATAAAAAGCAAATGTGACATGAAAAAAAGCAATTGCTGAAGAAACCACATCGTTTTGTGGTGCTTCTATGACACTTTTGGCTGATATGCTCTTCTGATATGCTCACTCGTACACTGGTACTTTTGCTTCACAAGTGCAACACTCTATCAGTTGAGCTACTGCGCAATGTGATTGCGCTTGAACAAGCTTGTAAATGTAGTTGGTTATGCAATGCAAACATTAAAATGTATTGCCTTACAAGTCATGCACTACAGCAAAAAAGTTTCAAAGTCATAAAAAACTGATAATATGCCACTTTACCTATGATTTGTTTGAAAGTGAATAAAAGTTGCTGTTGGTGTAGCGCCTCTAGTGTTCATTTCACCAGGATACAGCTGTGATATGTACAACAAGCTGCATAAAAATCATTTGCAAAAATGTAGGTACAGTAATGTTACTATACGAGATGAAGATGGACCTAGAGGTAAGCACATGTGCTGTGGTGCCTATGTGGACAACAGGAGATTAAATCTAGCATGCATCATTTCCCGATTCCATTACCATGATCCCATTACCAGGAGATCGGCTCTTTTAACAATAAAGCAGGACTACAGCCACCATATTTAGTGTTTTGATTTCTTCCATTTATAAATACTGTATATGAACTGTGGTCTGTCTCCTCCCCTATAATGTCTCTGCAAAACATACTGCTGAATCGCTGCAGGCATCTGACAAGGCACTTGCATATAGAGATGTGCAAAGGTCGTCGAATAATCAACTAGTCGTCTATGTTAAATTCTCTACTGTCAGTAATGCTCCCAAATTTGTGAGGTATTGTGGAGAGATTAAAGTTTGATTCAGTCTGACACTGCTTCAATAAATAGTTGCAGTTAAAAAGGTTTGAACTACTGGATGTCATAACCTGGATGTGTACCCGGATGTAGAAGTTCCAGCAAGAAGAAAGGGAGCGGAAAGCAGGGTGGTTTTAGAGTCTAGCAAACACAGTCTTTGGCTTTTCAGCTTCACAAAAGAGCATTGGCTTTTCAGCTTCACAACAAAATATGCACTTTAGCTTCACAACAAAATATACACTTCAGCTTCACAACTTCGGGTTTCTTTGTCCCTGATTCTCTCTCTGTCTCTCCATCGTCCTCAGCAGCCTTTTCAAGCCCGTCTTCATCGTCACAGTAATGAGAGACAGGTGTTTAGTGTTAACAATCACCAGGTGACCGACACATAACCACATCCCACTCCACTTACCCCCACCGCCTGACTCAGGCCCGGGCAATGTCCAGCCTGCTAAACCCCCCCCCTTCCCATTCCTGGAGAGTAAATCAGCCACAACCATCTGCGGCCCTGGCCTGTGGACCACCTTAAACTTGAAGGGCTGAAGTGCCAGGTACCAACAAGTGATCCGCGCGTTGGCATCCTTCATGCGGTGGAGCCACTGAAGCGGGGCATTATTCGAGTGGGGGATGAAGGCCCGCCCCAGCAGGTAGTAGCGGAGGGTTAGGACCACCCACTTGATGGCAAGGCACTCCTTCTCTATGGTGCTGTACTTAGTCTCTCTCAAAGAGAGCTTACGACTAATTTACAGCATGGGGCGCTCCACCCCCTCCACCTCCTGCAAGAGCACGGCCCCCAATCTCCTCTGTTCCTCTGTGATGCATCCGTCTGTAAAATAAAGGGGAGAGCGAAGTTAGGAGCATGTAAATGTGGCCTGCCACAGAGTGCAGATTTCACTCTCGTGAAACTCTGTTGGCACGCCTCCGTCCACTGGACCGGATCTGGTGCCCCCTTTTTAATGAGATCAGTCAAGGGGCTGGGGACATCAGAAAAATTAGGAACAAACCTTCTGTAATAGCCAGCCAGCTCCATGAACTGCCTCACCTCCTTTATGGATTTGGGACGTGGGCAGGCCACTATCACTGCGGTCTTATCAATTTGGGGTCATACCTGCCCATGTCCCAAGTGGAAGCCCAGATACCATACTTCCACCCGCCCAATTGCGAACTTTTTCGGGCTTGCCATGAGCACCGCCCGCCTCAGCAACCTCAGAACAGCTCTCAGATGCTGCATATGCCTCTGCCAATCATTAATGTATATAATGATGTCATCTAAATAGACGGCGGCATACGCAGCATGTGGCCGGAGAATCTTGTCCATGAGGGAGCCCCAAACAAACCAAACGGAAGAGTGATGAATTTGTGTAATCTGACCGGTGTAGAAAAGGCATTTTTTTTATCTGGATAATGGAATTAAGGAGATCTGCCAGTATCCCTTAGTTAAATCCAGTGTCGAATAAAATTGAGCCACACCCAACCGATCAAGCAGTTTGTCAATTCGGGGCATTGGGAACGCATCAAATTTAGACACCGCATTGACTTTCCGGTGATCAACACAGAACAGGGCTGACCCATCACTCTTAGGTACAAGAACAACCGGGCTGGCCCAGTCGCTGTGCGATTCTTCTATTACCCTCATTTTGAGCATCTAATTCGTCCCGAATCACTTTTTTCTTATGTTCGGGTAAGCGGAACGGCCGACTACACACTATCACTCCCGGTGGGATCTCGATATGGTGTTGTATGAGGTTAGTACGACTGGGAAGAGGAGAGAACACGTCTGCAAACTCGTTTTGCAATTTGGCTACCTCCGTGAGCTGGGACGATGAGAGGTGGTCTCCACAAGGGACCAGGGTGAATGAGTCGGATTTGAACTTCACCTCTGGACCGAGCTCCACCCTCTCCAGAACTACCATCGCTATGGACACAGGGACTGTCTCTCTCCATAATTTAAGGAGGTTGAGGTGGTAAATTTGATGTGCTCCACCTCTATCCGTTCACTTAACCTCATAATCGAGATCCCAGACTCGCCGTGTAACCTCAAAGTGTCCTTGCCACTTGGTGAGCAAATCTGAGCTATATGTGGGGAGTAATACAAGTACTTTGCCTCCCAGTGTAAATTCCCGTAGCTGGGTACCCCATTATACAGCCGGCTTTGTGTCTCTTGAGCTTGGAGCAAATTTTGTTGTGACAACTGACCCAGTGTGTGTAGCTTTGCTCGAAGATCAAGGACATACTGAATTTCATTTTTGCTTTAGGAAGGTCCTTCCTCCCACGCCTCCCATATGATATCAAGCACCCCGCGGGGCCGGCGTCCATACAGGAGCTCGAAGGGGGAAAACCCCGTGGAGGCTTGCGGGACCTCCCTGACTGCAAATAATAGGGGTTCCGGCCATTTGTCCCAATTTCTAACACTCTCATGTACGAACTTGCAAATAATATTTTTCAGGGTTCAATTAAATCATTCCACCAGCCCATCAGTTTGTGGGTGATAAACGCTGGTGCGAATCGATTTAATCCCCAGCAATTCATACAGTTTGTGTAGTGTTCATGACATAAACGTTGTGCCTTGGTCGGTGAGGATATCTTTCGGAATCTCCATCCAGGAGATAATTTTGAAGAGTGCCTCTGCAACACTGCATGCTGAGATGTTGCAAAGAGGCACTGCTTCTGGATATCATGTTGCATAATCCACCAGGACTAATACAAAGCGGTATCTGCGTGCTGACTGTTCAATTGGCCTGACGAGGTCCATACCAATTCTTTCGAAGGGGGCCTCGATTAATGGTAACGGGCGCAATGGCATTCTTGGAGTGGCTGGTGGATTCACCTCCTGACATTCACGGCATGCCGCACACCATCTGCATACATCCCTGCGAATGCCCGGTCAATAAATTCAGGCCATTAAACGGTGTAGTGTTCTTTCTTGTCCCAAGTGACCTGCCATAGGATTGTGGTGAGCCGCCTGGAAAAGAGTTTCCCGATGGCTCCTCGGGACTTATAACTGGGTTGTATTTTCATAGGTTTGAGTGTCCTGTGTCACTCGATACAACCGGTCCCTAATAATTGAAAAATATGGATATGTGAGAGCGACGTCAGGCTGGAGCTGCTGGCTATCGATTACTCTCACTCGGTCAAAGGCATGCCTAAGGGTTTCATCACATGACTGCTCTAGAGGGAAATCCCCTTCCGGAAACTCCCTAAGGATGGGAATGCCGGAGAATTCCCCTCCTCTGTCATTCTGATGTTGAGCAGACGTGGACGGCCCCGGCTCCGCCTCCCCAGCCATCGTGTCACATGTCACACACAAAGATTTTGGTTTGCATGGCCCATCCACACATAATGCTTTTAATAATCTTTTAAACCCTGGCCAACTGGTACCCAATGGCCTCCACTCTATGCTTTACTCTATGAAATTGAATAACAGTAGTCACTACCAGATATTTGTGAACATCCCCATGCACACACCTCACCATCACCTTGTGGTTTGTACCCAAAGCCCTGTCATGAACCAAGCCGTGGTGGATCGAGGTTTGATTTCAGCCTGAATCCATCAGGACTTAGTATGTACACCCCTTAATTTTTACCAGAATACGGTACATCCCTGCTCGATCGGGGGCAGTCTGTGGCATATCGGGTACCCGGATCCATGTCTCCGCCTCCCTTACTAGACACCGGCTTTGGACGTGTCTCGGTTCCCCTCAACTCCGGCAGACTGGCCCAGGCTTCCCCGCTGCACTTGTGGCAGCGGAGACATCAACCTGGGAAGGACGACGGAGAGGGGTAGGGGAGGGGGCCGGCACATAGTGGTGTTTCCAGGGAGTGGGTATAGGGTGAGAGGGAGGAGAGGGAGGGACAAGAGGAGGAGAAATGAGAGAGGGAAAGAGAGAGAGAGAGAGAGAGTTGGACTGCCGCTCGCCGGCTTCCAGATAGGCCACCATGTGGGTTTTGGCCAGCTGGACGGAATCATCCACAGACGTGGGGTGATGGCACTGGACCCATTCTGCAGTTCTGCTGGGCAGGTGAATGGTTAGTTGCTCCAGCACCATCAGCTTGATGACATCTTCCACGCCGGGGCCTTCCTTGGCCAGCACCCATCTTCGGCAGGCATCACGGAGCTGCTGGGCTAATGCGAACGGGTGGCCAGTGTCATTCAGGTGTAATTCAGGCTACACCGCTTATGAAGTTGTTGGTGGCTGCGGCCAACCCGTTGCAGGACAGCGGTCTTCAGCTTGATGTAGTCCAGGCAGTCCTCAGCTGGTACTTGCTGCACCGTGAGCTGGGCCTCCCTGATAAACAGCGGCAGCAGGTGGAGGGCCCATTGGGTTTGCGGCCAGCCGGAGGTGGTGGCCGAATGTTCAAAGAAACTCAGGATTGCCTCCGACTCGTCCTGGGGGCCCATCTTTGGGAGCAGCAGCTGTGGCTTCAACACTGCTTCCGGGGCCACAGTGGAGGAACCACCTGGAGCTAATGCCGATCCTCAGCTTGGGCTTGGAGGAGCTCCTGGAGACACCGATCTTGCGCGAGGAGGGCTTGGTGGTGGGTCTCCTGGATGCTGGCCAGGGTATGGATGACTTCGTCCAGCGGTGAGGTGTCCATGGCGACCAGTCTTCTTCCTTTTCCTGGGTTTCGGCACCAATATAGAAGTTCCAGCAAGAAGGAAGGGAGCGGGAAGCAGGGTGGCAGTCCAGTTAAGTCAAGTTTTAATGGTTTTAGAGTCTAGCAAACACAGCCTTTGGCTTTTCAGCTTCACAAGAGAGCATTGGCTTTTCAGCTTCACAACAGTATATGCACTTTAGCTTCACAACAAAATATGCACTTCAGCTTCACAACTTCGAGTTTCTTTGTCCCTGACTCTCTCTCTGTCTCTCCAGCGTTCTCGGCAGCCTTTTCAAGCCCGTCTCCGTCGTCACTGTAATGAGATACAGGTGTTTAGTGTTAACAATCACCAGGTGATGGTCCTTACCGCTTTCCTCTCTCCCCAGTGATAAACACGACCACGTCCCGCTCCACACCGGAATTTTGTCTTGCAGTTCTGTGTTTTTGAATGCACAGCGAGGATCACCCTGAAGCACTCCGGTTACATTGAAGTGTGTCATTCTTCGTTCAGGATGCACATAAGCAGTTTTGTACCACTCTGTATTGGAGCCTTGCTTTTTCTTACTTTTCTTACTTTGATTGTTATGTGCAATAATATGTATGTATTATACTTATTATAATACTTATTTTGCTTATTTATTTGTTGAACATCCATTAGTTATGATGTTGAAGTGCTGAGATTATCATCCATATACCTGTCTGAAACGCGTCTGATCAGGGTCACATGAATAAAACGGAGCCTAATTATATTTAGATTATATATAGACTTATCCTTAACACCAACAAGTCGACTAGACATTCAAACAACCAACAGACTATTTGCTTATGAAAGTTGGTAGATTTGCACATCACTCACTACTTGGGTACACTAACAGTGCCATCTTTCAACATCAGACATCATCGCCAGGTAACCCTGCCACGGAAAAAAAGTCCACGGAGTGCTGGAATTCTGCTGCATTTATTTTCGTCCACAGTACCACAAACAAAATCACACCATATCCTAACCAGGCGCAACTCAATATAGCGACAAGGGATGAATCTAAGCATATCTCTTCATCTATACAACTTTGTATAAGCTCTTTTAGAAAATATCTGAGGATAAGAAGAACAGCACTAGATGTAGGCTATTACAAAAGGCAGTTCTCCCAACCACACACCTAGAAACAAAAAGCTTCATCTCAGCTTCACAAAGCTACAAGTCTCCTTTCAGTCCCCCAGTCTCAGCCTTAAAGGTTATCCTAACTTTTAGCTGTGACAATAAAAGATTTATCAAAGGTAATTTTGCCTTTTCAGAAGCTTATTATCTGAGAGACACTTTATGGGCCCATTAAGCAGTTTCACAAACAAGAAAGCAATTAACTCCATGAATTATTTTGAAACCGTAACCAAATGCTGCTTATAAAATTAAGTCAAATATTTGTTGTTTCAATTCAGATCTGAAGGTAAGATACACAAAAGTCAGCTTTGTGCAAAAGAGATGTGATATGTTTCCATGTGTGAGGGGATATACTGTATACATAAATTATCTAGATACAAGAGCTAAAATAATTGCCAACCAGGAAGTGCCCAAATACTTTTTCTGTATTACACTAAATTTGCACTGTATGGCTGTTGTTTTATCCTAAGATATTTTTATTATTATTATTAGTTTTATTTTATTTGTATAACTGTTTTGCTTGAAAATTATGCTTGTACTGTCTTTAAAATAAATGCAACTTGGTTTGATATATTTTAAATAATCTATATATTTAAATAATGTAATTAATCGAATTACAAGAATGTAATTTTGAATAATCTAAATAATCTTAATCTGCATTTGAGAGTTTGTATATATATATATATATATATATATATATATATATATATATATATATATATATATATATATATATAGTTTTATATGTTTAGGACATATCTATAAACACTGTTCATAACTATATATGGATGGATGTATGGATGGATGGGTGGATGGATCTCCAGATAGATAGCTCTGTATAGAAGTTTGCATGCATAATATCAATACAATCAGCTCCAAACAATGCATGCATCTTAGGTGAACACATGTGAAAATTTTGTTGTCTAGCTGTTTACTTGCTCGCTGGGTGCTTTAATACTGCTTGAGCCCTTTGCCTCAGCCTGGAGACACCATAGCGACCATACTCACTGTGATTATGCAGCTGCTGCTGGCTTCACTGGGCCTCCCAATGAACTGACATAGGGCAAATCTGCTCTGCCTAACACTCACTACAATGGGCATTATTTCTGTGCAACCCCAGTCCATTTAAGCATACAGCAGTTTAGTATCAAAAGTATTATTATTATTATTATTATTATTATTATTATTATTATTATTATTATTATTATTTTCATGAATGTTCAAAATTTCATTTAATGGGCTATATGACAAATACTACAATGTCCGATTTAAAATACCAGTGTCACATAACAGCAAAACAGAAAGCACACGACATGACCCATTGCAACTCCTCTTCGACTTACGGTTGGTGAAGTAACCCACAACCCACAGTGCTGAGAAAAGACCCTGACACAATTATTGTGGAGACATTGCTGCACGCCTCCCTGTCAATCAAACGCTTGACTTCTAAATGCAGCCTCAAAGTTGCCCTTTCACACCCATTTGGATTCCGCTCCGAGCTCGTGTTACAACTGTATACGGCATGGAAACTGACATGTATGCGGCAAGCGAGAGACGCGTCCAATCCGGAACGTTTCTATCAGCGAAGCTGTATAAACTGCAAGCGTGCGCGACGCCACAGTAGACAGCGTTGTTGATTACAATGGGAGCGTCTACGCGTGAGTCGCGCGCTGTTCAAGTTAAAGCACACCCAGCGCTTTAATTGTTATTTTGTTGTTAAAGTTTAACAGAGGGGAATCCAACTCTTTTAAGCACCCTCACAAAAGCACATTACCATAAGAAATTAAGGCATGGCAGGCCTATTAAAGTATGAATAAAACACGTTACTACCAAATAATACGAGTTCAAGGAACTTGGTGCTTCAATTAGCCTACTTGATAATAATAAATAAGTTAACACACAACTAGCTGCAAATACGTCCTATTTATAGCAATACAATGTACACTGATTTACAACAACTGCAGGCTACTGTATGTTTTGCCATGCACAGGGGCCATAGCCTACTGTATAACAAATGCTGACAATGTTACACTAAAACGAAATGTTTGACTAAAACACCATGCCTTGAATATGTCTAAACTAAAGGAACGAGTTTTTTTCCAGCAAGCTCAGTGTGTCAAACTGAAAGTGTCTTCTACTGTACATATCCAGCACTACGAACACCGGCATCATATCTGAATGTCATCAAGCCCAAAGTTGGATGCTATTTCAAAACCTGGCTATTTTTTTTTTTTTTTTCTCATAAACGTTCGTATCGTAAAAGTGTCTTAACCTGATGCGTGGTGTCAAATCTACCACAGTAACTGGTTAACTGCAGACAAAGAATAACGGGACATGAGAGATTAAAGACGGGAGGCGCTCCGACAATGAGGGAGTGTGTCTACACACGGCGGTTAGAAGAACCAGTGATGACTTTAAGTAAAATATATAATGCATATTGGAAATTACGCCGAATATCGGACTTATAATACTCTGCTAATATTCTATTTTTAAAAAGCCGTTGATTAAGGAAATAATACGGGATGGTTAGCCGGTATGCTAGCAGGCTGCAGATGGGAGGCACTGGCTATCCCATCACCCCAGTGCTGGAATAACGGTTGGGTATTTATACAGCAAAAAGATGCGTTAAATAGACATCCGCTCCAGAGGATTCACCAAAATATCTTAAATCTAACACGATTTTCCAATTTTCACTCTTGATAAATAGGGGAATACGGCTGTTATGCACAAGCCTCGCCTTTCTGACAGGTTTGTAGCAAAGGCAAGTGGCTTCCATAGATCTTACCTTCAATGATGACAGCCCCGGTGCACGAACAAAATACTTCCGAGGAATAACGATGGTATGGTTTATTTCCAAATGGATTTCTTTGCCAGCAAGTTGAAACAAGCGAGAGAAAAATCCGCCGGCTTGCCTCTCAAGTGATGGAAGCAAAATGAATCCACGCGTTGCTGTGGGTATCTAGGAAATGCTCGTCTCTCTGCCGCTCCCTGCCAAATAATGACCCCTCCCACCGAATCCCCAGCCACACAGAGCGCTTGCTAAATAGTGAGCCATGTGGTACCAAACGGTCAAATTGCGGAGGCTCTGTAATGCGCGTGCGCAGTGAACGCGGCGAGACAGAGCGCAGCGCCTGGGTGGGCGTGGCGAAGATGCTGCTGCGCATCTTTGTTAAATAGTGATGGCTCAGCTGGAGCGTGTATGCAGTGATAGGCTTATTGGCAGTTGACGAGTGTTTTGATTTGTGTTCGTCATCTCTCTCTCTCTCTCTCTCTCTCTCTCTCTCTCTCTCTCTCTCTCTCTCTCTCTCTCTCTCTCTCTCTCTCTGAAATAGGCCTAATATGTTTATAGAAAGCACGTTTACAAACGAATTATATTTGCCAGTCTTAAAAACTAGCTGCTTGAATGTTACTTTTTTTTCCCCTTTTTGATGACACATAATTAAAAGTTAATCACTGTATCATTAAGAAATCCACATGTTTGAATATATAGCTAACAGAAGGGTTACACAATTTGATTTAAAGGAATAGTTCACCAAAAATTTTCATCATCATGTTCTTCCAAACCCATCTGCTGTTATGTATTCCATGGAATACAATGTGAGAAATTATGAAGAATCTTTACAGAGATTATTTAGATACAAAAACTGATCTTGTTGTTCAAAGTGACCATGGCTGTCAAGCGCCAAAAAGGCTTGAACATGCAAAATATTGTGTGCAAAAGTCTTAAGTTTTGAATCCATTTGATAGCTTTGTATGAGGAACAGACCAAAATTTAAGTTGTTATTCACTAATAATCTTCCCTTCTGCCGAAGCTCTGAAATCTCATTCGCAATCGTGTTTACATTTAAAAATGGTGCGCTGATGCATTGTGCCAGATTTTACATAATTGACGCCAAAACAGCATTGGTTCTCACAAGTGTTGTAACTGAACGTGACACACCTGTTAGAATTTTCTCTGAAATATCTAAATTTCAGTCTGTTCCTAAGACAAAGCTATTGTATGACTTTAGATGACTTATAAACTATAATTCATTAGTCTTTTTGAATACTTTTATGGTGTTTTTTGTTCTTTTTTGGAGCCTGACAGCCGTGGTCACTATGAACTGACATTGTATGTAAAAAAGCTGTGTGAAGATTCTTTAAAAACTCTCCTGTTGTGTTCCATGGAAAACAGCCTACGGATTAGGAATGACATAGAGGTAAGTAATTAATGACAAAATTTTGAAAACAGGTCACCCTCTGTCCCTAGTGAACCCTGAGTTGTGGACATCCATTTCTTTCTTTCAGGAGTATGTCTAGTCTACCATGCTGTCATGCTATCAAGCTGACTTGCATGTCAGTTATATATCAGAAGGCTGTCAGGACCACAGACCAGGGATATATACTTGTAAAAATGGCAGCCAATAGTGATGCACAAATCCTGAAACAACTTTGTAGATAATTAAATAAGTATTCTAATCTAATTAAATCAATTAGTCCATACATTACATTAATCAGATGCTTTTATCCAAAGCAAATTACAGTGCACTTATTACAGGGACAATCCCCCCAGAGCAACCTGGAATTAAGTGCCTTGCTCAAGGACACAATGGTGGTGGCTGTGGGGATCAAACCAGCAAACTTCTGATTACCAGCTATGTGCTTTAGCCCACTAGCACCACCACCACACCATACATTTATATGTGATTACATTGGATAGTAAGGGAATAACTATCTATTTTAATAATGCAGAGCAGTGCAGTACCTGAAGTACATAGTGTCCTACTAGTGTAAATCCAACCTTTTCCACTTTTTTATTTTGCTTATTCTCACACTTCAACCTCTGCCAGAGGTTGGCAGTATGCATAATGAATGTGCTGAATGTATGTTAAGAGGTTTACATATTCATAAAGCTGTAGTAAGCGGGTGTATACCAGTCTAACAACATGACTTCTTCTGTTCGAAATACACAACATCCAGGAAGAGTAGCAAAACCCATCCCTCAAATCATGATTAAAACAAGCCATAAATATTGCATTCACTTATGAAACTTGGATTGTGCTTTGGCTACATCTGAAAATCAAATAATGACTAAAATCAATTATAAACACTGCTCAGCATGTTTGATTCTCATGGAATAGCTCACCATAAACTGAAAGTTGTGTATTAACTTATTCACCCTCATGTCGTTCCAAACCTGTATGACTTTCTTTCTCAACCCTAGAATACATATGTAACTTCAACCCCCTTAAATGCATATGTGGGTAAAAAAAAAACCCATGTAAAATTTAGATGCTTACTCTTTATAAAATGTCTTATTTTTTCAAGAAAATAAACTACAATGATAATTTGATTAGTCATTTTAATTTTTAAATAGTTGATATATATTTTAATCAGTTGTAAAGAGTATCAAACACATTGAAAATGAAGTCAGAGTTTTAGGTGAAAGTGTGAAAATTAAGTCGTAGTTTTAGGTGAAAGTGTAAAAATGGCTGTATAACAGAATTATGGAAAATTTCCAAGTTTGGTGGTAAAATATATGAAATGTCTCAACAACTCTACTCACACAAAAACATACAAATAAGTGCAATGGACTAGGATAAAATAAAATAAAATAAAAAATATAAAAATTATAAACTTGTTAAATGACAACCTTATGTACTCTATATTGCCATATGACACTACGGTATTACTATATTACTCCATGTAGCTATATTTGTTGTTTGGAGTGGTGAGGAGTATTGAAAAAAGAAAAGCTGCAGGTTCAAATACACTAAGAAGTGGTCCAGAAGCAATAACCATTGTGCTCTTGCAATGAACAAGTCATCTAACCTCAAGTTTATCCATAAGTACTGTCCCTGTGATTGGTGTAATGTCAAGCACTTTGGTATATAAGCATAGGCTTAATGACCACTTTTTATACTTGCATACTACACATGAATATGAACATGGTATTTAACAAATATTTAATTACATAACAAATGGAAACGGAAAGCAATCGGTGTATTTCAAATATAATACCAGTGTTAAATGCCTTGTATCCCATAGGATACACATACGGGTTATATAGGACCCATATACAGTGCATTCTAGGAGTGGTGATGCAAATTTTCTTATAATTTGAATAATATCCACACACACACACACACACACACACACACACACACAATAAATTTCACATGACAGAAGACACCTTAATTAACGAATACCTGGAGTGGTAGATCAAAAGACCACTTCATGTGAAAAATTATGTCTCAAAAACTTGACGCTGAGTCAAGCAGAACACAAAAGTAGATGCTTTAATTAATATTGTTGGATGTCTTCTCACACAGTCACTTTTCAGGTACAGTTTTTCCTGGAATTAATGTGCTATACTAACTTCATTTCTGGAACAG
The DNA here is from genome assembly GCF_019703515.2 of Myxocyprinus asiaticus. Classification (NCBI taxonomy): domain Eukaryota; kingdom Metazoa; phylum Chordata; class Actinopteri; order Cypriniformes; family Catostomidae; genus Myxocyprinus; species Myxocyprinus asiaticus. The sequence continues at coordinate 42,751,873 of NC_059351.1, forward strand.
TACAGAGACTTTCCAAAACACTCTGCATAGCCATGTGGAAAACAATGCCGTTAGGAAACTGAAAATCAAGTTTTCTAACAAAAACAGATTAGTGTGGACATAGCCTTACTTATTCAACATGCCTCGATAACTACTTTTCTCACACCCTTCAGATTTTGCTCCATTTCCACTCCTTTGATATGTCATATTTTAGATTGTTCGTGGACACATGCTCACTAACAGAACAGAGGCTTCCTACTGAGCACTGTATGCCTGCTGAATTAGAAGACAAGAGTGTTAGCAGGCAATTACAAAATGCTGATATTGTGCATTGCATGTGAAACAGAATTAAACTTGAGTTTGAGCCAATATTTGAGGTCTGTCGTAAGTCACTTTAATGCATCCTTTGGGATGCAATAAATGTAAACAAGGTTGCTGAATGCAGTAGAAATGAACTGAAGGGGTCAGCATAGGTGGTTTTATGGTAACAGCAATAAAGACTTTAAAGCTCTTTTATCATTACCCTTTGCCTTAAGTCTCAGTAAGTTGGGAGTTAAATTTACACCTGGGGGGCGCCAAAAGCAAGTAAATTTTTTTCATAATCAGACAAGATTTTTATTAGATGTAGGTTTTAAGGTGTAAAACGTACCTCTCTAACCTAAAACTCTAACCCAAACCTAACCAATAGTGTCCTAAAAGCAAATGAGAGGTGAACAAAACAGACATCCTTACCCTTAACCCTTACCAGTTGGAGCGTTCAAATTTGGGAACAATTATTACCATGGTTCCTGTCTCAGTATCTTCGCCGTCCAATCACCAATTTTATTTCTGAAAACTGCCAGATACTCATGACAATATAATCTAAAAGCACATATGATTGCTTAAAAAATGACATGACTGTCGGCGTTCATCAGACAGGCAGTTAGCCTCTATTTGTGAGCAAATTTCTGTGAAACTTGCCAAATAAACATTAGCTAGCAATACTATGTACATTTTAACTAAAAATCAATAACTTTTTTTGCCAATTTTGTCACTTGTGAAAAATCCGCCTGAATTAATATGGGGCAGAGAACAGACGCTTTTCAGACCTGCCTGGAAACTGGCCTACTAGTTAGATAAGTTATCTAGATTGTTGTTTTTCCCATGTAATAAAAAAAAAAATGGTAGATATCTTTCTATAATTTAGCAGATAGCCTTACCCATCCATCACACAGACATGATTTTAGATTGTGTGTAGCTTTCTTTTCACAAGGAAAGTGTTAGAGGGCTGTCTGCAGTTGGACATTCTGCTTAGTCTGCAAGCTTTTGGTGACTATTCAGTGTATGGATTGTGAAGAACACACTGCTGGCTACCAACTGTTGTACTTTTTCTTTTCTGTTGTATAGATGGATAGAGACTATGGCTCCCTGCTCAGCACCCTCAAGAGGAGGAGGCAGCTGACTGCTGATGAGCTTAGGTTCATAGCAGAGGAGGACATGGCTCATGAGGGCATGAGCACACAGGAGGAAGATCTGCTGGACCAGGAACTACTGCAGGAAGACCCGGACCACGAGGAAATGGAGGATGAGATGAAACCTGATCCCCAGCCAAGACCATCAACTGGGTATGTATGAATGTGTATGTATTGTTTGTTTCTATTTCTCATATGACTGATACTCACAGTAACACTAACACTGTTACTCATATTATGTTGGGTATGGCTAGCCATTCTCGCACAGGTCCCAAGTCAACTAGAAAGCATAAACGCTTCCCTGACTCTGTTTCTTATCCCTCGTCCTCTGACATTGATTCACAGGCACCAAAACCTCTCCCATTTAAGCCTAGCCATCCATTCGGTATTGACTTAGGAAGCGTGCGTCACACTGTGTGGTCAACCTCCAATATGATGTTGCGAGAAACTGACTTTTTCATGCTGTTTTTTACTCAGGCTGTAGTTGCTGAAATATGCAGCTTTACAAACCGTCAGGGGTGGGAGCTCGTCCTAAACTGTCTGTCATATTCCAGCTACCAAGGAGCTTGGATGGAGGTGACCCCCGATTAATTTGACAAATTTCTTGGGTTGCTCATTTACACGAGTTTTCAATTCTCCCTGATTCCCATCATCATTGGGGAACCAAGTCACTTCAGGACTCGTAGGTGAGGGGATTTATGTCACGTGACCGCTACAAGGCTCTTTTAGCAGCTCTACATGTTGTAGACCCTACCACAGAGGATAATCAGGATCACCTTAGGAAGTTGCATTGTCTTATGGACCACCTCAAACAAAAATGCCAGCAGCTCTTTCAGCCTAACCAAAATCTCGCAATAGATGAACGTATGGTCAAGTCTAAAGCTCGGTCAGGATTTAAACAATACATGAAGGGCAAGCCTACTCGGAGGGGTTTTAAATTATGGGTAATTGCAACATCAGACTCGGGGTATACTCTCAACTTTAATGTTTACACAGGTAGTCATGATGGGCGTGTCACTGACTTGTCCACCAAAGTAGTTGAATCGTTACTGCAGCCATTCAAAGACCAGGACCACAATGTTTGGTTTGACAACTTTTACACATGCCCAGCTCTTATGGTTAAGTTGTTAGAAATGGGAACTAATACCTGTGGGACATGCAGGGTGAATCGTAAACTGTTTCCTGCAGAATTTAAAGACATCAAAAGATGGGAACGCAAGACAGCTAATGGGGATATGAGGTGGTGTAGGATTGAGGGGAGTATACTTGTAATTAAGTGGAAGGACACGCGTGCAGTTACATGCCTCTCCAATTTCCACAATGCGAATGGCTCAACCGAAATTACTAGGTTTGTAAAAAATTATGCCGACTGGACAAAATAAGCAGCCCTCCAGCCCACTGTCATCAGCGATTATAACAAAAACATGGGTGGTGTTGATAGGTCAGACCAAATGATAAAATCTTACGACATCCTACAAAAAACTCAGAAGTGGTGGAAGACTATTTTCTTCTACTTCATAGACATTGCCGTCATCAATACTTTCACATTGTTTAAGGAATGGCAACACATTCATGTGGCACCAGGGAATGAGCGTAGACTGGTGAACTTAAACCAGATTTCAGAGAAAACCTGGCTCATCAGCTGGGAGGTATCAATATTCACGCAAGTACCATTTGCATACAATAAAGCCTGTAGTCCCTCCTTCATCATCACTCCACACAGCCCATGTCCCTAAATCTTAGAGTCCTCTAAGGGATGTTGGCTATGCTATCGGAAAAGTAGGACTGAAAATAAAACTAAAATAGCTTGTTGCGTACTGGAATGTAATGGCAAAAGACTTTGCTTGGTTCGCGATAGGAACTGTTTTCAGTCTTGGCACTCAGCTGAGTGTGACCAGTTTCACGAAGAGGCCTAGGTTGTGCTGTGTTTACTGGTGTTGTCGTCCTCCCCCTCCCCTCTTTTCTCCCTCTCTTCTCTCCACAGGTATTGCAGTTGTTGAGTATTTATGAATTTATATATATTCTGTTCCTGCACTCTTTATTAAAAATGTATTTATTGTAGACAGTTCGAAAGTTTGATTTTGTATGTTTTGCTGTGTAATTCTGTGTAATTCTAATTCTAATTCAAATTAAATAAAGTGTGTGTTTTATTGAACACATAAAATGTATATTTCAGTGTTTGTCCTTCAATTTCAGATGCAATCTCAATTTATTATTACAGGTGCTCAAAAGGAGTATTTGAGGAGTGGTCATGTGAAATGTACTGTATCTTAACATTCTAAATGTTTGTTTTATTCCATTTTCCCACTAATCACTAGCATGGTCATAACTTTTAAACAATAGATTATATTTCTAATCTGTCTGCTATTCTACATTGCCCACAAAATTATATATATTTCATACACTCTAAGTTTCCCAGTAGCTTGTAATTAAAATGGTTGAAAATGCAGTTGTCTGATGAAATATGGTGGCCGGAGAAGATTTTCGTAAAAATTGCTGTGTGAAATCTTATTGATAAAGGATGATTAGCCTTAAATAATCATACATATATTTATATAATTTGAAAGCCCTAGTTCTTCTCTTCAATATGGTATATACAGTTCAGGTGTGTGATGTTATATGAATATGAATGTAATATGAATATGGATATGAATATCATATTCTGGCACAGAATGGAATTTTCGGAATTTTGGGCTCAGACTTTAAAGAGTTAACCAACACCTAAACCTAACTGATAGTGTTGTAAACACAAATGAGTAGTGTTGGGTAACATTACTTTTAAAAGTAACTCGCTATAATATTGCGTTACTCCTTAAAAAAGTAACTTAATTAATTAAAAACTTATTTTTTATGGAAAATAAAGTGTTATGTTACTTTTGCGTTACTTTTGTGTTACTTTTGCATTACTTTTTTCTCACAGTCACTTTCTCTTCTGCTACACTAAGCATTCCAAACAAAATAAGCCATGCATTGCATATAAGAGACATTACAGGTCATGCTAGCTACTGTACAACACTCATGTCAAAACAACATAGTAAACAAACATCATATTTATAATAAAGAATCAATAACATGAATATGCATGATTTGTTTTTCCATCAACATGGCAGCCACGACTTCGTCAGCTCCTCATGCACTTCCGGGAAGAATGGCACTGGAGCGGGGCACGGTTGCTTTGAGCTGCACTGGCCTCATACCCGTAGGTAGAAGGACCGAGGCGGGGAGCCGCTGGGGTGGCTTGCTTTCTTATGAAAGCAAGCCACGACCGCAACGTTGCCATGGTCATGTTCTCGCAGTGAGAACATGAACCATTCACAAACGCTGCTTACGTGTGGGTCGCGCCCAGACACGAAAGACAGCGATCATGACCATCCGAAGTTGAGAGGTAAAGACTGCAACCAGGAATAACACACAATCGGAAAGGCATCTTTGAAAAGACGCATCTTTAAAAACACGTTCTGTGTGTTTGCTCTTTTAGAGAAATATATACTCTTTTAGAGGGGAAAAATGATCTTTCAGAAAATATACTCTCTAGTTTTTCTGCCGAAGCACCCAGGGGCGTTCTCTGCAGTGCACCAGTGCAGAGGAGGGAGAAGCCGCTGAAATGCGCCGTCAGATCCAGCAGAGGTGAATGAACAGTGATATTCAGCTCAATGAGCATGACCGTTCGGCTCTGAAGAGAAAATCTGAATGAGTGGTTGCATACCAGCTCCTTTTATACCCGTATGTGCGGGGGAGTGGCATGCAATTACCACTCGCCAATTTTCATTGCCTTTTATCAAAGACCAGAGGTGTCTCGGGCTCCCAAGAGTGACCCCTAATGTCACTACATCGACACAACGTCGAGTGAGTGACAGATAGGGAACCCGTTACTCAAAAAAGTAATCTGATTACGTAACGTGCGTTACTTTTATTGCGTTACACCCAACACTGCAAATGAGAGGTAAACAAAACAGACATCCTTACCCTAAACCTAACCAATAATGTCCTAAAAGTAAATGTCACTTTTATGAGACTTTCGTCTCACTTGCATGGCAGCTTGCGTGCTTGGCTGGGCTCGAACCTAGTCTAGTTTAAACTCCAACACTCTATTATGTGAGCTACCGTGTAAGCTAAACACATTGGAATAAGTGTATAAATGTACAGTAGGTGGGTCTGTAATACAAGTGTTAAAATGTATTGTTTTTCAAATGATGAGTTAAAGTAAAGGTGTTTCGAAATAAAAACATAGCAGTGTATAAGTAATATCAAATATCATATAAAATCCCTTTATTGTCACTCAACCAAATACACCAGTGCAACAGTGGGTGAAAGTCTTGGGTGTGGTTCCACGCAACATAGCAGTATGACAATTACAATACACAAATAGTGTGCAAAATAAGTGTTCATAAAGTTATAAACAGCCGTTCTAGTCGTGATTTGTGTGAAAGTGTATAAAACACAGTTGTTGTAGCGCCTCTAGAGTTCATTTCACCAGGAAATTGCGGTGAAATGTAGCACAGGGCACGTAAAAGTCTGGCCAAAAGAGGATGCTTACAGGGGTGGGGATAAAAAAAAGACATTTTATGAGACTAGGTTGGCTATCTTGGTCTGAGGTATGACAGCAGCCCAGCTCTGGCTGTTTGCTGAGAGTTTGGATGGTAGTGGGAAGGATCCAGGGCATTTTGGGGGTATTATGGCTGTTAGACGGAGAGTCTACCCCACCCCACTCAGACCATCTGCTGCTTTTCACTCTGCTCATCTGGAACAAATCAGCTATTGAGAGGAAAACAATCCGAGACAAACTTGATTGTTTTTGTTTGTTTTTTATGTACATTTGCTTCTAACTCACCCATGATGTAAGGATAATTGTATATAATTCCAGAAAATTTTGTTTGATTTTTTTAATTTGCAAGTACAATTTAGAAATTGCTTTGAACTCTCCAGTCAGTATGCACATCCATTTATGGCATTTAACATTGAATTAGTTAAAGTTGAAAATAATGCAGTTCTAGTCAGACAGCATGAGCCACCAGCTCATTGTGTAAGCTACTAGTTTTCTGTAATACAGGGAATATATGCAGACATGACCATGCACTGGGGGCCCCAATGTCCTTCCCATCTGTTGAGTACACAAGTTTAAAGACACCATGTGGCCCATTTGGACAACCAAAATGCTGATCTTATGAGGGTGGAGGCTTACATCATGCTCTACTGACTAGTCTTCCACTGGGTATTTATTGGCTATAAAGTGTATGTTTTCAAATAGCACAGAGCAAGACCTAGGTTAAACCAAAGGTAATACAAATACAGATTTATTAGGTGATCTGAATTCTGAATTACTGTTGAGGCTGGTGTTTTGCCAATACGTGAGGTTGAGTTATTACCTATTAGATTCAGTCTGGTTTAGTACACTCCGTAAGAGCACAGCTGAATTAGCAGAGTTTAATTTGATTTTGCAGAAAGCACAGGACTGGTGGGACAGTAGTAGTGATTCTAGTGATGAACTGCAATTTCCTCCTCTCGCAATGGGTAGTAAAGTGCCTGTTACAGCACACACCTGTGAATAGAAAGAGGGAAAAACTGTTTTTGGGTTTGAATGCTGAGAAGATGCAGGAGATTAGCCTTCACCTGCCTGCTGTGAAAAATCCCTTTGGGTATTTCACATGACTGTATGAAATCAAAGAAAGGCATAGTGGCAGACTGAAAATTGTTTTATGGGGGAAAGCAGACAGTATGATGTAACCCCTCTGAATGAGGAATTAGCATGGGCGGCAGGCTTTCTGCCCTAGACTTGTCCGATGTAATGGCCAATCAAGTGTCCCCATTATGGTTCCCAACTTCCCATATAAAACATTAAGAGAAGTTTAGTCAGCTTAATCACTCAGCACTTAGCTTAATAAGTTAAAAGTCTTTTAAAATTGTATCTATTTTGAGATTCATAGATACAGCTTAAGCTTTCTTGGAATTGCACTTTCTTGAGTTTTGGGAAAACTGTCTGGAAACAGTCAACATTTTTGCAGTTCTGTTTGGTGCCACTAGGGGTGCAAAATTATATACAGCAGGGGTCTTCAACAGGGGTCTGCAACCCTTAGATGGTCTGCCAACATGATCTCACAGGAACTCAACATGTTGCTATGGAATATTCTGGTACTTTCTAAGGCTTTGAAATTAAAATTGGAAATTCCAATGTTCATTGAATTCAGGATAAAATGCACTGACGATGACTTATGGGTCATTCAGACCAACCACATTCTTAGGCTAAAACAGACACAGCACAGGGAATAAAACAGAATGCGTGTGTATCGAGAGGTGTTTAAAAGGTCGGATTTTTCTTTTTTAATTGACAGAGCGTCTAATAAAATGCTGTGCTAAAAAATGCTAAAAAAGCTAATCTTGAGATGCAGCGCAAGGGTCAAAGATGTCCGCCTAGAGAATGCATTCAGAATGAACAGCCCTTTAGGTCTTTAGTTGTTGTGTCTTACTTGCTTATCAGCGTCTCGCTGTATAAGCGTTAGGTACAGTACATACATACAACTGTATTTCATGAAAAACACTGTGGTACCTCCAGTATTGTGAAGCTTCAGTCTGTGGTACACTGGTATCAGCTACTTTTCAACACTAAGTTTATATATAATCATCTATTGAAGCGTTTCTTTTCTCATTTTACTTTTTAACTTAAGATTTAAGAATACAAACTGGCAAAATCTTTTTACTTTATCATTTTATGCATTTTAACAGCTAGATATGTTCTTTGCAATAAACCATAGCAATAATAACATGATGCTGTTTGGATTATATATCTTATATATATATTATATCTTCTAGACTAAGGAGAAAACTTTGATTTCAGTTTCAGATGGTCCCTTCTCCCTTAGCTGAAATAATGTCTTTAAAATTAGAATTTAATTAGAATTTTGTAAATATTTATGTAAAATATTCTAATTTAGTTTATCAGCCATGTTGACCCTAATACCGTGACACTGACCCAATTCTGCAGAATTACTGACAAGCGCTATCTCCCATCAGACATTTTTTGCATTAATTCAGATGTGTTTACTATTTCTTTTGGCACTACTAATAGTGTGTTTTGCAAGCAGCCTCAGAGACACTGGTTCAGGTCTTGTGGACACATGGAAGTTAATGTGTTCACCTAATCAATGATGAGTGTGATTCAAAGTTGCCTTTTCTGTCTAATATTACATTTTCACTCCACTCACGGTTAGGTTTAGGGCATATGGTTAATAAAATATGCATTCCTGTTGACTGTATGACATAATTTACAACTAAATAACTCACTGTACAACTCCCTTTGGGCATCACTCTGTGGAAATTCAACCTTCTGTCGCAGTGAGATCAGTCTGAGTCTGCACTAATTTTGGTCTAATATATCATGAATATATCATTTAACCATGAAAATGGTTAAAGACCCATAAAATACAGCAGTTTTATACTGTGTTTACAGCATGATAATGGGACATAAGTAACAATGAAGATAACCCCTTAGCAACTCTTAGCAGCATGTATGTGGATGCCTTATAGTGTGTGATATAGTGGGCATATAGAGTAATTAGTATTACTTGCTTTTATGCCCATTGACTGGAGTCTAATGCCACAACAGACTAATTGTTCCACTTTAATCAAACCGGATACTCCTACATTTAGCAGCAACACCCAAGTGCTCTCTCGCTGTGAATATACTTATTCGTAAGAGTCCACACCACCACAGAGTCATTCATCATAACCTGCACTGGCTGTTCATTACCTTCCACATCCAAGAGTAGAGCTCACAAGTCCATAGTGTGCTCATCAAAGTGCTAATGACCATACTATTTGTCCAGTTAGCAGCCACTCCAGCTTCAGAGCCATTTCAGATCAACATTTTCACAAGAACTGAGTTTGCTTGAAGGCCAAGACTTGACTTTATGGTTATATTTAGACAAGCTGTGTGAATGCCAATGACCACTTGGATGGCTAACTAATTCAACTCCTATAATTTCAATCGGCAACAAACACAGAACTGTTCACCCAAAAAAATTATAATTATGTCAACACTTACCCATTCCACAAGTCTTTCCAAACCGGTGTAACTTTCTTTCTTATGTGGAACACAAAAGGAGACATTTTTAATGTACTGGTCTTTCTTTTCCATGTAATTACAATGAATGGGGACAGAAGCTTTTAAGCTTTAAAAAGAATGCACCATAAAAGTATCATGAAAGTCGTCCATATGAATCATGTGCTATATCCCAGGTCTTCTAAAGTCATAAGATCTTTGTGTCAGGAACAGACTGAAATTTAAGTCATAATTCAAGTCAACAATCTTGTCTTCCATTAAGTTGTTCATACAAGAACCGCTACAACCAGACCACTGAGTCAGTGGGTTGAACTCCAGAAAAGGATCAGTCTGTTTTGTGAATGAATAATTCAGACTAGTTTTGGGTTTAACAGAATGATTCATTCACCTATCAACATGCATTATCTGATGAACTCTCCTGTGTGCCGAGGAGAGCTAGGGAGGATGTAAAGATTTTCAGAGAATAACAAATGCATTTCGGACTGTTCCTCACATGAAGCTATTGTATTCATTAAGAAGACATGCAATACAGCACACAAGTCATATGGACCACTTTTATGATCCTTTCATAGTGCTATTTTATCAGAATCAGAATCAGAATCAGCTTTACTGCCAAGTATGCTTACACATACAAGGAATTTGTCTTGGTGACAGGAGCTTCCAGTGTACAACAATACAAAAACAGCAGCAAGACATAGATAATAATAATAATAATAATAAAAAAAAAAAAAAAAACACATACATACATACATACATACGTACATACACACACACACAGACACATACATACATAGACACATACACATATGTAGTGCAATCTAATACAAATCTGTTATCTGTTATGTACAGTGCAAATACAAAACTGTTATGTACTGTGCAATTTTTTTTTTCTTCAGAGGAATGAAATGGCAGAAGAGGTTGGATGTGTTGGATAAATATAAAAAAGACTAAACTGTGTATTGCACATAGTTATTGCTCAATGGGGCAGTTTAACTGTTCATGAGATAGATAGCCTGAGGGAAAAAACTGTTCCTGTGCCTGACGGTTCTGGTGCTCAGAGCTCTGAAGCATCAGCCAGAAGGCAACAGTTCAAAAAAGTAGTGGGCAGGGTGAGTGGGGTCCAGAGTAATTTTTCCAGCCTTTTTCCTCACTCTGGAAGTGTATAGTTTTTGAAGAGGGGGCAGGGGGCAACCAATAATCCTCTCAGCAGTCTGAATTGTCCTTTGTAGTCTTCTGATGTCTGATTTCGTAGCTGAACCAAACCAGACAGTTACTGAAGTGCAGAGGACAGACTCAATGACTGCTGAGTAGAACTGTATCAGCAGCGCCTGTGGCAGGTTGAACTTCCTCAGATGGCGAAGGAAGTACAACCTCTGCTGGGCCTTTTTCACAATGGAGTCAATGTGTGTCTCCCACTTCAGGTCCTGTGAGATGGTAGTGATAGATAGATATGGTAGATAGAACCTGAATGACTCCACTGCTGCCACAGTGCTGTTTAGAATGGTGAGGGGGGTCAGTGTTGGGGTGTTCCTCCTAAAGTCCACAATCATCTCCACCTTTTGAGCGTGTTCAGCTCAAGGTTGTTTTGACTGCACCAGACAGCCAGCTGTTCAACCTCCCTTTTGTATGCAGACTCATCGTCATCTCAGATGAGGCCGATGACAGTGGTGTTGTCTGCAAACTTCAGGAGTTTGACTGAGGGGTCCTTGGCGATGCAGTCATTGGTGTAGAGGGAGAAGAGTAGTGGGGAGAGCACACATCCCTGGGGGGCACCAGTGCTGATTGTACAGGTGCTGGAAGTGAGTTTCCCCTGTCTCACAAGCTGCTGCCTGTCCGTCAGAAAGCTGGTAATCCACTGACAGATAGACATGGGAACAGAGAGTTGGTGTAATTTATTCTGGGGTATAGCTGGGATGATGGTGTTGAAAGCCGAACTGAAGTCCACAAAAAGGATCCTTGCATATGTCCCTGGTCTGTCCAGATGTTGCAGGATATGATGCAATCCCATGTTGACTGCATCATCCACAGACCTGTTTGCTCGATAAGCAAATTGAAGGGGATCTAGAAAGGGTCCAGTGATGTTCTTCAGGTGAGCCAACACCAGTCTCTCAAATGATTTCATGACCACAGACATCAGGGCGACAGGTCTGTAGTCATTAAGTCCTGTGATTGTTGGTTTCTTTGGGACAGGAATAATTATTGAGCGTTTGAAGCAGCATGGACTTCACACTGCTCCAGTGATCTATTGAAGATCTGTAAGTCAGAGTGGGTGTAGGGTGTTATATTGGGCCTCTCAAATCTGCAGTAGAACACATTCAGGTTGTCAGCCAGTTGTTGGTCCACCACAGGGTTGGGGGTAGGAGTCCTGTAATTTGTGAATTGTTTCATGCCATTCCACACTGATGCAGAGTCGTTAGCTGAAAACTTGTTTTTCAGCTTCTCAGAGTATCTTCATTTAGCCACTCTGATTTCCTTGTTCAGTGTGTTCCTGGCCTGATTGTACAAGACTTTATCCCCACCCCTGTAAGCATCCTCTTTGGCCTGACGAAGCTGCCTGAGCTCTGCTGTAAACCATGGTTTGTCGTTGTTGAACTTTAAATAAGTCCTAGTAGGAATGCACATATCCTCACAGAAACTGATATATGATGTAACAGTATCTGTGAGCTCATCCAGGTCTGTGGCTGCAGCCTCAAAAACACTCCTATCCATGCAATCGAAGCAGGCTTGCTTCTGCTTCATTGGTCCATCTCTTTACAGTCCTTACTACTGGCTTGTTTTATTTTAATTTCTGCCTGTAGGTTGGAAGAACATGAACCAGACAGTGATCAGAGAGTCCCAAAGCTGCTCTAGGGACAGAGCGATATGCATCCTTTATTGTTGTGTAGCAATGATCCAGTATGTTCCTGTCTCTGGTGGGGCATGTAATGTGGTGTTTGTATTTGGGCAGTTCACGTGTGAGATTTTCTTTGTTAAAATCCCCAAGAATAATAATAACTGAGTCCAGGTATTGTTGTTCCGTGTCTGTGATTTGATCAGCCAGCTGTTGCGGCGCTGCATTCAAACACACGTTTGGCGCGATATACACACTCACCAGAATAAACGAGGAAAACTCTCGTGGTAAGTAGAAAGGCTTACAGTTAATAAAGAGCGCTTCCAAATTAGGACAGCACATCCTCTTTAACGTTATTACATCTGTACACCAACTTTCATTGATGTAAAAGCATGTTCCACTGCCTCTCGTTTTCCCCGTTAACTCCGCGATGCAATCCGCTCTGAACAGCTGGAAGCCCGGCAGATGTAACGTACTGTCCGGAATGGCTTCACTCAGCCAGGTTTCTGTGAAGCACAAGGCAGCAGAGGTTGAAAAGTTCTTGTTTGTGCGGGTGAGGAGATGTAGTTTGTCCGTTTTGTTAGGAAGAGAGCGGAGATTCGCAAGATGAATGCCCGGTAGTGTTGTTCGAAAACCCCGCGGACGGAGTTTGACCAGTGCACCGGCTCATCTTCCTTGCCTGCGTCTCCTGAACAACAAAGCCACGCCTCCAACTAAAATGTCTAGCAAAACGTCTGAATATTCAAAAACCGGGAAAAGACTGTCTGGTATAAGCTGTCGAATGTTCAGCAGTTCGTCTCTGGTAAAACTGACTGGAATAAGATTACTAAACACAGGACAAACAAACAAAAACAACAAAACAATAGGAGCGCTTCAAATGTTCTCTTTTTTGTGTTTCACAGAAGAAAGAAAGTCATATATATTTGGAATGACTTCAGGGTTAGTAAATAATGCTAGAATGTTCATTTTTGCTTGAACTATTCATTTGATTTAGATGTTCCAGAGCAAAACAGTGCAAATTCATTCAAAACAATTATAAATGTTCCCTGAGGGAGAGACACTAAGAAAGAAAAAGAGAAACTTTGGCTTGACAGCACATTTTCAGTGCAGTGCAAGAAGATCCCCTGGGTAAAAGCCTATGCCACAGCAGAATTCTGGGACGGGTCTCCTGATACTGGGGTCATGAATTAAACAGCATTCATGATTTAATAACATGAGAAGGATGAATCATTTAGAGGTGAGTCAGAATGAGTTATGGCCATACAGAGGTGTAAAAATGGGTAGCAACTGTGTGACTATTTGGTGAGGACTTATAATCATACATTTGGACCTAGCCCAGAGTACCAGTTTTCATTCAGCCCATATGCCCAGTCCCTGTGTGCTGACACTTGAGAGAAAAAAGCCTGTTCTGTGATGTTTGACAAATATTCTCGCTAATCTCCTTCCCAGCCTTACAAAAAATCTAAACTAGCCACAAACTTGCCACAAATTTGCAGGTCAATATGACTTTTGCACAACCCTGGAATAGAAAGTTGGTGTCAGGTAGTGTACGGCATTCTGTGACTCAGCACCTAAATTAACACAATGATAAATGGTTACCATCTAAAGATTTAGAAGAACACGTTTGAGTCTGGTTGAGGAAAACAACAAACTAGCTATGAAGATCAAGTTGACCATCAATGTGTCTGTTCCCTCACTTCAACTGAATTATCCAGTTATTAGTTGTCTTGTGTTTATTTTAGTATCAGTAAACACAAGTAAGCATGACCTGAAAGTTTTCAGTCATTACTATGACTTATTGTAAATACACTATACAATAATTAATTTTTGGCTCCATCTACAGTAAATCTCAACCATGCAGTCATGAAAAAAAGAAAAGTTCTAAAGTCACATAACAAGAAATCATAACTAGACTTTTACATTTTCAGAAGAAAATGTAAGTGGTGTTTACCCCTACAAAACCTGTCACCACAATGCTATGGTGTTGTATGTGTAGTAGGTGTGTAGGTGTGCAGTTGCTAGGGTATTCTGGGTGGTTTTTAAAGTGTTTCTAGGCAAAGCTAGGATGTTCTGTTTGGTTACTAGGTGGTTGTTTACAGGCCTTAAATAAATACAAGTTAAATGAGCACACCCCCAAATGTAAATTGGAGAGAGTTGGTCATCTGAATAATCTGAAGGTTTCGAGAGCAGTCTGACCCTTTGGAGCGCTTCTGTATCAACAACACAAGGAACACACAGTGTTACAAAAAAGATAAACAAGAATAACTAACAAAACCTACAAAATGGTACTAATATGCTAAAAGATCAAATAAATGAATAGGTAAATAAAGTGCATAGGATGGAAAAATGTAAATGGATGAATTGGATGTTGCATTATGACTATTATCTTATTGCTGTTTCTCTGTTAATTAATTAGGTGAAAACCTTATTTGTTTATTTGCTAGACATTTGATACACAGGTTATGCAATCTAAGGAACATTAGACAGTCATAAACTGATAGTATAAACTTATACCAAGGTCTCTGGAAAGAGGTTTAGTAGTGATATTTACATTCTCCTTGATCGATCAATGAGTTTGGTGACGTCTTCTACTGGCGCTCAGGGCCACATTACAGTGGGGAAGGAGCTGGATTCCATTTCAACAGCCTTGGACACGAAGTAGCTGTGGAATGCTGATCTCCTGGTAGCACCGAGAAGGTTCTTGCAATCTGAACATGCAGATATACAGTGCATCCAGTAAGTATTCACAGCGCTTCACTTTTTCCACATTTTATTATGTTACAGCCTTATTCCAAAATGGATTAAATTCATTATTTTCCTCAGAATTCTACAAACAATACCCCATAATGACAACATGAAAGAAGTTTGTTTGAAATCTTTGTAAATATATTAAAAATAAAAAACGAAAAAAATCACATGTACATAAGTATTCACAGCCTTTGCTCAATACTTTGTTGAAGCACCTTTGGCACCAGTTACAGCCTCAAGTCTTTTTGAGTATGATGCTACAAGCTTGGCACACCTATTTTGGGGCAGTTTCTCCCATTCTTCTTTGCAGGACCTCTCAAGCTCCATCAGGTTGGATGGGGAGCATTGGTGCACAGCCATTTTCAGATCTCTCCAGAAATGTTCAATCGGGTTCAAGTCTGGGCTCTGGCTGGGCCACTCAAGGACATTCACAGAGTTGTCCCGTAGCCACTCCTTTGTTATCTTGGCTGTGTGCTTAGGGTCGTTGTCCTGTTGGAAGATGAACCTTCGCCCCAGTCTGAGGTCCAGAGCGCTCTGGAGCAGGTTTTCATCAAGGATGTCTCTGTAATTTGCTGCATTCATCTTTCCCTCGATCCTGACTAGTCTCCCAGTTCCTGCCGCTGAAAAACATCCCCACAGCATTGATGCTGCCACCACCATGCTTCACTGTAGGGATGGTATTGGCCAGCTGATGAGCGGTGCCTAGTTTCCTCCAGACATCACACTTGCCATTCAGGCCAAAGAGTTCAATCTTTGTTTCATCAGACCAGATAATTTTGTTTCTCATGGTCTGAGAGTCCTTCAGGTGCCTTTTGGAAAACTCCATGTGGGCTGTCATGTGCCTTTTACTGAGGAGTGGCTTCCATACAGGCCTGATTGGTGGAGTGCTGCAGAAATGGTTATTCTTCTGGAAGGTTCTCCTCTCTCCACAGAGAAACGCTGGAGCTCTGTCAGAGTGACCATCGGGTTCTTGGTCACCTCCCTGACTAAGGCCCTTCTCCCCCGATCGCTCAGTTTGGCCAGGCAGCCAGCTCTAGGAAGAGTCCTGGTGGTTCCAAACTTCTTCCATTTACGGATGATGGAGGCCACTGTGCTCATTGGGACGTTCAATGCTGCAGAAATTTTTCTGTACCCTTCCCCAGATCTGTCCCTCGATACAGTCCTGTCTTGGAGGTCTACAGACAATTCCTTGGACTTCATGGCTTGGTTTGTGCTCTGACATGCACTGTTAACTGTGGGACCTTATATAGACAAGTGTGTGCCTTTCCAAATCATGTCCAATCAACTGAATTTACCACAGGTGGACTCCAATCAAGTTGTAGAAACATCTCAAGGATGATCAGTGGAAACAGGATGCACCTGAGCTCAATTTTGAGTGTCATGGCAAAGGCTGTGAATAAATTTTGAATAAATTTGCAAAGATTTCAAACAAACTTCTTTCACGTTGTCATTATGCTGTATTTTTTGTAGAATTTTGAGGAAAATAATTAATTTAATCCATTTTGGAATAAGGCTGTAACATAACAAAATGTGGAAAAAGTGAAGCGCTGTGAATACTTTCTGGATGCACTGTACAGCCCTTATGTCAGTGCAAGGTTCATCATCTGGAACATGTAGATGCACGAAACTTGAAGAGAAGGTTTGCTTGCCAGAGTTATCTCCCTGGTATAAGGATTCCGAACTTGCAATAGTCTCTTATAGTGAGACTCGGTACTTAGTCGATCTTCTTCTATCTCTTGGATGGAGACTAAGAACGTTGGATGATCTGTTATCCTCTCTCTCATGGTGTGAGACTTAGCACGTTGGTTGGTTTGTATTCTGTTACATCTCCTACCACTCAGGCCAGAGATTCAGAATATTCATTATTATTCTGTTATTGCTCCCGAACTGGGACTCATGACAAAGGTGTTTTAGAAGGGTATCCTGTTAATGACCCTCTGGACAGGAACTCAGGACAAAGGTGTGGTCATCCGGAGGTTAGTTTTATACCTTCCTGATGAGGAGGAGATTTCACTTTGGTGTGTCTTGTTTCAGGGTCATGATTGGCTGCTGACATCGGAAGGGACCCACACAGTGTGGCTCACCCTCCCTTTTCTGTATGGAACATTTGCATATTTTAAAGTACATAGTTAGAACAATGTCTTTAAAGTCTCATTTATGCATTGTTCCTTTTCCAAACCTCTTCAGAAATACTCTTGACGTTTTTCTGAAGATATAAAGACCAAACCTGATGTTGAAAGATTAAATATTACACATGCATTAATTCATACCACCATAGTTCAGTTTGTGTGAACTATTGTGCTAATTTAACATCTTATTTAAACTAATTTATATAAACAGTTCTGTGAACAAACATGGAGTGGATGTGTTGCAGTTGGTGTCCATGTTAGGAGTAAAAGTTTGTGTGTAAAGATTTGTCTTTGTGGCTTCTTTGTTTCAGCCACTGCTGCCACAGGTGTAGTTAATTAATGTGCTGCATCTGGAAGTCTTGAGGAATTTTTATGGCCACCTTAGCTTAAACCTCAGGGTGAGAGTCAAGATATTGCTAAGGAACCACTGATGGACCAATGAGAAGCCTTTTCCAATAGGTTGGAAGATCTTTCCTGCCTTGTGAGGGGTGTCTGGTGGTTGTCCGAGCAGCTTGTCTGATGGATGTATTTGGCATTTGTTTGTGTTGGTGCTGCCACGATCCAATCAAAATGGAGCCACTCTTCTTTGCTTTGACAGTTAGGGAGGGGCTCTGCCATAAACTGGCTCCTAGAACGTCATCTGGTCTGATTATTAACCACACTGCACAATATGGACTGGAAATTATGTCAGCACAAATGCAACAATGCTTCATATTGACACTAACTGATTCTGACCAAAACATTTCCAGTGCTTAAGAACAAACCAAAAATAATATTATTCCACAGATGGTTTTATAACAGTCATTTATAGACTTAAATTCAATCTGGCAACTTATGACATTGATTTTCTGTTAACTAACTTACAAACTAATGCATAATCAAAAGAACAAGTGAGTGAACAAAATAATTAACAAATTATATATTAATATACTTAATCTATATTAACTAAGATAATAAATCCTTTTTTTTTATTTTTAGTCTATTTTTAAAGAAGGATTTTTGAAAAGAAGAAACTGCATATTATATTCCAAGAGTTCATTTTATTTATGATTTTATTTTGTATGCCTTCTAATGGCAAATTAATTATTTATACAAAGCATGCCAGTTTGGCTTAAAACCCATGCTTTGAGTCATAATACAGTAAATCAAAGATAGGAGGGCCTTCTTTGCTTGTGTATTGTGCTCATCTGACACTCTGCATTTAAATGTTGTATAATAACTGTAGTGTGTCTTTCAGATTTACTGATTTGGCCAATACATGTATAACATAATGTAAATGGTTAAAAAAAAAAAAAAAGTCTCTATTTTTGTCTGTTATGTACAGTATGGCACTGCACAGTAAGGGAGTAGACAGCTACAAAGGAAATTAATATTAAGGAGGGAAAACTTGTAATGTACACTCGCTTTATGTGGTCCTAATGGACATGATAAATAGTAAGTGCCTAGTGGTATTAAGCATGCACACAGCTTTTAGAAGAGACATCCAACAACTTATATAAAAGTTGAGTAGATAAATCAAATCTCCTGCTTTACAGTTCTGTACATTAGATTAAAGTGCAATCTCTGCCCGCATCCATCAGTTCAAAAGTTATTATTATATGATATATGTAATATTATTTGTTATATGATATCCTTGAAATCGTCCCTTAAAGGTGCTGTAAGCCATGTCAGCTGTTTTGCTTACTGCCCTCATTATGCTAACTTCAACTTATTTTTCTAATACTTGGCAGGTTATAAGGATTTTATGAGTGGTATTAAAAATTGCTTACAGCAATTGTAAAGGGTTGTAAAACCCCAAAACATTATTTTTGATATATATAACAGTTAGTACACGTGAAAACAATGATGGCACTCATTATGTTAAATACTAAGGGAAACGTTGTTAATTTTCTTTCATTTCTTTTTCTTTCTTTTTTTTTCTTTTTTAAGCCACTTCTTTCTTCCTAAGGATGTCCCGACACATTAGATTTTTTTTTATTCAATTTTATCATCAAAAGGGTGTCTAAATAAATGAATATATTAAAATGTTAATAAAATTTAAACATTGCAATATTTGAATGATATGAAGTACTTTTATACAGATCCTCAAAGCACAATCCAAAATACAACATTGTTGTTATTTTTTTCAAATTAATTGCTGCAAAACAGATTATCACTAATGTGAGATATTGCTTAAATGTAACCAAATTATTAGGGCTGTAAATTGATTAAAATATTTAATCAAATTAATAACTTGACATGCTGTAACAAGTGATAGTGAGAACAAACAGACCCAAAGCAGAGGAACAGTTCAAATGATTTATGAACAGCAATAATGAGCAGTCACTGGGTTGAGGAACAGATTTGTATATTACTCCACTGAAGCTCAGTGAGGTGCAGAACAATGCCCAGCAGAGATGGGCGATCTTAATGCTCGACACGTGGGCAGAGATGATGTATCCTCCATGGAAGACCAGCTGATACGCATCAAAACTGGAGTGCAACCACACACCCGACACGCGGGCAACCAGCAGATACACAAGACAGGACCAACTAGGCAGAGAGAGTGAGGTAAATACTCAACATCAAACAGCTATCTATAATGTAAACACATTACAAACTACAACAAACTACATTCATGATGTTTGGCATGATCATCATTCCCATGGAAACAATCAGGGTTCCTATGGAAATGCTGATTCTGCGTGCCAGCGGCACCTGAAACACATGAGGGTAAAAACGTCAACATGCTTGGAACAAAACAAACAGGGAACGATGATGCCATGGTCCTAGTCAGACAAAACCCAACCTGACAAGGTGACAGGACCATGACATCACCGGAGAACGCACAGCGGTAACTTGCTGACAGCAGTCACTAAGAACTGGACCCATGCACTCACACAAAGAACATACACGAAACACAAGACAGACAGGGGACGATAATGCCACGTGACACATGCAGCAAATTAATTAATCAAATTAATCATAATTAATCATATACATCATTATTTGCTGAGAAAGGTCCCCAAATAAAGATTATTTAATTAATAATGCCTGATAATTCAAAAAATGTATAAATATAATATGTATCCTATGATAAATATATAATACGGATTAAAATTTAGTTTAAAATAAATTGCATTATTGTGGCAGATGAATAAAGCATTGATTAGACATTTAAAAAAATGGCTTAAGAACTCAATATATTGTTTGTTTTATTCTCATACCACTGAACAAGTCTACAGTTGACAGCAATCTGTTTTGCATTAGTTCATCAAAATCTCTTGTTCTCACATTACACGTTCTTGCTTTACATCTGCACTATTTTTTAGTGTTGCTATATGTACATTTGCATGCCTCAGGCTGATGCGTTTGGAGCTTGATACGCTTTAGGATGCTGTGTCAAGATAAAAGTAGTGGAAACTTTGAAAATTGCATCTTAAGATTACTATGTTCTGTTGTGCTTCACTCATCTGTTCCTAAGGTTCTCATTATGTGGCTGCGCTGTTTTATGAGGTTTGTTGAAGTGCGCTGCCACCTATTGATGTGGTACGTAAAAACACAAGTACTTCAAGCTAGAATTGCTTGTATGGTAGGAAAATACATACTTTTATTACAGAATTTACGTATGCATCAGGGGGCATGATTAATTAAACAATTTATTCTAATGGAGCTTTCATTTTGGCAGAAAACCAAGTGAAGTACTTTTAATTTGTATGTTTTTGATAATAGCTTCACACCTCTGAAAAAAAAAGGTCGCTACCCATTGTGATTATTGAATTGTAAAAGGCTATGATTTAATTAAATAAATATGTAGGGTGTATGTGCGACACTCTTTAAAGTGATGCATGATGTTCCTGATGTGGTGTTTTCAGTGTATAAGAAGTCAGTTTCACACATTCACTTTGAAGCGCACAACACATGCAGACTGTATATTTATCTCATTAAATCACAGCCTAAATCACAGTCAGGACATATCGCAATTTTAATTTAATTTAATTGCTGACTTGTGCTGAACAAGAGGGGTTTTTCTCTGACACTAACCCAGATATATCAGCATGTCTTCTGTAAAAATGACGCTTATGCACATACTTATACATACTGTGCTAAACTAGGAAATAATGCTTTAAAAAATGTGACTTGGAAAACCCCTAGAAAAGACACAGGGACTTATCTCTAATAACAAGAGCAATTTCCCCTGCCTCTGAAACCTGCATGCTCATACCTGCTATACTGACAATGGCACCTGTTGGCAGAGAATGCATTATCCCTGTGGGTCCACAGCAGGCTTATATTTTGCCTGTCACTCAATGAACTAACGGGACTTCCAGAGTGCAGTGACAGAAAATGATCGCCTGACCCCAGCTGACCAGATGCGCCATCACTCAGTTATAAGGTGCAGCCATCAGGAACATCTGTATGCACAGCCTTAACCAAGTGAATAATTTGAGATGTGCTATGTGTGTGAGTGTGTGTGCATCTCTCTCTCTCTCTCTCTCTCTCTCTCACGCACGCACGCACACACACACACACACACACACACACACACACTTATGGTAATGTTAGTTTTCTGTAATGATTGTTATGCAAATTTACTGACAACCTGTCAGCTTCGGTTAGTGTGAGCTTAGCAGGAGAAATTCAGTTTCTGAGAAACAATAACATTGTGGGTGTGCTATGAGTGGGTATGTCAGCCTAACCTGTTCCTTGCTTTATTATAAAATTAGTCTGAAAATCTCAAATCAACCTCCAATTGTGCTCATACATTTTAATCAAGAAAAAAGTATGGAAGCCCTGGACCGCAAGGTGAAAAAAAAAAAAAAAAAAATGGTGAAAAAAATAAATAAAACAAAGTGTCTCAGTTCCTTCCTGAGCCTAAGTCTTACATTTTTTTCTCTCTCCCTAACATTTTTTTTTCTCTCTTCAAATTTTTTTTTCTCTCTCTTCAAAAAAAAATTTTTTTTTCATCTGGAACTCTTCACTTCTGCAGTAGACAGTGTGTTTCAAAAGCATAGACAACTTGTTATATTAAAATATATTATTATAATTAAATTCCACCATGAAAGTCTGCACATGACATCCCCGTTCAGTCGCGAGGATTTAATTTATAAATGTTCTTTTCGTTTAGAAATTAGATTACTTACAACAATATTAACATTACCAGATGTACCCCTAACACTTCAAAAGGACAGACATAATAATAATTTCCCCATGTTTCCCGTTTTCCTTAATCCAGTCCTTCGCTTCCACCATGTAACACTGAGCAAACAGCATAGATAGTTTAGAAAGACCAACAATTTCAAACAAAAAAATAACTCCAGTTGTTACACGACAAAGAATGCCATATAAAATATATGTAACCTGATTTTGTCTTGATTAAGGTTTGCAAACCCTTAAATAAATAATACATGTATTATTCAGCTACACTATATTGCCAAAAGTATTCGCTCATCTGCCTTTAGACGCATATGAACTTAAGTGACATCCCATTCTTAATCCATAGGGTTTAATATGACGTCGGCCCACCCTTTGCAGCTATAACAGCTTCAACTCTTCTGGGAAGGCTTTCCACAAGGTTTAGGAGTGTGTTTATGGGAATTTTTGACCATTCTTCCAGAAGCGCATTTGTGAGGTCAGACACTGATGTTGGACGAGAAGGCCTGGCTCGCAGTCTTCGCTCTAATTCATCCCAAAGGTGCTCTATCGGGTTGAGGTCAGGACTCTGTGCAGACCAGTCAAGTTCTTCCACACCAAACTCGCTCATCCATGTCTTTATGGACCTTGATTTGTGCACTGGTGCGCAGTCATGTTAGAACAGGAAGGGGCCATCCCCAAACTGTTCCCACAAAGTTGGGAGCATGGAATTGTCCAAAATCTCTTGGTATGCTGAAGCATTCAGAGTTCCTTTCACTGGAACTAAGGGGCCAAGCCCAGCTCCTGAAAACCAACCCCACACCATAATCCCCCCTCCACCAAACTTCACAGTTGGCACAATGCAGTCAGACAAGTACCGTTCTCCTGGCAACCGCCAAACCCAGACTCGTCTATCAGATTGCCAGATGGAGAAGCGTGATTCGTCACTCCAGAGAACGCGTCTCCACTGCTCTAGAGTCCAGTGGCAGCGTGCTTTACACCACTGCATCCGACGCTTTGCATTGCACTTGGTGATGTATGGCTTGGATGCAGCTGCTCGGCCATGGAAACCCATTCCATGAAGCTCTCTACGCACTGTTCTTGAGCTAATCTGAAGGCCACATGAACTTTGGAGGTCTGTAGCGATTGACTCTGCAGAAAGTTGGCGACCTCTGCGTACTATGCGCCTCAGCATCCGCTGACCCCACTCTGTCATTTTACATGGCCTACCACTTCGTGGCTGAGTTGCTGTCAGTCCCAGTCGCTTCCACTTTGTTATAATACCACTGATAGTTGACTGTGGAATATTTAGTAGCGAGGAAATTTAACGACTGGACTTGTTGCACAGGTGGCATCCTATCACAGTACCACGCTGGAATTCACTGAGCTCCTGAGAGCGGCCCATTCTTTCACAAATGTTTGTAGAAGCAGTCTGCATGCCTAGGTGCTTCATTTTATACACCTGTGGCCATGGAAGTGATTGGAACACCTGAATTCAATTATTTGGATGGGTGAGCGAATACTTTTGGCAATATAGTGTATATAGCAACACAGAAAGCACTAAAAGAATTAGATTACATGTTTACTGATAGTGGCACCTGGTAGCCAAGGTTGGTACTGCATGCATTTTTTTGAAGAGAGAAAAAAAAAATTTTTGAAGAGAGGAAAAAAAAAAAATTTTAAGAGAGAAAAAACATTTTTTGTAGATAGAAAAATAAATGTTTGAAGAGAGAAAAAAAAATTGAAGAGAGAAAAAAAAATTTAGGAACAGAGAAAAAAAATGTAAGACTTAGGCTTAGAGGAACTGAGGGTTTTTTAACCATTATTTTTTTCTTCACCTTGCGGTTCAGGGCTTCTGTAAAAAAGAAATGCATTCATTTGTATAACATACCAAATTCAGTTGATGGCCACATTTGAAGAGCCACAGCTATCACACTGCTGAAAATTATATGTTTGAATGACCAGTTCTAACCATCTTGGTTACCTGTTTAAGGTGTGGTTTGGGCACTTTAATGCTGGTTTTAGCATGGCTGCCCTGGTCAAGCTCTACTTGCAACAATAATCATCTTAATCAGCTTGTGTTTTTAGCAGACCAGCATTGCCTATTTAAAATCATGAATTAGTTTACCCAAAAATGAAAATTCTGTTTACAACTCATAGTTACCACATCTGACAAGACCAAAAATAATCTGATAATCTTCTCTTCTGCCTAAATTAATCTGAAATTCACGTCTCTTTTCAGAGTAACAAAATAGCACTCCATGTGCCAAGTGATCCCACTGAGTAAATAACCTCAGGAATTATTAAATAACACCTTTGTCATCTGTGCACTTATATCTAGTATGTAGATGCCAAAAGATTTCCAGTATCCAATGGAAGGCTATGTCCAAAACAAATATGTGATGGAGGGATTTGCTTCAGAATAAAAGCAAACACTTATTTTCTATTAAAAAGACAAAAGCCTTATATTCTGCTTGGAATGAAAAACAATGCCATATAGATACAATTTATAAAACATTATTTTATATGATCGGATGTTTATTGATTAAGTTGTTTCAGTGCTATGGACATGACAGGTCTACTATTAATTTGGACATTATTTTAAATAAAAAAGAAACGTTCATTATTTTTCACATGTTTGTAAATCACTTTCCATAAAAATGTGTATATCATGATACATCGTTAATGGCCAAAAATAGAAATTTTTGCTTATAATGCCCACCCCTATGGAGAATGTAATTTCAGTTATTTCCTATTTGGCTGTAGAAAACTTGGAATATAGAGTATGAACTACTTTTATGAAGTGTTTTTTTTTTTTTTTTTCTTAATAGACATGGTCACTATGAACTGTTATTGTATGGAAAAGAGCTGCATAAACATTCTTTAAAATTTATCTTTTTGTGGTCCATAGAAATAAAGGGTGAGTAAATAATAAATTGTTTCTTTAATACCATCTTATGATCTGGTCAAAACTGATCTAAGCTGTTTTTCAGCAGGGAATATCTGTGAAATATCTGTAAATATAAAACAACCATTTAATTTACCCACAGTCCTCTTTTCCTTCCAGATCAGATGCTCTCCCTCCCAAAACTCTATGTTCCACTTCTTCCAGAGACTATAAGTACCAGTACCTTGTGCCATCCAGTGCCATTAAAACATTGGCTTTCATTTACTCTACCTGAAGGCAGTGCTATATTACAACTGGCAGGACAATCTGTATCAAAGTACTGTATGATAAATCAGACGGTGTGCCACGCTATTACGCCCCACTGAAACAGAGGCGTGTGGAACTAAACTGCCAATGTGATTTAATATTATAGAAGAAGGGTAAGGGCAATGCATCAGGATGTCCTATTAGAGCTACATAAGTGATAGCAAGCAGGAGGAATAATGCTGAGGCTGAATCACAACTTACGTACTAAGGTGGATTGAGTGCACTTTATAGTGTTGACTGACAGCTGGGTCAGTGTTCTATAAGATCTGCAGAGATCAAAACACTGTCGGACAGAAGAGAGGAGAGCCAGCTAGTCTTTATGTAGTTTCCTTTATAAGGGAATTTAGTTCAGCGCTAAAAACATCACTTTCTTTCCATGTTCTTTAAACAAGGGGTGACCAACAAGGCTTTGCGGTGGAAAGGTGGTGATTAGGGTTGATTTGGGCAGGTAAACCAAAGGTCATAGGTTCAAACCCCAAAAAGAGGCAGCCCATGAACTGATGTGTGTGCCCAGTGTACCCTTGAGCAATGCACTTAACCCCAGGCAGCTCCAGGAGGACTCTTCCTGTGCAACTGTTCAAAGTGTCTGCCAAACAACCAGTAATATACAGTATCTCATGCTGGAGTGTGTGCATATCCCTGTGCAATCCCACCAGTACTGTTCTCAGTGGTTTTAATGGATTGTGTGCAGAAATGCTTCCTACCTCTGTGGTATTTTTGTGCAAGCATGTGCTAAGTCTAGGCGCAAGTAGGTTTGGCAAATTATTATTATTATTATTTTTTTAATTATTATTTTTGCATTCCTACTTTACAGGAATTGGTCACCCAAAATTCCTATTCCTCAATATTCACCCTCAAATCAAATCAAGTCACTAATCAACTATTTACAGAGCCCAAATCAAATAGTGAGACATAAATAACATAAAACCTCATTGGTTCTTTTGTAATGATGTTTGGTGAAGAGACACACAAGGACCAAAATGGTTTGATGTTATTGAAATGTCAGTGGAAATCGACATTTGCAACATTCTTTAAAATACAGTATATCCTTTTGTGTTTTGCAGAAGAAAAAAGTAAAATAGATTTGGAATAACATGAGGGTGAGTAAATAATCTTGTGGGTGAACTATAAATTCTTGTTGTATGAACACACACAAGGGGCATATGCTGTAACATGCAGCAACACTATTAATGTGTGTTGTTTTTGTACCACTAGCATCATTAAACTGAAATGCAAAAATGCCTGTTTTCAAACAGGTTTCCAAAAACCACTTCCCCTGTCCTCCAGTGGTTGGAAAATAATATTTTCCAGCCCCAAACTCATGCTGTTCAATTGAGCTTGTGTTGCAGTGTCACCGGTTTGGATGCACAAACAAACAGAGCAATGTTTTGATAGTGCCACAGAGCCATAATTTTTACACTTGTTGGGGAAATCAACCTACAAATGGCTTATACTGTAGTTATCTGTGTATATAAAGCTAGGATGGGAGAAAGTATTTTAACATGCTTTAACAAAACTAATTAACATTTTTAAATTGAAAATCATTCCAAAATGTTGTGCATGACTGATAATTTTCACAGACATAAAACGAATCAAGTCTCTTATGCAGGGGAGCACTTTAACTTTGAAAGGTGTGAGCTTGTGCAATAACTCTCTGTCCAACATCAATGTATGTGCAGCTTGTTTACTTTTATAGTGAGTATAGCTGTCTCAGACTTGTCTTCAGTACCATCAGAAAGCTCTGCATGGTGAAGTAGGCTCTGACGTATGTCCCTTTCAGTCCAGTGCACAAGCAATTATTGAGAAGAGACAGAGCATAAAGACATATTGGCCCAGTGTACTGACATCACAAAATGCAACTAAAATAGCAACTGCAGAACACAGCAATGTTAATCAAGCAGAGAATTCAAGTTTGCAGAGATCGTAACTAGCTATTGTTATTGTAAAAATCAGCTTTTAAAGACTTTCAAAAGCAGTACATGTTTTTTTGTTTTGTTTTTTAACAATGCAGAACGCATTAATTTGGATAATTTGAGGCACTTTCTGTGTAAAATGAGGAGATTATTATGTAAATTTAGGTGATCTAATTCAAATTTGAGTGATAGACCTCATATGGGGAGCATGTTGGCACCTGTTCATTAAAATCCAGCCAAAACACCAACAGAGTTCAAGTCCATTAGGTCAGTTTTAAAAGTTGTATTGATTTCCAAAGGAGATGCTATTATTTGTGAGTGAGAGAGATCCCATTGCAACTGTAATTCAAAGTTACCAAATGTGAGTTAACCCAAAAATGAAAATTCTCTCATCATTTACTCACCCTCATGCCATCCCAGATGTGTATGGCTTTCTTTCTTCTGCAGAATGCAAACAAAGATTTTTAGAAGAATATCTTATCTCTGTAGGTCCGTTCAATACAAATGAATGATGGCCAAAACTTTAAAGCTCCAAAAAGCACATAAATGCAGCATAAAAGTAATCCACATGACTCCAGTGGTTTAATCCATGCCTTCATATGTGAAATGATAGGTGTGGGTGAGAAACAGATCAATATTTAAGTCCTTTTTTTACTATAAATTCTCCTCCCTGCCTCGCAGGTGGGGATATGCACAAAGAATGCTAATCGCCCAGAACAAAAAAAGAATGTGGAAGTGAAAGTGAAAGTGAAAAATAGTAAAAAATGGACTAAGATATTGATCTGTTTCCCACCCAAACCTATTGTCATGGTTTTATGTATTTTTGTTCATGTGTTTTATTTTGGTAAAATAGTTCCATGCCATGTTTGTTCCTGTTTCACTGTCATGCGTTTCCCATGTTCTTGTGTCCTGTCCCCATTGGTTCATTGTTTCATTAGCTTGTTAGCAGTCTCGTTATCTTGTTTAGAGTTCTGTGTGTTCATTGGTTATCATTGTCATGTGTTCTCCCAAGTCCAAGTATTTAGCCCTCATGTTTGCCATTGTCCATTGTCGAGTACTGTGAATGTATCATTGTTGGTGTGCAGTATTCCATGTCAAGTTTATAGTTAAGCCAAGCCAAGCCAAGCCAAGCCAAGTCATGTCAAGTCAAGTTTAGTCAAGTCATTCATGTTTATGTTTGTTCTCACGTTGGGATTCATGTTTGGGATATTCATCATGTAAATAAACTGCACTTGGGTTTTTCGCACTTCACTCGTCATCGTCTCTTCGTCTACCTGTTGCCAGCCATGTTACAGAATACTCGACCCACCAAGATGAACCCAGCAGTTCAACTACTTCGTCAACGCCAGGAAAACCTTTCCAATGAGGAATATGTTGAGGACTTTTGTGCACTGGCCTGCAGGGTTGATTTTAATGTGATTGCTCTCAAGGACTGTTTCCGTTTTGGGCTGAAAATGCCGATCTCCTCCCTGATGCCAGGCGGTGGGAGTACCTACAGCCTGACTCAATATATCGACTTTGACCTACTGATATGTGGTACATCGTTCACTGTGGGGGAGGCGGATAATGAGCCAGAGTCCCTCGTCATGGCCGCCGAGGAAGAGTCCCACGTCATGGCCGCCGAGCCAGGGTCCAGCGTCATGGCCACCGTGCCAGGGACCCACGTCATGGCCGCCGAGCCAGCGTCCCATGTCATGGTCATAGAACTTGCACCACCTTCTGCCCTGGATCCTGAGTCTGCTCCATGCCATGTCACACCTCGGCCTGCTCCATGCCATGTCACAGCCACGGCTGAGTCTGCTCCTTGCCATGTCACAGCCATGCCTCAGCCTGCTCCATGCCATGTCACAGCAATGCCTCAGCCTTCTCCATGCCATGTCACAAACAAGCCTTTGCTCCACGGTCCAGGCCCTCCTCTGCTCCATGGTCCAGCGCTCATGCCTGCCACGGCCAACGAGTCAGCATCCATGCCTACCATGGCCAATTCAGGATCCTGCCGTACCATGTTACCACGTCGTGCCATGTAACCACGTCAAGCCGCCAATGTTCCTCCAGGACCACGGTGCTACATAAAACAACATGAAACAACGTAAAACAAATACAGAACTACATGAGACTACACAGAACTAAAAGACCTACACATTTCTACATAAAGCGCATGTGCAAACGTGTGCAAACAGTACAAGACTGTACAATAATTGCTGAAACAGGACAATAGGCACAGTAAGAGACAGTGCAGCACTGACCAGTACACAGTTCTAGTGTGAAAGTGTCAGATGAAACAGGTAGTGCAAAAAGATATTACAATATTATAGAAAATGCTGTGAATGAAAACATAACATACTGTGACATAGTATTCAGCAGATAAGCTTATACTATATATGGACATAGCAGTTATTGGGGTAACAGCCAGGTAGAAGTGACAAGAAATTAAGTACAATATTTTATGAATACAGTAGCAGCAAATAAATTCAGGTAGATAATACAGAATGATGTGCAAAATCACAAAGGGAGTCGGATGGTGTTCAGTGGAGAGTGTGTGTGTGTACATGTTTATACTACATTGTAGGGACCAAATGTCCACAAAAGGATAGTAAAACCTGAGATCACCTACCTTGTGGGGCCCAGCCAGCGGTCCCCATGAGGGAAATGGCTTAGTAAACATACTAAACTATGTTTTTTTGAAAATGTAAAACTGCAAAAAGGTTTCTGTGAGGGTTAGGTTTAGGGGTAGGGGTAGGGTTAGGGGATAGAAATTATCATTATTGTCTGTATAAAATCCATAAAATGCATGAAAGTCTATGGAGAGTTCCCACAATGATATAAAAACAAGTTTGTGTGTGTGTGTGTGTGTTATCAGCCCAGTCTCTGAGTGATGAGGAGTCTGATGGCCCGAATGCTTCAGTACCTTTTGCCAGACGGCAGGAGGGTGAAGAGTTTGTGTGAGGGGTGCGTGGGGTCATCCACAATGCTGGCGGCTTTGCGGATGCAGCGTGTGGTGTAAATGTCTATGATGGAGGGAAGAGAGACCCCGATGATCTTCTCAGCTGTCCTCACTATCCTCTGCAGGGTCTTGTGATCCGAAATGGTGCAATTTCCAAATCAGGCGGTGATGCAGCTGCTCAGGATGCTCTCGATAGTCCCTCTGTAGAATGTGGTGAGGATGGGGTATGGGAGATCAGCTTTTCTTAGCCTTCTCAGAAAGTAGAGATGCTGCTGGGCCTTCTTGGTTATGGAGCTGGTGTTGAGGGACCAGGTTATGTTCTCGGCCAGGTGAACACCAAGGAATTTGGTGCTCTTGACGATCTCCACAGAGGAGCCGTCGATGTTCAGCGGAGAGTGGTCTCTCCGTGCTCTCCTGAAGACAACAACCATCTCTTTTGTTTTGTCCACGTTCAGAGACAGATTGTTGGCTATGCACCAGTCCATTAGCCGCTGCACCTCCTCTCTGTATGCTGACTCGTCATTCTTGCTGATGAGACCCACCACAGTGGTGTCATCGGCGAACTTGATGATGTGATTTGAGCTGTGCATTGCTGCACAGTCGTGAGTCAGCAGAGTGAACAGCAGTGGACTGAGCACACAGCCCTGAGGGGCCCCAGTGCTCAGTGTGGTGGTGGTGGAGATGCTGCTCCCGATCCAGATTGACTTTGGTCTCTCAGTCAGGAAGTCCAGGATCCAGTTGCTGAGGGAGGTGTTCAGGCCCAGCAAGTTCAGCTTTCCAATGAGGTGCTGAGGAATGATTGTGCTGAATGCTGAACTGAAGTCTATGAACAGCATTCGAACGTACATTTCCTTTTTGTCCAGGTGGGTGAGGGCCAGATGGAGGGTGGTGGCAATGGCGTCGTCTGTTGAGTGATTGGGACGATATGCGAACTGTAGGGGGTTCAGTGAGGGGGGCAGCTGGGTCTTGATGTGCCTCATGACGAGCTCTCGAAGCACTTCATGATGATGGGTGTGAGTGCAATGGGACGGTATTCGTTGAGGCAGGACACTGAAGATTCTTCGGCATAGGGAAGATGGTGGTGGCCTTGAAGCACGTTGGAACAACGGCGCTGCTCAGGGAGATGTTGAAGATGTCAGTAAGAACATCCACCAGCTGGTTTGCACGTCCTCTGAGCACTCTGCCAGGAATGTTGTCTGGTCCAGTAGCCTTCCGTGGGTTGACCCTGGGTAGAGTTTTCCTCACATCAGCAGTGGTAAGACATAGAACCTGGTCGTTGGGAGGAGGGGTGGTTTGAGGCATCATTCTGTGCCTCAAACCGAGTGTAGAAGTCGTTCAGTGCATCTGGAAGGGAGGCATCACTGTCACAGGCAGGTGATGTTGTCCTGTAATTGGTGATGGTCTGGATAACCTGCCACATGCGTCACATGTCGCCACTGTCCTGGAAGTGGCTGTGGATTCTCTGGGCATGTGTGCGCTTTGCCTCTCTGATGGCCCAGGACAGTTTGGCCTTCGCTGTTCTTAGAGCTGCCTTGTCACCTGCTCTGAAAGCAGAGTCTCAGGTCCTCAGCAGTGCAGGCACCTCTGCAGTCATCCACAGCTTCTGGTTGGAGCGTGAGGTGATGGTCTTGGAGAGAGTGATGTCATCGATGCACTTGCTGATGTAGCTGGTCACTGATGCCGTGTATTCC
Source organism: Myxocyprinus asiaticus (assembly GCF_019703515.2). Lineage (NCBI taxonomy): Eukaryota > Metazoa > Chordata > Actinopteri > Cypriniformes > Catostomidae > Myxocyprinus > Myxocyprinus asiaticus. Next base: position 42,783,940 of record NC_059351.1, read on the forward strand.
TCCAAGTTGGTGGAGTCGCCATCGGTGGCAGCCTCCCTGAACATGTGCCAGTCAGTGTGCTCAAAACAGTCCTGAAGAGCAGAGATGGCTCCTGCTGGCCAAGTTTTCACCTGTTTCAGAACCGGTTTGGAGTGTCTGACGAGCGGTCTGTATAATGGGATTAGTCTGAGTAGCCGAGGTGGAGGCGAGGCTCCGCCCTGTACATGCCGGGGATGTTTGTGTAAACAAGATCCAGCGTGTTCGCCCCTCTTGTTGCAAAGTCCACATGCTGATGGAATTTAGGGAGCACTGACCTGAGATTCGCATGGTTGAAATCTCCAGGGACAATAAACAGTCCGTCAGGGTGTGCATTTTGCAGTTCGCTTCACAGAGCGCCTCCTTAGCATTAGCACTTGGGGGATTGTACACTCGGATTATGAGGACAGTTCCCATGGTAAATAAAATGGTCTGCATCTAACAGTCACCAACTCCACCAGCAATGAGCAGTAACTAGAAACTAGCACCGAGTTCTTGCACCATTCCGTGTTGATGTAAACACACAAGCCACCACCGCAAGCTTTACCGCACAAAGCTGCATTTCTTTCAGCACGAAACGAGGCGAGCCCGTCTAGCTGAATGGCAGCATCCGGAACTCTGTCGCTGAGCCACGTCTCCATGAAAACAAAGATGCAGCAGTCTCTAAACTCATACGCCGTAGTCTGTTGGAGTCGGATGTAGTCCAGTTTATTGCCAGGGAGGGACAGGTCCGCTGTCAAAGACAGCAAATTCATAAGAAGTTGGTAGTGTAAATGGACTGTATGCAATGAATTAGAATAGAAAGTGTATATTAACTGTAACCTTAATGAATACCAGGCATATTTCTATGACAGTGACACAGTCCTTTTATACGCATAGAAAATTCTATTCTCTTCTGAATTTAGATAAGTGCTCAGTTAAATTAAAACATTCTCAACATCTCAACAACAGGTGGAAAATTACCAGTAGGCTACAAACTAAATTATAAATATAATTGTAAATATACAATAATAATAATACATATAAACATAACAATAAAAAGAAGAATAAAAATTATTGAGAAAAAAAAATAAACCATGACCTCTTGAAAGTTTCACACAAATCTCAATCGATTACCCCTGAAAAATTGCGATTGTCAGGGACATTATTTGATGTTTTGTACTTTCAAAATTTGGACATGAACTTTATTACCACCTGCTGGTAAAATCTCCAAACTCCAAATGCAGGAACTGAATTTAAACTTTGTGGAAAATAGCAAATTGCACTTTGCGCCACTTCATTTACATACAATACACCCACAATTTGTGCCCATACACCCACAATAGTGCAAACATTCCCACCCATGCCCATTTGTGCCTTGCGGTGGCATGAAAATTGCACTTAGAATTAGCGCTCTCACGAAAATTGGAAAAGAGGTTGCACATGGTCGAAGCGCATACCATGGCGCATTGCACACTCACGAAAATAGTGCCCCATATGTCTTACTCAGCTATTGGGTCACACCCATATACGACCACCAATTATACTTTTCACATTTCTCCCTGAGAATCATTACTGTTGTGTAGGCAGTTATTCTTCAAAAACAAAAAACAAAAAAACAAAAAGGAAAGCAAAAAATGTGGTTGAAATTATAATGATAAAATAAAGGGAAAATATCAAATAATTGGTTATGATGGAATTTTTGCATTTCTACCTTACAGGAATTGTTCAGCCAAAATTATTCCTATTCCTCTCAACTATTTACAGAGTCCAAATCAAATAGTGACACGTAAATAACATAAAACCTCATTGGTTCTTTTGTAATGACGTTTGGTGAAGAGACACACAAGAACCAATCAGGTTTGATGTTATTGAAGTGTCAGCATATTGCCCTCCTTCAGCCTCTTGATTAGAGATTTTGCATCTGTTCACCATGTTAAGTGGTCGTATGCCTTCAGGAGACTGATGCACGAGTTGCAAGAACTTCTTTTTGGGACATTTTAGGTGCTTTATTATCCTTTAAACTGAGTCACTACCTACTGCTATTTTATGTAAATCGACATTTGCAACATTGTTTAAAATATAGTATATCCTTTTGTGTTCCGCAGAAGAAAGAAAGTAAAATATATTTGGAATGACATGAGGGTGAGTAAATAATCTTGTGGGTGAACTATAAATTCTTGTTGTATGAACACACACAAGGTGTATATGCTGTAACATGCAGCAACACTATTAAAGTGTGTTGTATTTGTACCACTATCATTATTAAATAGAAATGCAAACAGGTTCCAAAAACCACTTCTCCTGTCCTCCATTGGCTGGACAATAATATTTTCCAGCCCCAAACTCATGCTATTGCATTGAGCTTGTGTTGCAATGTCACCAGTTTGGATGTACAAACAAACAGAGCAATGTTTTGATAGTGCCACAGATCCGTAATGTTTACACTTGTTGGGGAAATTAACCTACAAATGGTTTATACTGCAGTTGTCTATGTTAAGCCGGGATGGGAGAAAGTATTTTAACCTGCTTTAACAAAATTAATTAACATTTTTAAATTGAAAATCATTCCAAAATGTTGTGCATGACTGAGAATTTTCACAGACATAAAACGAATCAAGTCTCTTATGCAGGGGAGCACTTTAACTTTGAAAGGTGTGAGCTTGTCCAACATCAATGTATGTGCAGCTTGTTTACTTTTATAGTGAGTATAGCTGTCTCAGACTTGTCTTCAGTACCATCAGAAAGCTCTGCATGGTGAAGTAGGCTCTGACGTATGTCCCTTTCAGTCCAGTGCACAAGCAATTATTGAGAAAAGACAGAGCATAAAGACATATTGACCCAGTGTACTGACATCACAAAATGCAACTAAAATAGCAACTGCAGAACACAGCAATGTTAATCAAGCAGAGAATTCAAGTTTGCAGAGATCGTAACTAGCTATTGTTATTGTAAAAATCAGCTTTTAAAGACTTTCAAAAGCAGGACACGTTTCTTGCAAGAAACAATACTTAAATTTTTATCACCAGTCCTGTTTTTTTTTTTGTTTTTTGTTTTTTGTTTTTTGTTTTGTTTTTGTTTTTTGTTTTTTAACACTGCAGAATGCATTAATTTGGATAACTCGAGGCAATTTCTGTGTAAAATGAGGAGATTATAATGTAAATTCGGCTGATCTAATTCAAATTTGAGTGACAGACCTCATCTGGGGAGGCCGTTGGCACCTCTGTTCATTAAAAATCCAGCCAAAACACCAACAGAGTTCAAGTCCATTAGGTCAGTTTTAAACGTTGTATTGATTTCCAAAGGAAATGCTATTATTTGTGAGTGAGAGAGATCCCATTGCAACTGCAGTTCCAAGTTACCAAATGTGAGTTTACCCAAAAATAAAATAGAATATCTTATCTCTGTAGGTCCATTCAATGCAAGTGAATGCTGGGCAAAACTTTAAAGCTCCAAAAAGCACATAAAGTCAGCATAAAATTAATCCAAACGACACCAGTGGTTTAATCCATGTCTTCAGAAGTGATATGATAGGTTTGGGTGAGAAACAGATAAATATTTAAATCATTTTAAATATATTTTTTACTATAAATTCTCCTCCCTGCCTCATAGGTGGCGATATGCACAAAGAATAAAGTTAAAGTAATAAACTATTTATTGTCCAGGATTCTAAGAGAAGAAACTAAATAGCTTTAGAAGTTGCAGCACTAGAATAAATACAAACCTTTTCAGAATGTACAACTATTTATCACATTTTGTGGTTCAGAAAGTACATTAATTTGTAATTTGCTCATTTTATTGTATCTTACTTCTCAGTTGAACAACTGAAGTGTGTGAATTGTTCCATCAGGTCACAGCGAGGCTTAAATCAGTGAGAGAAGAATACTTATCTATGCCATTTGACTCTGAGAATAAGAGAAAAGTATGTTTCAGAACATTTCTGAATATCTCTTCAAGGCCATTTTCTTTGGAGTTCAGACAAGATAAAGAAAAGCATTAAAGCATTCAGATCCTCTCAGCATGACAGCACTAATAATGAAAGCCAAGAGCATTCCATGAAAAACTCTTCACGGATTCTCTTACAAAACTAAATTGTGCTAAAGAGCAATCATTTTAATGGTTTAGATGATTTTGAAGCAGTTCAGCTGAAAGCAATCAAGTCAGTGGCATAGTTTTAAGGAGTACAATCAATGCCGTTGTGTTCTATGAACAGATGGTTACAAATCTTATGCTGGGTGTGCAGTGTGATCCAGTCTAACACAATATGATAGATTGGCATCATCTTCCACTTATCTGATCAAAGAGTTAGATTTTAGTATTTGGGTATTAATTTATTTACTTGGTCTTTCACTCATTAAATAAATAATAATAAAAAAAGAATTACATGATATGACAATTAATTAATTCAAATTAACTGCATATCAATATTATTTGAGAAACATCCCAAATGAAGATAATTCATATACATAATACTATTGTGGTAAAAGAGTAAATCACTGAATAGACATTATAAAAGGATTTTTATTTATTTTCTACCTACTGTGTTTGTAGAGTGTTTCAAACTAGTCACTTAGGTTACATTTATGTTAGGACTCTGCCTTAGAAGCAGGTTATGTTGGTAGCTGCCTACTGTATGTAAGCAGTAGACAGCAAGGCAGCTCACTGGATTTTGAAACAGATCTCAAGAGCTCTTTGTCTCTATAAACTGATAGGAGAAGGCAAGTATTGAAGTTAATTATTTTCGACAGCTGTATAAATGCAAAATGCAAAATGTAAATACAAATTTGAATATTTAAGTTTCACTATAATTTTGTTTATTTATTTTTTCTTAGCATAAACAGGAAACAAGATTCTCAGATGAAAACTGCAGCAGGTGTTATAACAAGCTTTCACAGCTGCTCTGGTTCTGCCATGGTCCTGTCACTCTGTCAGTCTGGGTTTTTGTGTGACAGGACCGTGACATCATCGTTCTTTGTCTGTCTTGTGTTTCGTTTTCTGTCTCTGTGTGAGCGCACGGCTTCGGTTGTTATTTCCCTGCCATGCACTCCTCGGTTGGTCTAATGTTTCATGTTCAGAGCGTGGTGTCTGGATCCTGACTTCCCTGTCTGGTTCGGTTTTGGTTGGTGTCGGGATTCGGACACTCATGCTCCATGTTCAATCTGTTATTGGTGTGAGTGCAATGCACTTACGTCATCTTGGCGGCATGCACTCACATCAATCATTTATGTCTGTCTCTCGTGACTACAGGCGTGCTTCGCTTTGTGCTGAGGTTCGGTCACTTCTGTCTGAGGTGTTGGGATTGTGTGTGGCCGAACTCTCGCACAGGTGTCTTGTCTCGTTCTGTCAACTGTTGCATGCATCACGTGGCGTCTAGTGTGGGAATGCGTGGCATTGCTTTGTTTGGCATTTTCTCATCTTGTCTGTCGGTTGGCATGAGCGTAGATTGCCTTATTGTCCTGGTGATGTGCGCTCATGCCATTCAGGTGTTTGTGTCTTGTGAGAGCACGTGGCTTTGTTTTTGTTTCTGTATTGCCGCGTGTCTCTCAGTCTTGCATCATATCCTGCCTCCTAGTTTGCCCATTATTATTTAATTTGTCACACCTGCCCTGCCCATTAACCTGTTTGATTTCCTTCACTATTTTTGTCTCCTCGTGTGTGCTGTCCAGTGTCAATTCGTCTTGTGTTTGTTTCATGTTTATATCGGTCCTGTTTGCCTTCCAGTCTGTCGGTTCCGGTTGGTCCAGGACACAGTTCATCTGCCCCCAGCTTGTCATCTGTTGCCGTGGACTGTGTTTTTTTTCTCCTATGGGGTAGTTTTTGTTTGTTTTTGTTTTTTTGTATAAATAAATCCTTTTGTTTTTAACTCTGCGTTTGGGTCTTGCCTCTGCAAATCTTGTGACGGGTTCCTCCACACAAACATACGTCCAGTCAATGCTAGACATCTGCTGACTCACATGGATGCTGGGATACTATTGCTTTGAGCTCACTTAACCTGTGACCTCAGGGTCACTAGTGAATGGCATTGGGATGGGGAGCGAAGAACACTCTGATCTCCAGTGAATGGGCTTCCAGCCAGGACTCGCAACCTCTGATCTGTATCTACTCACGGTTTTAACTGTCCAGCGTACAATGTATTGAAAAGAACAGCACAGACATTCTGCCTAACATCCTTTTTGGTGTTCCACAGAAGAAATAGAAGCCACCTCGATAGTTCTATCAGGAAGATTCACTGTTGTAAGACAGCTTCATCACTCATTCATTTAAGTCATCAAATCATATTGTTACTTCTGTTTTATAGGACATGTATCTACCTCTATGAGTGATGACGTTGCATGCAACCTCCACTGCCCCACTGCCATCAGCTAGGTCCCTGTCCATTTTTGGGGGTAGGCTCCTCACCCTTGCTGTCTTGCCACAGCAGGATCTGACGGTCATGCATCTACCTATCATTGGACGGCCGGACGGGAACTTATGCCAAAGGACATTAGTTTATTATAAATTAATATGTTCAATTCAGTCTTATACCTGAGTCTTTCTGGTAGAAATAAAGTCATACAGATTTCATTGACAACATGAGGTTTAGTAAATGATTACTCAATTTACATTGTGGGTGATTAATACATTCTTGTCTTCAGAACTCAGACAGGGAAATGGTTTTGCCACATCCACATGCTATATTTCTTATTCTCATTCTCACTAATAGAAGTCTCTCTCACCCCAGTACTGCTCATTGGTTGTCATAGTTGCATGTCTCAGCTCTGTAGCTCCATACAATGGAAGTCAACAGAGTCCAAAATTTTTAAGTTTAAAAAATCATATAAAGGTAGCACAAAAGTAATCAAAAGACTCCAGTGGTTAATTCCATGTCTTCAGAAGCAATATGATAGGTGTGGGTGAGGAACTGATCATTATTTAAGAATTTTTTTACTATAAATCTCCACTTTTAAACAGCCCTTCTAAGCACTCTTCTCTCTTAAGAGTTCCTTTTCTTTTGTTTTTGGTGATTCACATTTTTTGTGCATATTGCCACCTATTGGGCAGGGAGGAGAATCTATAAGAATAAAGGACTTAAATATTTATCTGTTTCTCACCCGCACCTTTCATATCACTTCTGAAGACATGCATTTAACCACTGAACTCGTAAGGATTACTTTTATGCTGACTTCATGTGCTTTGTGGAGCTCCAAAGTTTTGCACCCTATTCTTCTTAAAATTTAAATTTTTGGGTGAACTATTCCTTTAAAAGTGCACTCAGTATTTATTTGTTTATGTGGCACTGGCCGATATGGCAGTTGTCTTAGACATGTATTGACACCAAGCGGTGTGAATGCAATATCATGCAAAAGCAAATGCTTTCAGTTATCAATGCCATTGTAGAAATGTGCTATTGCGCTGTCAGCCATGGTTAAAGTATTCTGTGAGTGGAAGTGTCCAGGGAGGTTACAGAGATTAAGCAAGTAGTGTTGGGCCAGTCATGTGATTTCAACATGTAAGCCCCCATAAGGTGACCTGCTTCATGTAAAAGAATGTTTTTTTTTTTTTTTTTGTTTTTTTTTTTTGTATTTGTTTATGCAACTAATATTCCTGGACTACCCATCTCATGTTAGTGTACAGTACATCTTTTAATTTTTCAAAATTATTATCATTTTCATATGTGTAAAACTTTTTAATGAGTGAAACATTACTGAGTGTACATTAAAGTGTGTTATTTTGGGTAGGTGAAATTGACCCTAGATCAGATTATTGTTGCACAACAGAGCTAGCTGAGTGTAGGTATATTGCATCTGATAAAGGAAGAGAGCTTTAAGTTCTCCACTAGACATTCCTGGTTGGCTGGACATTGTGTGCAACTACAACATTGATCAATGCAGAATGTATGTGTCTTCTCTGTGTCTGCTCCCACTGATGGAATGTTCTTTTGAGAGCTATTGAAAAGATAAATAATGAAAGAAAAACAAAAAAGGAAAACTGATAATAAATAAATACATAAATAAATAAAAACAGAGTATTGAAAAATTCAATACAACAACATGCCTATAAATGCTGGATAATTATTTTTATTTATTTATTTATTTTTTGTCTGTTAAGTGACTTCAGTAGAATATTAAAGGGATAGTTCACTCAAAAAAGAAAATGATGTCATCATTTACGCATGTTGTTCCTTTCCTTCCTCCATGACACACAAAAAGAGATATCAGGCAGAATGACAGCCTCGGTCACCATTTACTTTTATTGTGCAAAAAAAAAAGATGCAATGAGAGTGAATGATGACTGAAACTAACATTGCCTTTTGGTTGGATTTGGAACAACATGAGGGTGAGTAAATGATGACAGAATTTTAATTTGTGGGTGAACTATCCCTTTAAATGCACCAATAAAGCTCTATCTATCTACTAATCAAAATTAATAATTACAATTACAATATCAAGGGAAATAATAAAAAAATATTTTGTCATAACGTGCAGTCCTACCTGACGGACATTTTTGACCACCTTTTTTCATCTCACTGTTTTTCACTGTTTCACGCCATGAAAGCTGCATTTAAAAAAAAAAAAAAACGGCATCGAGTTAAAGACCGTTTAACTTTTAATAATGTGTGTCAAGACACCTAAATTTTTCTCAATATTTTGTGCTTGTCTAGCTTTCTTATAAAGCTTTCTTCTGTGCGAATGGCCCTTTAGGGTACCTACATGCTCTCATCTATTCAACGGCCATCTGACCTCACTTTGAACATCAGCAAGATTTAAAACAACTCATGAAGCCTTTTTATGGCAATGACAGTTTGAAGATGTGGGATTTTGGGGCTCATGCGTTTATCTCATGCCTGATCTCATCTCCTTTTTCTGAGTTTTTTATTTTTTATTTTTATTTTTTTAGAAAGTTTTGTCAGGGCAATCAAAGGGACTATCAGAGGTTAATCAAGCTCATATCATTGAAATTCCCACTAGGCATCTGGACATCTGGACCGTCAGACATCTGGACAGACTGTGGAGATGATATTCACTCTTTTAAAAAAAAAGAAAAAAAGATGAAAGTTGCCTATTGAAAATGCATTTGAGCCAAGGTTCACATAATCATTAGGATAATACAAATTGAATGAGTATGGCTCCTGTCATACTGTCATGAGAGGAGGCATATCAGTGAAGATTGCACATAATATTCATTGTTCAGTCAGGTGCGACAAGCTGCATTTGCCTACACTGCACTCAAAAACGTCTGTTCATGCATTCTTGTTTCAAATGTGCAAATTATACAACTACTTTCATTGGGGAAGGATCAACTTTTTTAAAGAATTTCTATCGGTCATTTCCAGAATGCAATCTTTTGAGGTCTGTCTCTCAAAACCCACTCCTAGCGGTCAGCCAATATTTTTGACTATCAGCATAAAGTCTGGTCCACAATGCAAGGTATTCTGGCCAAAGACCTGCACAATTACACATGAGGAGATCATCTGACTGACATGTAATGTGACCAACCAATATTCTTTCAAATTATTATTATTATTATTTTATTATTTTTTTCTAAAAGGGACATGTCAGTGTCATGCTCTGGCATTTAGGGAAACAACATGGTTCGAGAACCATACTGTAAACTGCTGAGATTAAAGGTCCCTGCATACTTCAGAATCAGAATCAGAATCAGAATGAGCTTTATTGCCAAGTATGCTTACACATACAAGGAATATGTCTTGGTGACAGGAGCTTCCAGTGTACAACAATACAAAAACCATACAAAAACAGCAGCAAGACATAGATAATAATAAAAAATAAAAAATAATTATACACATACATACAGACACACACATACATACATACACACATACACATGGGTAGTGCAAATCTAATACAATCTGTTATGTACAGTGTAAATACAAATCTGTTATGTACAGTGCAAATGTTTTTTTTTTTCTTTTTTTTTTCAGAGGAATGAAATTGCAGAAGAGGTTGGATGTGTTGGATAAATATAAGAAAGACTAAACTGTGTATTGCACATAGTTATTGCTCAATGGGGCAGTTTAACTGTTCATGAGATGGATAGCCTGAGGGAAAAAACTGTTCCTGTGCATGATGGTTCTGGGGGTGGGGGTGGGGGGGGGGGGGGGCAGGGGGCAACCAATAATGCTCTCAGCAGTCCGAACTGTCCTTTGTAGTCTTCTGATGTCTGATTTCGTAGCTGAACCAAACCAGACAGTTATTAAAGTGCAGAGGACAGACTCAATGACTGCTGAGTAGAACTTTATCAGCAGCGCCTGTGGCGGGTTGAATTTCCTCAGCTGGCGAAGGAAGTACAACCTCTGCTGGGCCTTTTTCACAATGGAGTCAATGTGGGTCTCCCACTTCAGGTCCTGTGAGATGGTAGTGCCCAGGAACCTAAATGACTCCACTGCCGCCACAGTGCTGTTTAGAATGGTGAGGGGGGTCAGTGTTGGGGTGTTCCTCTTAAAGTCCACAATCATCTCCACCATTTTGAGCGTGTTCAGCTCAAGGTTGTTTTGACTGCACCAGACAGCCAGCTGTTTAACCTCCCTTCTGTATGCAGACTCATCGTCATCTCGGATGAGGCCGATGACAGAAGTGTCATCTGCAATCTTCAGGAGCTTGACAGAGGGGTCCTTGGAAATGCAGTCATTGGTGTAGAGGGAGAAGAGTAGTGGGGAGAGCACACATCCCTGGGGGGCACCAGTGCTGATTGTACAGGTGCTGGAAGTGAGTTTCCCCTGTCTAACAAGCTGCTGCCTGTTCGTCAGAAAGCTGGTAATCCACTGACAGATAGACATGGGAACAGAGAGTTGGTGTAATTTATTCTGGAGTATAGCTGGGATGATGGTGTTGAAAGCCGAACTGACGTCCACAAAAAGGATCCTTGCATATGTCCCTGGTCTGTCCAGAAGTTGCAGGATATGATGCAATCCCATGTTGACTGCATCATCCACAGACCTGTTTACTCGATAAGCAAATTGAAGGGGATCTAGAAATGGTCCAGTAATGTTCCTCAGGTGGGCTAACACCAGTCTCTCAAATGATTTCATGACCACAAACGTCGGGGCGACAGGTCTGTAGTCATTAAGTCCTGTGATTTTCAGTTTCTTTGGGATGGGGATGATAGTGGAACATTTGAAGCAGCATGGTACTTCACACTGCTCCAGTGATCTATTGAAGATCTGTGTGAAGATGGGGGCCAGCTGGTTAGCACAGGATCTAAGACATGCAGGTGAAATGCCATCTGGGCCCTGTGCTTTCCTTATCCTTTGTTGTCGAAAGACAAGGCTCACATCATCTTCACAGATCTTATGTGCAGGTTGAGTAGCAGGAGGGGGGAGGAGAGGGGTTGCAGGAGGTGTTGGTGTTTGTGTGAAGTGAAGGTCAGAGTGGGTGTGGGGTGTGAGATTGGGCCTTTCAAATCTACAGTAGAACACATTCAGGTCATCAGCCAGTTGTTGGTCCACCACAGGGTTGGGGGCAGGAGTTCTGTAATTCATATGTTGTTTCATGCCACTCCACACTGATGCAGTGTCGTTAGCTGAAAACTTGTTTTTCAGCTTCTCAGAGTATCTTCTTTTAGCCACTCTGATTCCCTTATTCAGTGTGTTCCTGGCCTGATTGTACAAGATTTTATCCCCAACTCTGTAAGCATCCTCTTTGGCCTGATGAAGCTGCCTAAGTTCTGCTGTAAACCATGTTTTGTCATTGTTAAATGTTAAATAAGTCTTAGTAGGAATGCACATATCCTCACAAAAACTGATATATGATGTAACAGTATCTGTGAGCTCATCCAGATTGGTGTCTGCAGCCTCAAAAACACTCCAATCAGTGCAGTCAAAGCAGGCTTTTAGTTCCAGCTCTGCTTTGTTGGTCCATATCTTTACAGTCTTTAATACAGGTTTAGCAGATTTTAATTTCTGTCTGTAGGTTGGAAGAAGATGAACCAGACAGTGATCAGATAGTCCCAAAGCTGCTCTAGGGACAGAGCGATATGCAACCTTTATTGCTGTGTAGCAGTGATCCAGAATATTTCTGTCTCTGGTGGGGCATGTGATGTGCTGTTTGTATTTGGGCAGTTCACGTGTGAGGTTTGCTTTGTTAAAATCCCCAATAATAATAATAATAATAACTGAGTCCGGGTATTGTTGTTCTGTGTCTGTGAGTTGATCAGCCAGCTGTTGCAGCGCTGTGTTCAAACACGCGTTTGGCGCGATATACACACTCACCAGAATAAACGAGGAAAACACCCGCAGCGAGTAGAAGGGCTTACAGTTAGTAAAGAGCGTTCCCAAATTAGGACAGCACATCTTCTTTAACGTTGTTACATCTGTACACCAACTTTCATTGAAATAAATGCATGTTCCACCGCCTCTCGTTTTCCCCGTTAACTCTGCTATGCGATCCGCTCTGAACAGCTGAAAGCCCGGCAGATGTAACGCGCTGTCCAAAATGGCTTCATTCAACCAGGTTTCTGTGAAGCACAAGGCAGCAGAGTTTGAAAAGTCCTTGTTTGTGTGGGTGAGGAGATGTAGTTCGTCCATTTTGTTAGGGAGAGAGCGGAGATTCGCTAGATGAATGCTTGGCAGCATTGTTCGAAAGCCCCGCCAACGGAGTTTGACCAGCGCGCCTGCTCGTCTCCCTCGCCTGCGTCTCATAACACGTTTAAACAACACAGCCACGCCTCCGACTAAAATGTCAAACAAAACATCAGAATATTCAAAATCCAGGAAAAGATTGACTGGTGTATGCTGTCGAATGTTCAGCAGTTCGTCTCTGGTAAAACTGACTGAAAAAAGATTACTAAACACAGGACAAACAAACAAAAACAACAAAACAATAGAAGCGCTCCACACCGAGGCGGCCATCCGCGGTGCCATCATGATGTATCATTATGTATACTTCCTACTAAATCAAAGAACAAATGTGTGTGATGTACACTACCGGTCAAAAGTTTTGAAACACTTGACTGAAATGTTTCTCATGATCTTAAAAATCTTTTGATCTGAAGGAGTATGCTTAATTGTTTGAAATTAGTTTTGTAGACAAAAATATAATTGTGCCACCATATTAATTTATTTCATTATAAAACTAAAATGTACTTAAACAAAACAATTTTTTGGAAATTGATGAGTTGGACCAAATAATAAAGAAAAGAAGCCAATAAGTGCCCAACATAGACGGGAACTCCTTCAATACTGTTTAAAAAGCATCCCAGGGTGATACCTCAAGAAGTTGGTTGAGAAAATGTCAAGAGTACATGTCTGCAAATTCTAGGCAAAGGGTGACTACTTTGAAGATGCTAAAATATAACACAGTTTTGATTTATTTTGGCTTTTGTTTTATCACAACATAATTCCCATAGTTCCATTTCTATTATTCTATTGTTTTGATGACTTTACTATTATTTTAAAATGTGGAAAAAAAAATTATAGTAAAGAATAAGTAAGTGTTTCAAAACTTTTGACCGGTAGTGTAATTTTGAACAAAACCTGGCCAAAAAGAAGGTGTTTTTGCATTCGTTTCGGTGGTTCGTAACAGCTCGCCAGGGTGAAATTTCATGAAAACTTCTTATTGGCTGCTAAACACCTTCTCACTGCCATTGGTCAACCTCATCGATAGGTGTGACCTAGAGCTCCACCTGCTTTGAGGTCAACAGCTAATTCCCATTCAGTCAGTTCAGATCAGTCAACATGAACACACCGGCATGTAGAGTTATTAGCAAGCTGGTGCAAATTTACCACCATATGTACGATCGTTCACATAGAGACATTTTCCAAGAACATATCATGAGATTCTTTTGTTTAATTAGTCTACAAAAGGAATCAAATCTACTCAAATACTCTAAAGTGCCCATTCACTCTATTAATTAAAATGCTTCACTCATGTACCATCTGCAGCCGAAAGACTTTCACACATCTGCCCAAAGATATGCCTCTCTTAACATCATCCTTTTGCCTGTATTCTGCCCATTTACACTCTTTTATACACCAATATTTGCAGTAGTATTAGTGATGACATAAAATGATGACATAAATTGCAATAACATTATAAATTACAAGAGCGCGTATTATGACGTGTACTGTATGGCATGTTAGCACATTAGCACTATTAATTCAGAATGTAAAGAATGTAAGACAAATAGGCATTTTCTTCTGCATATATACATTACTTAAAATCATCATCGAGTGGTTAAAAAGCATTGTTTACTAATCTCATGTGAATTCTACTCATGGAATGAGGACATGACATGAATTGATAACACATTTTAATGTCACATTAGTTAAGGTTTTACATGTAGTCTTGTGCATCCTCATATTTACATGCTCCTCTAAACACCTCCCACAGCAGCATGGCCGGTGTCTGCATTTTCGCAAAAGTATGCTGTTGCTCAGTTTTTTCAAAATCATTTTTGGCTCTAAGCCAATAATAATGAAGCATTTCTTCATGAGTGTGCTGGGGCCTAAAATGTATGAAATTCACCGAGCACCTATCCAGTTTTCCACTAGGCCACAGGTGGAGAGTATCACTAAGCCACAGCACTGCCCTGTGGGGATGCCAGTGTCTGGGGAGACTTAATCCAGTCTGGTCTTTAGTCAGTGCCTGAAAGAACTGCACCTTCATGCCTGAAGAGAGCTTAGCTTACGTCTTCCCATTCACAATCTATCACTGCTATAATGAAAGCATGAGGCTGATCTTAGTGCAGCTTATGTATCTGTACAGTATTTGAGCACAAAATGGGATTTAGAGATCAGAAATGCATGTCTAATAACACCAAAAGCTGCGTACCATCAATGTGTCTGCTGCTGATCTTACACGCTCCACAATATAGATGCAGTCACATTAGACTTTCATTCAGATGCGTACAAATACGGGAGAGCAAGCAAGGTTTCGCCTTTCGCTGGGTGCAGAAGTTTTTTTTATTGAATTCTGACAAGAGAATTCTTATAGCGAAAATACATTTGACATCTAGGGGATCCTAACATTAGAGACTGATCTCTTGGCTCAATACATAGGGTATTTTAATATTATTATATTATTAAAGTAATATATTTTGTCACATTCTGTCATTTACTCACCTTCGTGTCCTCCAAACCAGTATGACTTTCTTATGTAGAACACAAAAGGAGATGTTTTAATGAATCGCAGTACATGTTCATGCAAGTACTTGCATCATTAAGCACTAAAAACAATACAAGTTCTCTCGTGAACATGCATGCCACTGTGCCAGCTGATGGCTGCCAGCTGGTCATGTGTTCTCAACATGGCGGCCCACTAGAAGGGGCAACTTGCACCAAGTAGCATAAAACAAATTTTATTCAAGACTGGAAAACTGGAATCATCTTTAAAAACATATTTCTTCTTTTTATTTCTTAATTTAAAAATTATTATTCGGGGAGAAAGAGAGTTTAAAAGATGGCAGATTGGAAAGAAATTGGAGACACTAAAGCAACTGTTTGGGTGCACCAGTATTACAATTTGTATCTGTCTTTTAAAAAAAAAAAAAAATTAATGAAAAAAAAAAAAAAAAAAGACTGATTGCACCTTTAATAAAATTGTACAACCCTTACAAAAAATCTAGAGTTCTGACAAACTTGCCGCAAACTTGTCGTAAACTTGCTGCAAACTTGCCGCAAATTTCCCATTCATAATTTTTCACATGCAAATGAGCTTGCAGTTTGCCGCAAATATTTGCCAGAAGTTTGCAGCTCTTCCCGGATAGAAAAGAGTTTGCCGCAAAGCTCATTTGCATGTGAAAATAAAAAGTGGCGAATTTCAAGCTAATTTGCTGCAAGTTTACCAGAACCCTCAATTCTTTTAATTTTAAACAAAAAAATTTTTTTTACGGAAAACTGTTTCCATGCAGACCTGAGGTGAAAAGGATAATACGTTTTTGTTGGAAGAGAAGCTAAAAAGGAAAAAAGCTGTTGAACTGCTGCCATTGCTTTCAA
Source organism: Myxocyprinus asiaticus (assembly GCF_019703515.2). Taxonomy (NCBI): domain Eukaryota; kingdom Metazoa; phylum Chordata; class Actinopteri; order Cypriniformes; family Catostomidae; genus Myxocyprinus; species Myxocyprinus asiaticus. The sequence continues at coordinate 42,799,865 of NC_059351.1, forward strand.
CTGTCACTGCCAATGAGCGGACAGGCATTTCTCTCAAATTATTTTTGGCAACTCATAGGATGATCCAGATACAACCACTCACAATGGTCTCTTAGCAACAAGCTTGCAAAGTCTTGAAAGACATGGAGTTGCAAAGCGCTTGTCAAACTAATCTACATTTAAATATGTATAATATATCATCGAGGAGAGCCAGTATAATCGTATCAAGTTTTGGAAATTACTCATTTATTCTAAAAAGCTTTTAGATTTTGCATGTACAGTGCATGCGCATTTGCAGAACATTCTGCACATGCGTCAAGCACGAGGAGAGCTTCAAATCATGATCGCACCTAAAAGACTGTAGATGTCCAGATACACAGTACAGTGAAAAAGGAGTTACATTTTGTTCTGCTCTCACACAAATCAATCATATTGCTTCTGAAGGCATGGACTGAGCCTCTTGAGTTATATGGATTACATTTATGCTGCTTTAATGTCCTTATTGGACCTTCAGAAGTGTTGGTGCCCATTGACTTGCAATGTATGGATATTTTCACATTATTTCGCAATCAAAATATATTTGTTTGTGTTCTGCAGAAGAAAGAAAGTCATACGAGTGTGAGATGGTGTAAGGGTGAGTAAATGATGAGAGAATAATAATTTTTGGGTGAACTATTGATTTAACAATTTAAAACAATATAAAATGCTAAATTAAATGACAACTTAATACTTAAAATTTTTATTGTAACACTTTAAAACAACGTTGTATAACATTAGTAAATGCATACGGTATCATGAATCAACAATGCTCAATATTCACAGTCTTAATGCATATCGCCCCCTACTGGGCAGAGAGGAGAATTTATGATAAAAATGACTTAAATATTGATCTGTTTCTCACCCACACCTATCATATCGTGTCTGAATACATGGATTTAACCACTGGAGTCATATGGATTACTTTTATGCTCCCTTTATGTGGATTTTGGAGCTCTAAAATTTGGCACCTATTCACTTGGACTGTATGGACTGAGCTGAAATATTCTTTTAAAATCTTAATTTGTGTTCTGCAGAAGACAGAAAATCATACACATCTGGGATGCCAGGAGGGTGAGTAAATCATGAGAAAATTTTCATTTATAGGTGAACTATCCCTTAAATCAAGATGTTGTTAAAGTATTGTTCATTATAACATAAGGTCATGCTGATTAATGTAGCTAACCAATGTTAGCAAATACAGTCTTATGCTATTTTTGTAAACTTACCCTTGCAAAACAGTACATTTTTGTTTGTTTGTTTGTTTTGACATAGTAGCATGATAATACCAAGGCTTGTTGGATAGTAAAATGGTACTGTATCAGTTTTTTTTTTTTTTTTTTGTATTTGGGTAATTCTACAGAAGTGGTGCAAATTCAGGGTTGGATGAGTTAATGTATTATTATTTCTTTTTATAATTTCTTCCCAAATGTATTTTACATTTGTATTGCACTGTATCTGAAATGTATAAATTCACTATGGGTACACTGAAAACTTTTAATGAATTTTCACAATTGATAGCGTCCCTATTTTTGTCAATACCGAAACAGCACAAACACTGTAATAAATAAAAAGTATTCTTCATTTTTGTTGACTCAACATAAAATAATAATTTTTAGCAAATTTGTTGGTGCCTATATTAACTTTTAAGTAATTTCAGAACTATTTTCTGCTCCCTATTATACTTTAATTTTGCAACTACTGTAAAAATCAATCACTTTTTTCTTTGCTAAATGTAAAATATTGAAGATACCATGTTGATATTCATAGAATACATGTCCCATACTGGTCACCATTTAAAAAATAAATAAATAAATCATGGTATAATTAATTGTTTTGTAAAAACTGTGTTTCGGTTGTGACCTTATTTTCATGGAACACCCTTTACTTATTTGTTTTACGCATCAAGTTACTTAATGACACTTTTAGCAAGTATGTTCAGGTTTCAGGTATGTTGTGATCTGGTGTACATTCACCTTCAATTGACATACCAGGTGGAGTTGTTTCCCTGCAGAAGGTCTCTAGTTCTTTCTGTGTTTTCTTCCGTGCCCTATGCTGTTTTTGACTTGCAATCCATCTTGCACGTGTGTATCTCTTCTCCCTGTCTGTCAAGTCTTTTACATTTTTAATGTTCCCTCTTGCTTTTGTCTTAAATTTTTATTCTCTTTCTTTTTGTAAGTTAATTGTTGATATCTTATGGGGTCATCCCTGATCCTCCGCCAATATTCACATAGGCGCTTAGCTGTACTCTTGGGTACATTTGCATCTCTTGTGTTTATCTGCCTGTATCAGTCTACAAGTAAAAACATACATAGATTTACACTTACTGAGCAATTTATTAGGAACTTTATGGTCTTAATTAAGTGTCCAACTAGTTCTTCTGCTGTTTTAGCCCATTCACCTCAAGGTTTGACGTGTTGTGCATTCTGAGATGCTATTCTGCTCACTACAATTGTATAGAGCAGTTATCTGAGTTACTGTAGCCTTTCTGTCAGCTCGAATCAGTCTGGCCATTCTCCATTGACCTCTCTCATCAACAAGGCATTTCTGTCCACAGAACTGCCACTCACTGGATGTTTTTTTTTTTTTTTTTTTTTTTTTTTGGCACCATTCTGAGTAAACTCTGGAGCCTGTTGTGCATTCTCAGGAGATCAGCAGTTACAGAAATACTCAAACCAGCCCGTCTGGCACCAGCAATCATGCCACGGTCGAAATAACTGAGATCACATTTTTTCCCTATTTTGATGGTTAATGTGAACATTAACTGAAACTCCCATATCTGCGTGATTTTATGCATTGTACTGCTGCCACATAATTGGCTGATTAGATAATCATATGAATAAGCAGGTGTACAGGTCTTCCTAATAAAGTGCTCTGTGAGTGTATGTATTATATGTATAAATTATGTATGTTTTTTTAAATAAAATCTGAAAGAACAACTTAATATCACTACCAAAACAAATATGCCAATACCAAAACAACCATAGCTTGTTCGGTAATGACAAAAAATGTTTTGGGTTTGACAATTCAAGCTAATCTTGCCCTTATATTAAAATGTAAGCACAGTAGAATTCTAGACATTACTCATTTGAAAAGAAGAAAGTCACAAAAAACTCATATGATTTTTTTAAATGTCACATTTTGTGTTTTTTTAAGACTAACAAGTTCGGTAATGACACTTTTTAAAAACACATCCAGGTTTTCTGACTTTACAACACTATTATTTCAAAATGTTAAAATACATCTACTCCAGGGATAGGAAATTGCTTAATTTGTCTTCCTAGTCACATAGTTTGGGGTGTAGTCAAGTTTTGCTTCAGTCCATAGAAACGTTTTGTGTTTTTTCGGTACTGACAAAAAAAATGGAGGACAACAATTTTTCACTCTAAATAAATTATTATTATTTTTATTTTAAAAAAGGTAGAAAACTCATGTCAGCTAAATTTCAGTATTATACTTGACAAGGTACATTATGCTTAAGTGTTTAAAAAATATATGACAAATAATTTAGCTGTTTAATTTTTAAGTGTATTTTTTGGGGTTAGACTGGGGGACATGTGCCACCCAATAGAAAAGAACAGATAAACCAGTATTTTTAAAGATTTGTAAAGTTATTACATTATTTTTATTGCCTCTGTTAGAACTCAACTTGACTTTTATAAACATGTTAGTTGCCTATATATGCCCTTTTAAATATATATATATATATATATATATATATATATATATATATATATATACAGGTGCATCTCAATAAATTAGAATGTCGTGGAAAAGTTCATTTATTTCAGTAATTCAACTCAAATTGTGAAACTCGTGTATTAAATAAATTCAATGCACACAGACTGAAGTAGTTTAAGTCTTTGGTTCTTTTAATTGTGATGATTTTGGCTCACATTTAACAAAAACCCACCAATTCACTATCTCAAAAAATTAGAATATGGTGACATGCCAATCAGCTAATCAACTCAAAACACCTGCAAAGGTTTCCTGAGCCTTCAAAATGGTCTCTCAGTTTGGTTCATTAGGCTACACAATCATGGGGAAGACTGCTGATCTGACAGTTGTCCAGAAGACAATCACTGACACCCTTCACAAGGAGGGTAAGCCACAAACATTCATTGCCAGAGAAGCTGGCTGTTCACAGAGTGCTGTATCCAAGCATGTTAACAGAAAGTTGAGTGGAAGGAAAAAGTGTGGAAGAAAAAGATGCACAACCAACCGAGAGAACCGCAGCCTTATGAGGATTGTCAAGCAAAATCGATTCAAGAATTTGGGTGAACTTCACAAGGAATGGACTGAGGCTGGGGTCAAGGCATCAAGAGCCACCACACACAGACGTGCCAAGGAATTTGGCTACAGTTGTCGTATTCCTCTTGTTAAGCCACTCCTGAACCACAGACAACGTCAGAGGCGTCTTACCTGGGCTAAGGAGAAGAAGAACTGGACTGTTGCCCAGTGGTCCAAAGTCCTCTTTTCAGATGAGAGCAAGTTTTGTATTTCATTTGGAAACCAAGGTCCTAGAGTCTGGAGGAAGGGTGGAGAAGCTCATAGCCCAAGTTGCTTGAAGTCCAGTGTTAAGTTTCCACAGTCTGTGATGATTTGGGGTGCAATGTCATCTGCTGGTGTTGGTCCACTGTGTTTTTTGAGAACCAAAGTCACTGCACCCGTTTACCAAGAAATGTTGGAGCACTTCATGCTTCCTTCTGCTGACCAGCTTTTTAAAGATGCTGATTTCATTTTCCAGCAGGATTTGGCACCTGCCCACACTGCCAAAAGCACCAAAAGTTGGTTAAATGACCATGGTGTTGGTGTGCTTGACTGGCCAGCAAACTCACCAGACCTGAACCCCATAGAGAATCTGTGGGGTATTGTCAAGAGGAAAATGAGAAACAAGAGACCAATAAATGCAGATGAGCTGAAGGCCACTGTCAAAGAAACCTGGGCTTCCATACCACCTCAGCAGTGCCCCAAACTGATCACCTCCATGCCACGCCGAATTGAGGCAGTAATTAAAGCAAAAAGGAGCCCCTACCAAGTATTGAGTACATATACAGTAAATGAACATACTTTCCAGAAGGCCAACAATTCACTTTTTTTATTTGTATTGGTCTTATGATGTATTCAAATTTTTTGAGATAGTGAATTGGTGGGTTTTTGTTAAATGTGAGCCAAAATCATCACAATTAAAAGAACCAAAGACTTAAACTACTTCAGTCTGTGTGCATTGAATTTGTTTAATACACGAGTTTCACAATTTGAGTTGAATTACTGAAATAAATGAACTTTTCCACGACATTCTAATTTATTGAGATGCACCTGTGTGTGTGTGTATATATATTTAAAAGGGCATATATAGGCAACTAACATGTTTATAAAAGTCAAGTTGTATATATATGCGGGGGACAACATTTTGCACATATGTCTACATTTTATATAGCACCTTATAACTTACTATTTAGTACAAACCTAAATCATATCATGTGTTAGCCTGCTCAACTATTCTTCCAAGTACACAATATTTAATTTAGAAATATGAGCATACTTTTTACTGGTAGGAGGGGCAGCAGCCTATTATTTAAATTTCAACCTGGCATATACACAACACATTCCTGGCCTTAACACTGCTAGTCGCTGTAATAAAGAATAACATCAACATGCAATTTCGATGAGTCATGATGACATTTGGGAGTGTGCAATTAACTGACTGCATCTCAGCCGCTGGCAAAGAGGTGTAAAGCAGCAGATAACTGCAATCAGGCTTGAAGTGTGTGTTTGCAGTAGGAAATGTCAGGCATGGAGAAGTTCACCTCAAGTGCAGACAGGATGTAAAATCAATCACTCAAAAACAGACTTTTTCTTTTTCTTTATTTATCTTTCTTTTTTCATTCTTTTCTTTCCACCATGAACTAATACATATTTATTCAGATTTATTTATGTGACTGGCAATTAATCTTTTGCCTTTTTTAAAGATTAATCTATTTTTAAGAGTTTATTACTTTTTAAAAAATCAGGAAAAAGGTTTCTCGAGTGATGAGGTGGAATTTCAGAAATTTGCTTGCTTTTAACTTCAACGTAGAGTTTAGGTACAAATATGTAAGAAAATATAGAAGAGTATAATTGTTAGTCTCATTTACTTGCATACAAAATGGGTGAGAGAAAGGCAATGAATAAAGTGTCAATTTTGTTGCAATGGGTTATACAGTATTACAATTAATTACCAGCAGATGGAGACATTTCTCACCAGAAAGTATGAGTCATTTGGCAAACACACCACTAGGTGGAACTATTTCATAAGGTACAAGCCAGCTTCTTTTCATCAACCTGGTCAGACCTTAAAACAGCAAATTTTAATATACAAAAATCGACAGTATTTTACAAACACAAAAATATACAAGCTCACAGCTTCAAAATAGGCCCACTACAACCAGAGATTTAAAATGTATTTTTAGCCCTATTTGCCCTAGAAAAATATGTGATAGTAAATAAGGCTGACTCCGACAGAATACTATCACAGCTCATAATTCTCAGAATTTGTGGCTGCAGAGGTGTAAAACATGTCATGCAATATTTCATTCTCCCTCCTCAATGAGAAACATGACCACATCCTGCGGGTTTACTAGCAAAAGATTCAAGTTAAAGGGACAGTTCACCCGCAAATGAAAATAGTTTAATTTGAACAATATAATATAATATAATATAATATAATATAATATAATATAATATAATATAATATGCAGAGTACACAAGTCACAGATTTGTGTACTTGTGACTATGGAATATGCTGCTTTATAGTGTTTTTTGTTTTGTTTTTTGTTTGTTTGTTTGTTTGTTTTTTGTGCTTTTTTATGTTCCACCAAAAGATAACATCATACAGGTTTGAAACGACAGGAGGGTGAAAAATAATGACATAATTTTCATTTTTGTGTGAACTATTCTTTAAATCTAATAGTAATCTTTTCTTTTCGAAAGCTTACACATTCTGGATTGAGCACCATCCTTTTTAATGCTGTTAAACTAAGTAAACTGTCACAAGTGTAGCAGTTTAGAGTTTACTAGATTGTTCTATGTTTCTCATTTGGTCATTTATTAGGTGCCTCATATAAGAAAGGCAAACAAATGGCTGCAAACAAATGGTGATTAATCAGAGCGCAGTGATACACAACAGAGCTGAGGAACAGGACTGCAGGCGTCTGAGAAAATGGTTAATTAAGAAAGTGTTGTTTGTTTGTTCCTTCCTGTGATTTCTTTACATCTACAGTTTCAGTCTTCCGCCTCACTGAAAAAAAAAAATAAATAAATAAATAAAATAATTTTCACCTCCACCAGCAAAACCATTTTTACAGCCCCATGAAATCAAAATAGGATTTTTGTGTGTTTTATTCCATGTCTGTTAGCTTTGAGGAAATCTAGGCTCATGTACACTGAAAAGTTGACAAAAGTAACTTTAAGCTGATGTGTGCATTTAAAGTTTACACTCTTTCAGAGAAAAAAAAGAAAAAAAAAAAAAGACCAGAATAAGTATGATTCATCCTTCACTAAAGGGTGGCAAGCCCTTCAATATGTCATTTCCAAACTTCCTGTTTCAGTGCAAAATAGTCAACACAGGACACAAAACTCAAGCCATTTCACGGTGGCTGTAGGTACAACTATGCATCTGGCTCAGCAAAAACTATTCACCGAAAAGGCCACCGAATCATCGCTCTTTGATGAATATAGAGTTAGACAGTCTATTGATTCTGCTGGTATCCTGAACTCTAAGTACATTGCATCCAAACTCAAGTGTCACCAAAAAAAAAAAAAAAAAAACATATACTGCCACATCAAAAGACAAACCATCAAGTCATATCAAGCATTATCTTTTCACAGTGATGCTGTTCTATTAAAAGTACAGTGCTCAGGAAGTGTGATGTACAGCCTCTGTTAACGGTGCACCTGGATATTGCTATTGACCATGCCAAAGAAGTTGGGCAGTGACACAATAGTGCACATGATGAGTTTTGATGAGCAAATGAGTTTTAAAATTAATTAAACTTGATCTCAGTTCCAAGGTTGTTACCATATCTTTAGGATTGGAGGGGATGAAATTTAATAATTTATAGGCCAAAAGTGTAATAATTGCTCCTATCCCATCTTAATATGCAGAAACAACTGTCCATTGTAATCCATCTGTTGGTTGATTCCCAAAAATGAGTAAAGAATGTGGCTCTGTAATGCAATTTAATAATTGCTCTATTTGTTTGAGCATCCTCACCAGCACAACACAGCAACATTGGGAAATAAGTTTGATTTTTTAGTAAGAACAGATTGATTTCAGCAGAAAAAAACTTTCAACCTTATCTTGTAGAATTCACAGTGTGATCAGTCTTTTGTCCAACCAAGGGTGGAGAGAGGGAGTGTTCAGGACATATATTGGAAAACACTCAGTATATTTGCAATTCCGTTAGGTGTCGTTAGTACTGTAGATCTGGGTAAAAATATTTTACGATTAATCGTGATCTTCATTTGAACAATCCCGATATTGATATTTTACTCTATGTGCAACCCTCTATAAAGAGAGTAAATCACTCACATGCGTGACCAAATGTTACGCTATATGACTAAAAATGCATGTCATAAGCCACTGGCTGGTAAATTGTCAGATTTCAATCACCAGTGGTTGAGTACTAAAGTGGCAAAGAATTTCAGCACCAAGACCCTTTCACCGCATGCTGAAAGTAAAAGTTTGATTTGACTCATTCCATGTAATGTGTGTCCAAAGACGAGATCCATGCAATCCATCTGTCATTGAATAATGTCTCTTTTAATACCCTTTCTGTTCTTTACATTCAGTCATCAAAAACAACTCCCTCTCCTTAATATGCGCTCAACCCAACCCTTCTTTGAGAAGCTTGCTGAACTGCCGCTACAGTATTCTTGAAGAGACAGTACAGTTTTACAATTCCAACATCACCCCGTCATTGTCTATATTGGTTAGTGGTTACAGCCTTGCTCAGTCACTCTGAAGACTGTACACAGATTATGTAGGCTTCAATCCAAAACTCACCCAAACTTCTAACACCTAACAAAGGTAAGATACCAGAATAAATGTTTGGCTTATTGTTTATGGAATTTGAGCTATTTCTGTAACACTATGTGCAGTATGGTCTTTAGACTCCATTCCCAGGCAGGGGTTTGATTAAGGAGCTGAGTTTATGGGGTGATAAAACAGTGAAGGCGGCTGTGATGAGTCAGCCTGACACTTTTATGGGGGTAAGCTGCTAGCAGACACAATATTGACAAAGGGGGCAGAAAAACATCATGACACAGTACTATGAGATCTCAGTTCTTAGAAGATAACACAGGACTTTGATTCTGGACAAAGAATGAATATACTTTACCTGTGAGACATACAGTATATTCACCTCACATATAACTCTGAAATAGTGTTTTAAGAATAAATATTTACCAGTGTGTGGTACTTTTGGGACTATGTTTTCTTAGTCTTGCTTTATCATGACTCTGCAATTACTCAGGATTTATTCCATTTATTCTTCTGACAACAATAAAAACAACAATACGAGTATGCAGTAACATCTCAAATTTGTATTCAAAAAGTTTGGAAGATGCTACAATATAGAATGAGAGATTCTGCATAGTCTAGACTGGGGGCAAATTTGTGACATTATATTTTCTTGTCATACAGGTTTTCTTTCATTAAAGCACTTTAGCTGCTCTGTGAAAATTCACATGCAGGATCATGATTATATCATAATAATTGGGTTTTGCACAAAATGTTCACTCAAACTGTTTAATATCATTTGTGATGAAAAATAAACAATTAAATTAGAAGAATGCAAAATAGAAACATTTTCACTATGGGAAAATCACATACATTTGCATTTGCATTTGCATGTGCATGTTCATGTACATGGGGGGGGGCGGGGTTTGTAGCCATTGACCAGGAAAATAACAAATGGCACTCCATGTCAAATATTTTGCCAACCCCTGGTCTAGACTATAGAAGCTATGTGACAGAAACTGAATCTGTTTGAAAAGCTTTTTAGTGTATTAAAAAACAATTGTATGGCTTTCATCTAGAGAGCAGTAAAAATGTAAAAGCTTATAATGTTGCTAGAGAGAAAAGGGTGATGAAATGAAGTTATATCAAAGAAAACCAAATAACACTGAGAACTGTCCATATCCTTGGCAAAGCAGAATTTAATTGTAGAATATAGATTTTGCAAATTATATCTGTGATTACGAAAGCCAGAACAAAATGGTTATGCAAATGCATTCAAGCATTTGCTTTTCATCATTAGTAAAACTTTGACATATTGGAGTGAAATGGAAATTTCACACACAGGTAGAAAAAACAAAACCTATTCTATCTTGATTTAAAATTATTAAATTGTCCATGTGGAAAAATACATGCAGAAATATGTCAAAGAAAATCGATACTTCTTGAGTGCATAAAATTAAAGAATTTCTCTGGTGCACACATGAGCTGTTCAGGCTTTCAATTCATAGCTACAGCTCAAGCATGTTGATTGTAGCTGCATCTCCAAGCAAGTGGTGCACGTGCACACATGCACATATATCATCATAAAACTGGTTATTGTTTTGTGATTAATCATTTAATCTAATAATCGACTTCTTACGGGAAAGTCTACACTGTAAAACGCTTACACAATAGTACTTTAAGGTACTATTTCTACATGATCCTACCCTTAAAAATGACTTTTGTTAGTGTAACATAATGAATTCAGTTTGATTCGGTAGTTGGATAAGTTGTAACAACAGCACACTTTGTACTTTCATTTACATGGTTTAGAGATGATTAGATTTCTAAATTGCATTAATTTGTAGCAAATAAATATGGGAATATCATATCAAAGTTTGAGAAACACAGCACAGACTTTGAAACAAAATTAGTTACGACACACCTTGGTCTGCCCTATAGTGTATTGGTACATACAGTGTGGGATAGGAAACGTACAGTACCTTCACGATTTCTTTGATAAAATATATGTACAGCCCTGTGTTACTGTATATTTTGTAAGAAATATTTCTCAGAGGTTGACACCACTGGGGTACATGACTAATGCTTCCTGTATATGTAACCGGTCCTGCTCGACCTGCTCCGAGTGGGATTCGAATCGGCATCAGCTGGCATGGGAGGCGGGGCGCTAACGAGGAGGCTAAAGGCTCTAGCGTCAGTCGCTAGTGTGCCTCTTGAGGCCAGGGGGTGAGGTTTACAGATAACGCACAGCTATCACGTACCAGCTGGCTCTAGTTACACTCACCCCCCTAAACCTCACTCCCATCCGAGTCACGGCACCATTGTAACCGGTCCTGCTTGGCCCTCTCAGAGTGGGATACAAACTAGCATCAGCTGGCATAGGAGGTCAACACGCTAATGTGGAGGCTAAAGGCTACAGCCTCTAGCGTCAGTCAATTGTGGCCAGGGGAATGAGGTTTACAGATACCGCAAAGCTATCATGTACCAGCTGGCTCCCGTTACACATACATTAAAATGAATGGCACAGAAAGAGACAATGGCAGTAAAGACACTGCAACTCTACAAATATAAACTAGAAGTTAATGCCATGATGGTGAAAAGCACATTTTGCATCGCTCTTGGGTAGACGTGCGTAATAAGTGCATGTCAGAACACACGTACACATACAAACAAACAGTCGCTATTATTTTTTAAGTTTACTTACCAGTTTTTAGATTTACTAACCATTTTGCTTTTTTGAATAGAACACTGATACCTCTGAGAGCATCTTGACAGGAGTGACAAAACCATGAGCTAATGATGACAGCACATCATAATGGGATGGTGAAGAGCCATAAAGATCAAACAATCTCTCTTAACCTCTCAACTCCTATAGAGAAAACAGTGTGTTTGATTTCTATTGCAGCTTCACGCTACCATACAAGAGCTACCTCTCAATTTGATACACTTCAACATGACACACTCTGATGAACCCATCAATGTGATTGCTATCATGCATTAGCAGTCTTTGATTCCCAAAATAACAAACAAAAAAAAAATCTTTCCTCTCTTCCTTTCATAGAGGTACAAAACCTGACATTTTTGAAAACCAAAGAGTTTACTTTCCTTGAGAGGTTTTTGTAGAAAAGGAAAAGGAATGGGGAATAGAAAAGGAAAATGAAGAATATGAGGAACAGCAAAGAAAAGCAAAGGAAATGAAGCATACAGAAGGGAAGGAAAAGGCAAGGTAAGAAAATGGAAAAGGGACCGGACAGGAAAGCAGGTGTAAAGGAAAGTGACGAACGGAAAGGTAAGGAAGGAAAAAAATAAGGGAAGCATATAAGAGGAAAGGAAGCATACAGAAGGGAAAGGAAAGGTAAGGAAATGGATGAGACAGGACAGGGGGCAGGAAGGGAAGGGACGAAAGGCAAAAATGAAGGGAAGGAAATGAAAAGGAAAGGACAGGAAAAGTAATTATGAAGGGAAGCATTTAAGGAACAGAGGCATACAGAAGGGAAGGAAAAGGTAAGGAAAGGAAAGGAAAGGAAAGGAAAGGAAAGGAAAGGAAAGGAAAGGAAATTACTGATTATTTTCCTTAAGGATGGATTAACTTTCTTAGCTGGGCTGGTATAACCTAGTAGTTTAAGATCTATGGTAGTAATTAAAAGGATGTTTGGTTCAAACCCTACAGACATAATCAATTACAGTTGTGTCCTTGAGAAAGACACTTAACCTTAAGTTGCTTCAGGGGGATTGTCCCAGTAATAAAAGTGACTGAATGCCTACTAACTGCAGTCTGTGCCAACCAGACAGATGATCACTGTCTGCATCAATTCAGTTTACTGCGATGGACTTCACAGAGGATGAATTGCTGCCAATTCCAACCCTAAGATATGGAATACTTCACTGGCCACTGTCTGAACCTTGGACTTAGTATGGACAAAACTTTCCTTAAATGGAATGCATAGACAATAAATTAATGCAAACTAATTCCTTCATCAACCAAATAAAAAGGACACTTGCATCTACGTGCACTTCCACAGTCAATTCGGGATGGACTTTAAAGACACTTAATCATGACACTTAATTTAGTTTAAAAAATTGCCCACCAACATCTACTCAGTTTACTCAAAAAAAAAAAAAAAAAAAAAAAAAAATGTCTTTATAACACATAGATAACTAAAATTGGAATTATATTCATGCTGTATAGCCAGAGGGAAACTTTGGGTTTCTTTCCACAGTCACCTTTGGCTTGCTCACTGAGGACAATAAATTATTTTTAAAGCATAATTTTCAATCGCATAATGAGGACTTTAAAGTTTCTGTAAGCGATTTTAGCATTCTGAAGCATTCATGTGATTGAGCCATTGAATTAGCCACACCCCCCATTCCAAAACCCGACCTCCAAAGATAATTTTGAGACAAAAACCGAGCAAAAGAGCAGCATTGTTTGTTCCTATGGCTGTCAAATTCAACAGTAGCACAATAGCGCCCTCAACTGACAAATATTATGAATCATAGCCTTAATGATCTGCTTCAAATACAATAAACAAATATTATGAATTATAGCCTCAATGATCCGCTTCAAATACAACACTATGAGAACGAGCAAAATGATTGACAGGTGAAAAGTGTCAATGTCCGCAGTCTGCAAACACATTTTTATTTGCTGTTTACAAAGTCTACAGCTGTCACAGAGACCGGTGAGATATCTCAGGACACTTATTTCATTAACATTTTTAAGGGAGTAGGAACATTTTTTGCATACTTTTCCATGAAAAAATCGCTTACAGCACCTTTAAGACATTACAGACATTTCAGCCTCATTATCTGTGACAGCATAATTTTCTGTAAAGCTGCTTTGAAAAAATGTGCGTTGTGAAAAGCTCTATACAAATAAAAATGACTTGACTTGACATGTACGTAAGTGACTTTGAATAAAAAGTGTAACCCAATAAAAATGTAACAATACATACTCTAAATCATACAGCTTACACAACAGAGCACATTATTCCTGTGCAGGGTTTAGAAAAAGAAAGCATATAGGCTTAACCAAAAAAGTAAAATGTATGCTGTAACCCTCTCTTCCATGTGTGATAACACTACCTCAAAATAGAACAAATTGATATTCATTTGGCACTGAGTTCATATGTTGTTCTTTTCACATTTGTACGCTTGCTACAGCATTTCCTTGAACCTCCACAATAACTTCAAGGTTATTACCTTTTTTTTTTTAAATAAATAAAATACAATAAAACAATAAAATACAATAAAATAAAAATGGCCATTTCCTTGATGAACTGCAGCTCCAATAGAGGTCTTTCTGATGTGGGAATTAATATTTTCACACAGGGTCAATTTAACATTGCAATGGAAATTGATAGAGTGTACACAAGGATGATAAGAAGCAATCTACAGCTAATAAAAACAGAGGAACAACAATATATACTGTAGACACCAAGACATGGGTGTAGCAACCATTATAAGTGTGGACATGTCTCCCTCACTTCTAGAAGTGTATAAGTAGCTACTAACAACATGAGGGCAAGTAAATGATAACCAAATGTTCATTATTACCTACTACAACGCACAGTTAAGTGACTTGGCGGTAGGGGATCTCATTTTCTCTCCAGTCCATGGGTCACGCCCTCAAGAAATTGATCCTACAACAAGTGCTTATGGGAAAAGCTGTGACAGTGTCAAAAACAAAGTTTACTAACACTGAAATTCACTATTGTCTCTTTGAACACGAGCGGCTTCATTAAATCCTCATCAACGGGAACAATTTCACAGCAGTAATTAAATAACTAATCATTAGTGCTTGTAATTGTTCAGTTATTAATCACCAAGAATGTTACATACCATCACCATGATGGCATAATTGTGTATTAAAATTAAGCTTAATAGCTGTAGTTTTGTCTACATGCTTACTGAGTTTAAACAGACTTGCCTTGGGGGAGGTCTTTTTTCTTTTGTTCTCTCTAAAGTGGAGGATTTGAAAGAGATGTTGACTGGGGAATTTAGATAATGTGAGGTCATTTGCACTATGGGGTAAACAAAGTGCATTATAGTGGTAAAAAGTTTCACTTTATTAAACTAAAAAAAAAGTCTATCATCATTCAATCACCTCCATGTTGTTGCAAACCTGTATGACTTCTCTCCTTCTGTGGAACACAAGGCAGAATGTTAGGGACTTACATCTTCAGTCACCTTTCACTTTCATTGCATCTTTTTATTTTTTTATTTCCTATACAATGAGAATGAATAATGAGTCTGTCAGTCCCTTACAGTCTTCCTACCCAGGTAGCAAAATACACTCTGACCAGTTCCGTTTAGAATCTCACCTGCCGGAGCCAATCCCTTTGGCCCAACTCTGACTCCTGTATTCAGGCCTGATGCCTGTTTACTCACTCCCTGATTCCAGCCCAAATCAATTGGTCCAGATGCATAAGTGACAGCATGACAGAGCTGACCTGAGTTATGTAACCATGTACAGTTAATAAATGTTACATTTTAAAACTGATATTCAGCCTAATAGTTCTCTTGCATTTTAATTATAGTTTATAATATCATATACCAGTACTATATAACCATGTACAAGAACTCACTTGAATGCATGAAGAATATTTATTTATAACATTTTACAAACATATAAGTGTGTAACATGAAAGACAAAATGTTACAAACAGCAATTAGGCCCATATAAATATGCATTAAGACAATTTTTCAACTCACATTTTTGTGATTAAGTAATCTCTAAATTGAGTAATAATTAAATCAATTCACTGAATTGTGTAATCTTATAAAGTACATATTTTGACTTCAGAATACATGTGAAGTATTTAGTTAAACTTAAATGAGGAGTATGAACTTAAAAATGTAGTAGGTCTAAACAAAATGAATATGTTTCAAACAATGCAGTTTGACAAAAGGCAAAGCAGCTATTGTCTTTGGCATTAATTGACCTAATTTAATACTGAGCAAACTTAAACATATTTAAATAATTTAAACCATTTGTTTGAATTAAACTGATCAGGCATGCTTTTTTTTACATTACTGTGCATTGGCCTATGCTCATTTTCTCCTTCCACCGCCTCTATCGGTAGCTTTTCATGGTCATTAGGCATGTCTTTCCACATCTTCATCCCGTGAATTCTTTGTTTGGAAGTTTTTCTTTACTGCACCTGTAAAGAGTAAATAATAAAGTACAATACATTATTAATAAAAGCAACATGGTCTAACTGAATGCAGACTTAATGAAATCAACTACATTTAAAGGTGTGCCCATTTTTCATGTGTTGCCAACACCTCCATGCTGTTTGATAGACTATTCACAATGCAAAGTCCAACAATTTAACAATAAGTCGCTGTATCCAGAATAAGTAATATTGAAATGTAACATCACATAAAACTAGTAAATACACTTTCCCCCCGATCATCATGGTTCAGAAACAATAATAGTGAAACAATGGTAAAACTTTACAATAAGGTTCCAATTGTTAAGATTAGTTAACAACATTAGTTAACATGAACTAACAATGCACATCAGCATTTTTTAACCTTAATGTTAATTAAAACATATTCTAATACATTTGTAAACATTAGGTAATGTACTATGAACTAACATGAACTAACAATGAACAATGGTATTTTTATTAACTAACATTAACAAAGATTAATAAATGCTGCAACAAATATATTGTTAATTGTTAGTTCATGTTAACTAATGTTGTTAATTAATGTTAACTAACGGAACCTATTATAAAGTGTTACCAAAACAATAACACAAGGCTTATTTTAGCAGCAAAACTACACATTCAACATACAGTATATCCTAGTAAACATTTATTCATTCTCTTGAGCTACTTTTTTCGAGTTCAGTCAGAGAATTTGAGGTCATTTTATTTCTGATACGCTGCACCTTCGTCTTCATCCTCATCAGAGTGTTCATCGTCAATGTTAGTTTCAGTGCAGCGTAGAGTGCTCAAAAAACTACACAAACAGGTAAATGTATAGTGCATTAACTTATGGAGTGCAAAAATCCTTCAGGCCAGTTCATCTTTAGCCAAGGAGCTACAAAAACCTCCCCATGATCTGCTACACAGCCTCCTCTGTTGAGATTCCCCCGGGCTCCATTATTCCATATTACAGCGAAACAAATATACTACCTGAAACAAAAACATGGTGTTAACATGGTAAAGTCATGCTGACATTTACTGCCTCTAAATTACATTTACATACACGTTCATAACTTACTAGTTCAGTCAAAGTAGACTGAGGATGAAGTTTAGTCTGATTTCTTCAGGTTTTGGAGAAAAGCAGTGTTTGGTTTTCACAGGTGTCTGAAGATTAACGTCTGCTATTTCTTCAGGGTCTTCAGCGATGCTTTCTTGACTACTGAATATAAAAAACAAGCACACAACATCAACCATGACATGAGCCTGTTGTCTTTATCAGTTTGTAACAGGTTAAGAGAAATAGTAGCAGTAATTTCTGTCTCTATATGTAGAGTGAAAAGCAACAGAATAAAGTGATGAAATGTGATACTGTTTGTGTTGTAGGTGAGTCAGTTACACTTCTTGTAAGCAGATCAGAGCTACTGTAGAGGATCACTCCTGTAATGATACATATTAATTTGATGGACATTATTTTTTATAAGAATATACTGGAACTGCTGAAAAAAAAAATGTCAAAAATGTCAAATTAGAGTTTATATATATATATATATATATATATATATATATATATATATATATATATATATAGATTAACGCGAAGTTAAAGCGTTTTTGTCCCTTTAAGAGAATCTGCTAAAAAAAATACACCAAATGCAAATGCTCATAGCCCATTTTTATATAACTTCGCAAATAATCCATTGTTTTGCCTGCATCCAAACAGCTCAAACATGGCGCTCATCCCCCTACTATCACCGGTACAATGAGACTCCTTCCACTGCTGTGAGTGAAACTACCTTAATGCACAAAACGAAGCACATTTTACAAAGTTTGCTTTTACAAAGTAAATTGCTGAAAAGAATGCATTACCCTCATGCAGTCGTCACCATGTCTGTCTTACTATTTATAAATATTTGTAAATCTCCCATACTGTAGTATTTATTTATATTTCAGATATAATAGGCATATTTAATCTTTTCACAAATTCACGACATTAAATGCGTTGTGGTTTACAAATCTTCCTACATTACATGTGTATGATGTTCATTTTATGATAGACATACAGTATAATCATGGCTGTGACCACAATATAATTTGAGGGGGACAAGTCCCCTCCAATAATCAGATATGGCCAGATTGTCCCCCCAATAACTGATATCCTTGTTGCTGTTCTGCTGCAGTCCATTATGCACTGCTGTCTAATTGTCATTAAGTTGTTGCAGGAATAAAGTAATGGTTTAAAAAAGTGAAATTTTTTAGCATGCTTGTAGTCTAACAACACTCGTCAATATCATTTGAAATAGGCAATCTAATCAAATCAAAATCAAATCAAATCACTTTTATTGTCACACAACCATATACACAAGTGCAATAGTGTGTGAAATTCTTGGGTGCAATTCCGAGCAACATAGCAGTCATGACAGTGATGAGACATATACCAATTTACAATAAACATCAGATTTACACGACACAATATACAAATAATAACATACAATGTACAGTATACAATACACACAATATAGAATACACATTATACAATAAAAAATAGTATACTGTATATAGTATATATAAAATGTACAGTAGGTTGTATTGTACTGTATTGACATTCACGCTGTCGGTTGATAGTCAGTTGCCAGTGTGTTGTTAAGAGAGAACATAATTTATGACAGTCCAGTGTGAGATAATAAGATTAATAAAGTGCAGTGCTGATGTATATTGATCGTGAGAGATCAAGAGTTCAAAAGTCTGATTGCTAATCGATGAAGGCGAGACTCAAGATTAAGACGCTATACGGGAACCTTGTGGATTATCCAGGCGCCGCGCATCAGCAAGCAGTTCAGTTTAAGCGTGTTGGTGTCATGTATGATGTAAGTTTCTAACTAAACATGCAATGTTTGCCCACTGTTTTATGATTGAAATGTTGTCCCAGGGGGCCTGGGTAGCTCAGCAAGTAAAGACGCTGACTGCCACCCCTGGAGTTGCAAGTTTGAATCCACGGCGTGCTGAGTGACTCCAGCCAGGTCTCCAAAGCAACCAAACTGACCTGGTTGTTAGGGAGGGTAGAGTCACATGGAGTAACCTCCTCGTGGTCGCTAAAATATGGTTTGCTCTCAGTGGGGTGCATGGTGAGTTGTGCATGGATGCCATGGAGAATAGCGTGAAGCCTCCACTCGTGCTATGTCTATGCAGTAACACGCTCAACAAGTCATGTGATAAAATGCACAGATTGATGGTCTCAGACATGGAGGCAACTGAGTTTCGTCCTCCTCCATCCAGATTGAGGCGAGTTACTACACCACCACGAGGATTTAGAGCACATTAGGTATTCCAAATTGGGCAGAAAAAGGGGAAAAAAAAAAGAAAAAAAAAGAAAAAAGAAGTGTTGTCCCAATCGACAGTAATTTCCAAGGGTGCAAACTATATTCACCATTTGGTGAAATTCACCATTTTTAGATTAGAACTAGAACATGGTAAGACCTGCGACTTGTGGCTTCCACTGAGTTTTTAGGTTGTGGTAGAGACAGTGTCATATATTTTTTATTCAAATATTATTAGGTAATAATTTACAATTAATTTAAGATTTTCCAAATAATTTCTTTATGCCTTTAATTAATTCTAAATTTTGTACATCTAAATTTTGTACTTCTTTTTAAAAGATACTTTATTTTGAGTATGTCCTTGTCAGGTCTGTGCTCAAAAAATGAGTAGTTCACCTCAAAATAGAAAATGTACTTTTACTCACTCATTTACTCTTCAAATGTTTTTTACCCTTATGTTGTTCAAAACCATATGCTGTTACTTTTTCAATATGAACTTTATCAATACTTCCATACAATATGTTTTTGTATGGAAAAGAGTAGCATTAAGATTCTTGAAGATTGTGTTAAGATTCTCACAACTTGATGGCAGTAAATAATTTTGTTTATTTTCTTTTCGCTAGCCATGCTGACACAGTCATGTCATTTTACAGATACATCAGTGATGAAAAGAAATTCAAATTATATTAGTCTTTTCTTTCAGCATAAAATGAAAGAAAAGATGATTGAAACAGGTGAATTGCTAGCAATGCAGACACAGTGTTTGTCTTGTACTGTGTGAACTTAAAAAACAAAACAAAAAACATATCTTTTAAAACCAAAAATGATCACATGTTGGGCCTTTATTGCATTTAACGTGTTTAGTCAGGACCAAAGAGTACCATTGTTTTTATGACTTCAACACCCCCACCCTTCAAAATGTTTTGGTCCCCCCCAGTGTTCAAGACATGGTTACGGCCTCGAGTATAATGCAGCCTAATAAAGAGATCAATCCAACCAGATCTCATGAATAGTCATACATCATTTATGGGGTGGCTATTTCGTGTGATGTCGCACGATTTTGTTCACATAAACTCGTATGACTTCATCACGTGCAAATTCCCGGATGTCTAATGCAGAAGAAAGCGCAAGTTCCGTTCATGAGGCGTTAAGGACATGCTTATTAACATTATGCCCTTACCCAAACCCCTTATCTAAACTTAACCAGTCAGTAGAGTGTTTAAACATGATAGGAAGCTGTTGTGTGTGACAGAAGCAAGTAATTGTCACGTATTAGATGGAAACGATGTCCAGCGACATCATTGGCTGTAGTGAAAGTCATATGAATTCAAACGAGTGCAGTCACACAATATCATCTGAATTAGCCACATTTAGAAAAGCCGTACGAGTCCTGACAATTTCGCTGTGAGAGTGTATTGTATCAATCCAAGCTGAATCATTTCCAGAAGTTGCCCAGACCAAGTGGCCTGATCTGGCCCAGCTTTGTTGAGCCAGAATTGGCCAAGTGTTTTAACGCTAAAACACACGTGAGGCAGCTGGCTGTGGGTATCACTCGGCCCGGATCATACCTGCCTATGCAGAGTCTCAGGTGCCTAGGCTGCCGAGCTCGGGTTGATTACCTGGGTAACATCTACGTTTGTGCTCCATGAAAGAAAGAAAGTCATTCGGTTTTGGAACAAAATGCGGATTAGAATATAATGACAGATTTTTTTTTCTATTTTTGGGTGAACTATCCTTTTACAGTAAAAGTGTTGGTTAAGTTGCCCAAAAGTTATCCACTACAAATGACTAATTACTCAGATGACTGAATTATACTTAATCAAAAAAGTAATCAAATTACTAATCTATCTTCTAAAACACTTTTTAAAGAAAATTTTTACTTTTGCTCAACAAAACTGAAAAATGCCTATATTTCCTCATTGTTTCTCCCTTTACAATTGACTTGTTATAGGGCGCACACCCTTCAGCTTTCACAGAAATGAAAACACACATACATATGAACATAATTCAAGTTTTACATGTATTTTACGTACAGTAGCTAATATTATTTTAGAAATGTGTAACCCAAGTAATGTATTTAAAAGTAATTAACTTAATTGAAAGCCAGTAACTAATCTGATTACAAGAATTTAAAATGTAATGTCTTAAATTACTGTTTGTACTAAAAAAGCAATTTGATTACTGTAACTAATTACTTTATCAAATTACACCCAACAGTGCCCTTTAAGTTGTAGTTTGTCATGAAAGAGTAAAGAACAGACCATAGCTAATATAGCAGCTATTAAAAATGATTATTTTAATTGAACATTCATCTTTCCAAAAATGTTTCTTCATTTATTTAGCTTCAGTAATGGATGTTGTATGTGGCTTTTTGCCTTTCTTTCTTTTTTTATTTCTTTTATATATATATATATATATATATATATATATATATATATATATATATATATATTTGGCACAGGCATTATATGCAGCTTGAAACAATCAAAACAATGTTTTTCATATATTTCGGATCTCCCCCTCACATGTCATTTCAAAAGCAGGTAGGCCATCATCCATCAAGCAGTTTTCTGGCCAGGGCAAGGTTAACAGGGGCTTCCTGATTGCTGCTGTTATTCCAGAGGGGTTCATTGCCTTCCAATCATCCACTACAGGGTCACAAACAAAGAGGGGAAATGCAGTCCAATCCTTATAAGCTGAAAAAAGATGTGTGCTTTGGACCGGTACCAGCACACAATTATTACAATACACAGTACACCTTTTGCTGGTCTTGGCGACCAAAGAGATGAAAAGTACAGACTTAAAGAGCTTGAATTGATTGGATGGTTCAACTAAAGTAAATAGATGAGTTCTGATTGAAGACCAGACAATGATCGGAGGATAATCGTTAGGAGAGCAATTTAGAAATAATGGATAAGATCTAGCATAGATCCAGTGATGCACTCAAGGCATAAAGATTTGACTGGTTAGCATGATCCAATTAGCTGCTGCTGGTAGATGCACCACTGTGGGGGTTAAATGCATCTTTCTTTATTGACAGCCATTCAGATAAGTAACCTGTGGTTCCCTATCTGTCACTCACTCGACATTGTGTCGATGTAGTGACACTAGGGGTCACCCTTGGGAGCCTGAGACACCTCTGCTCTTTGATAAAAGGCCAATGAAATTTCCCGAGTGGTATTTGCATGCCACTCCCCGGACATACGGGTATAAAAGGAGCTGGTATGCAACCACTCATTCAGATTTTCTCTTCGGAGCCGAACGGTCATGCTCACTGAGCTGAATTCCCACGACTGTTCATTCACCTCTGCTGGATCTGACGGCGCTTTTCAGCAGCTTCTCCCTCCTCTGCACTGGTGCACTGCAGAGAATGCCCCTGGGCGCTTCGGCAGAAATTAGAGTGTATTTCTCTAAAAGAGTATTTCTCTAAAAGAGTATATTTCTCAAAAAGAGCGACACACACGGAATGTCTTTTTAAAGACGCGTCTTTTTAAAGATGCCTTTCCTTTGTGTGTTATTCCTGGTTGCGCTCGTTATCTCTTGCCTTCTGACGGTCACGATCACTGTCTTTCGTGTCTGGGCACTGCTCATGCGGAGACAGCGTTCGTTGATGGGTCATGTACTCATAACGAGAAAATGTCCATGGCAACGATGTGGTCATGGCTTACCTTCGTAAGAAAGCAAGCCACCCCAGAGGCTCCCCGCCTCGGTCCTTCTACCCACGGGTATGAAGCCAGCGAGGCTAGCACTGGGGGCGATTTGGGGACCCCAATGGGACTGCCTCCGCTGGGTATCCCCCAGCGGACCTCCCATTCCCCAGCACGCTCGTCTGCCCCGATTGGGCTTCCGGATGAGTCCGCCGGCTCATCTCATGGCGAGTTCGACCTCTTATTCGGAGCCCGCAAAAGTGATGAGCTCTTGAGCGCAGCATCGGAGAGCGGGCTCGTCCAGTCGGACATGGAAGCCTCAGCTGGGCTCCTCCCTTCAGGTGCAGTCGTCCGGTCACAGGCTGATGCGGAGATGACGACATGCTTTCCTGGGTAGCCGCGAGCGTCGGGCTAGAGTGGAACCCTCCGCTCTCCCCTGAACCTTCGCGGCTCGATGATTGGTTCCAGGGCTCGCGGCGCTGCTCAAAGCCACGCCCCGCCCCCCGTTCCTTTCTTCCCGGAAGTGCATGAAGAGCTGACAAGGTCGTGGGAGGCACTTTTTACTGCCTGGTCCCGATCTTTCAGCTTCCCCGCCCTCACTACCCTCAATGGTGGGATGGCCAAGGGCTATTCGGCAATCCCCCCGGTGGATAAAGATGCTCGCGGTGCACCTAAGCCCGCAGAGCACCGCCACCTGGCGTGGATGACCAAAGCTCCCGTCCAAGGCCTGTAGGTTTACGTCGTCTCTGACAGCCAAGGCCTGCGGTGCCGCTGGACAAGCCACCTCCGCCCTGCACGCCATGGCTCTCCTGCAAGTCTGCCAAGGTGCTAAAGGAACTGCACGAGGGTAGTTCCGCCCCGGGATTGATGCAGGGACTGCACTCGGCGACCGACCGAGAGACGAAGGTCATGGCGCGGTCTCTTGGGCAGACGATGTCCACATTAGTGGTCCAGGAGTGCCACCTTTGGCTCAACCTGGTCGAGGCCGACAAGACACGGTTCCTTTCTGCCCCCATCTCCATCTCCCGGTTGAGGGCCGGGAGGAGAATCTTTTTGTTACCTTTGCATTTAATTGCGCTGCATGCCCAAGTGGCTGCAGTACCCAAGAGTTCAGCAAGAGCGGTTTCGTTGTTCATCACGACCACCATCCACCACTCTATTTGGCAGGTTTGGCGCTCCAGCGGCGGTCTTCCCGCCCCTGAGTGCCCAGCTGTGGCACAAATCCGCCCCTGATGTGACAGTCTCCACGGGTCATGAGGACAGGCCTCTTCCTCCCCCATCCCAGGCTGTTCCGGGGGTGGTCACAAGGAGCCAGGTAAGTACTTCGATGTCCCTGAACTCAGCATGGCCACGACATGGTGTGGCACCTCGAGCCCCACCCGCCGGTACGTCCGACGAGATTGTCCCTTTGGTCCCCCTCATGCAGAGCTCGGATGCGTGGCTTGCACTTTCCAATCCGTCGCGATGGCTGGTCCGGACCGTCCGACTCGGCTACGCGATTCAGTTCGCCAGGCGTCCGCCCAGGTTCAGCGGTATCCACTTCACCTTGGTGAAGGACGAAAACACTGCTACCTTGCGCACAGAGATTGCCACCCTCCTACGGAAGGGTGCGATAGAACCTGTCCCTCCGGCCGAGATGAAGAAGGGGTTTTACAGCCCCTACTTCATCGTACCGAAAAAAGGTGGTGGATTGCGGCCAATCTTGGACCTGCGAGTACTGAACCTGGCTTTACACAGACTCCCATTCAAGATGCTGACACAAAAACGCATTCTGGCAAGCGTCCGGCATCAAGATTGGTTCGTGGCGGTAGACCCGAAGGACTCGTACTTCCACATCTCGATTCTACCTCGACACAGACCCTTCCTGCGGTTTGCATTCGAGGGTCAGACGTATCAGTACAAGGTCCTTCCTTTCGGCCTGTCCTTGTCCCCTCGCGTCTTCACGAAAGTCGCAGAAGTGGCCCTTGCCCCTTTAAGGGAAGTGGGCATTCGCATTCTCAACTATCTCAATGATTTGGCTAATCCTAGCTCACTCTCGGGACATGTTGTGTGCACACAGGGACTTGGTGCTCTCACACCTCAGCCGATTAGGGCTTCGGGTCAGCTGGGAAAAGAGCAAGCTCCTCCTGGTTCAGAGCATCTCTTTCCTTGGTTTGGAGTTGGACTCAGTCTCTTTGACAGTGCACCTCACGAACGAGCGCGCACAGTCGGTGCTGGCCTGTTTGAAGGCGTTCAAACAGAAAACAGCGGTTCACTGAAACTCTTTCAGAGGCTCCTGGGGCATATGGCATCCTTAGAGGTGGCCACCCCGCTCGGGTTGATGCATATGAGACTGCTTCAGCACTGGCTTCAGACTCGAGTCCCGAGATGGGCATGGTGCCACGGGACACATCGCGTGGTCATCACGCTGGTCTGTCTTTTCAGCCCTTGGACCGACCTCTCATTTCTACCGGCAGGTGTTCCCCTAGAGTAGGTCTCCAGGCGCGTCGTGGTCACGACAGATGCCTCAAAATGGGCTGGGGTGCTGTTCGCAACGGGCACACAGCCACCAGCTCATGGATGGGCCCACGACTACATTGGCACATCAACTGCCTTGAGTTTTTGTCAATTCTGCTCACCCTGCGGAGGTTCTGCCCGTTGATCCAGGGCAAGCGCGTGTTAGTTCGGACAGACAACAGGGCAATGATAGCATATGTCAACCGCCAAGACGGTCTGCGCTCTCATTGTATGTCACAACTCGCCCGCCGTCTCCTCCTCTGGAGTCAGCAGCACTTCAAGTCGCTGTGAGCCACTCACATACCGGGCGACCTCAACACTACAGCTGACGTGCTGTCACGGCAGGTTACCCTCAGGGGAGAGTGGAGACTCCACCCTCAGGTGGTCCAGCTGATTTGGAGTCGATTCGGACAGGCACAGGTAGACCTTGTCGCCTCCCAAGAATCCTCCCACTGCCCGCTCTGGTACATCCTGACTGAGGCACCCCTCGGCATAGACGCGCTGGCACACAGCTGGCCTCCTGGCCTATGCAAATATGCGTTTCCCCCAGTAAGCCTACTTGCACATACTCTATGCAAGGTCAGGGAAGACAAGGAGCAGGTCGTCCTGGTAGCACCCTACTGGCCCACCCAGACATGGTTCTCAGACCTCACGCTCCTTATGACAGCCCCCCCCCCCCCGGCAAATTCCCCTGAGGAAGGACCTTCTTTCTCAGGGACGGGGCACCATCTGGCACCTGCGAGCAGACCTCTGGAATCTCCATGTCTGCCCCCTGGACAGGACGTGGAAGACTTAAGTGGTCTACCACCCGCGGTGGTAGACACGATCACTCAGGCTAGGGCCCCCTCTACGAGGCACCTGTATGCCTTCAAGTGGTGTCTGTTCGCTAAATGGTGTTCTTCCTGACGGGAAGACCCCCAGAGATGCGCAGTCGGATTGGTGCTTTCCTTCCTGCAGGAGAGGTTGGAAGGGTGGCTGTCCCCTTCCACCTTGAAGGTGTACGTTGCTGCTATAGCAGCACACCACGACACAGTGGACGGTAAGTCCTTAGGGAAACACGACCTGATCATCAGGTTCCTGAGAGGCACCAGGAGGCTGAATCCCTCCAGACTGCTCCTCGTTCCCTCATGGGACCTCTCTGTAGTTCTTCAGGGTCTACAGAGAGCCCCCTTTGAGCCTTTGCAGTCAGCTGAGCTTAAGGCACTCTCTTTGAAGACTGCCCTCCTGACTGCGCTCACTTCCATCAAGAGGGTAGGAGACCTGAAAGTGTTCTTTGTCAGCGAAACGTGCCTGGAGTTCGGTCCGGGCTACTCTCACGTGATCCTGAGACTCCAACCGGGCTATGCGAGCGCTGCCCCAGGAGGAGGCAGACCCAACCCTGTCGTTGCTGTGCGTCTTCCTTGGGCAGAGCCCCCTCTGCCACAGTCTCCATGTTTGTAGTAACTCCTCCCCCGTTGGGTAGGATCTACCATGAGTCTCTCCACATGGTCAGCAATTTTTCCACTTAAATATCCCCCCATCTCTTTGGGCAAGGTGTGGTCTCCGCGGTGTCCTCCCCTTGGGAGGGACACTCCCTGACTAGACCTGGCAGCCCAGTCGGATAATCCCCCTTGTTTTTTAGGGAGTGGAAAAAAGAAGGGGAAAAAAGGCCATGACTGGGTTAACCTGTCTCTATCTTTTGGGTAGTCGATTTGTCCCCAAAGGGCCGTTCGACACTCATAACTATGTTGGGGGAGGTTACGTGTCGGCCTGGTGCACTGGCTACGAGGCACACAGTTGTCCACCCATCACACACTGCCAGTTCACGTAACACAGTTCAGCCAGTTGTGGCGTTTTGTATAGGGACCCCTAGTGTCACTACATCGACACAACGTCGAGTGAGTGACAGATAGGGAACATCATGGTTACTTCCGTAACCTCCATTCCCTGATGGAGGGAACGAGACGTTGTGTCCCTCCTGCCACAACGCTGAACTACCCGCTGAAATGGCCAGACCTTGTCTCGGCTCCTCAGCATAAAACCTGAATGAGTGGTTGCATACCATCTCCTTTTATACCCGTATGTCTGGGGGAGTGGCATGCAAATACCACTCGCCAATTTTCATTGGCCTTTTATCAAAGACCAGAGGTGTCTCGGGCTCCCAAGAGTGACCCCTAGTGTCACTACATCGACACAACATCTCATTCCCTCCATTAGGGAACGGAGGTTACGGAAATAACCATGACGTACTGTGTACATTGTTCTGGTGCCATCAGCCATCAGTGCTGTCAAGCCTTATTTTTCTACACAGAGTGATCAGTCGCATGGCATTTATGGCTCAGGAATGACTGAGCTCTACTGGCTCAAAAAAACGTGTGCCCTGAATATAGTGCCCAACAGAAAATAGCTGCCTTAAAAGAAATTGCTTGCCTTAAAAGTTTTGTGGGTTCTGATCTGTGCAGGTGTACAGATTCTGATCTGTGCAGGTTTGTGCTGCTCTCACAACATGAGATTCATTTTAGTGAGCTGACCTATCACTGGCCATCTAGTATCAACATTTTGCATCAGGTCTCTCAAAGCAGCCAAGAAAACAAATGCTCCAAAATCTGGAGAACAGTCATCTGTACTGAGCTTAATTGGGAAATAAGGAGAAATATTAAAAAACATGTTAAATTTTTTTTATTTTTTGTTGTTTGAGGCATTATTCATTGGGCATGAATAAACTATGGAGAGCTTTGTAAAACATCTGAATCAACACTGTTGCTACTGACTACTGATGTTATGTCTGTAATTTCATAAAACGCATATGTTGTTCTTCTATGGCTCATTGACAAGATTATACAGTTTTAGCTACACAGTTAATTGGTTGCCAAACTAATATATTATGTTCACTCAGCAATCACAGACCATACAATCCAGACTCTTCCAGACAATCCAGATACTGTTTCTCAAGGCATAAATCATCACGAAATGTGATTTATTACCAAACAAGTCTTTTCTTTACTCAATGCGGCAAAAGTGGTTCAAAACATAATATGAATCAATTATGGATCTGGTTGGTTTTGACAGTACCTTACTAATATAGATGTGCCAGAGGCACAGTTGCTGCTCACTGTTTAATGTCTGAAGTTTGTTACCATGTGTTCAATATTAGGTTTCTCCTATGATGGTCCAGTGAAGGAGGCTGGACTGTTTGAAACTCACACTTCATGAATCAAAGCTCTAATTTCATTGCAAAATATTTTAATAGGAACCTAACTGAATTATCTTTGGAAAAACATTTAGAGAACATTTTAATTAAAGGCTAAGTTTAATGTGAAACTGCTCTAAATATTTCAAAATAAGGTTTTGTGTCAGATAACACTCAACTGACATGGCAATTTTAGAAAAGAAGCAAAAGGGGCATGTTCCCGTAAATCAATTTTTATTTTAAAAATGTATCATGTATCACATGAATGGTGAGACAATTCCATTATTGAGTCTACAAAACTACTTGCCTTATAAAAAGACCAGCAGTGGTTACCTGAATAGCCAAACAATTAATACAATTTGGTCACCACTGCTTCATCAGAAATACCATGCTGATCCACCAGCTTTACCTCCACCAAACCATCACTAACTAAATTAATGCAAGTGTAACCTGGTCATTTCAGCATTGTGTTAAAGATATAGTTCACCCAAAAATAAAAATTCGGTCATAATTTACCTGCATATCATTCCAAACCAGTATTACTTTCTTTATTATGCTGAACACACGCACAAACATAAATAAAGAAAATAATAACTTTTTTTTCTCTCTCAAATTTTTTCACCAGCACAAGTCAAATTAGTGATGCTGTGGTGACAGCATCAGTTGCAGTAGCTCAATGTTTGATAGCATATAATGACATGACAACAACCTCTCATTAACACTCACCTGACAGTGTGTCATAATGCTCAATTAGGCCTAATCAGGTTCCATGGTAAATCACTGTAATTGCTTCTCCATAGACCACCATAGAAATATCCCCCATGGGGTGCTGTGGAATATGTGCTTCCCTATCTGTCACTCACTCAAGATTGTGTCGACGTAGTGACACTAGGGTTCACTCTTGGGAGCCCCAAATACCTCTGCTTTTTTGAAAAAAGGCCAATGGAATTTGCATACCACTCCCCCGGACATACGGGTATAAAAGGAGCTGGTATGCAACCACTCATTCAGATTTTCTCTTCGGAGCCGAGTGGTTGTATTCAGTGCACTGAATTCAATTCCCTCCAAAGATGCACCTCAAAACTGCTGGATTTATGGCGCATTTCAGCGGCTTCTCCCCCTCTGCACCCGTGGAGTGCAGAGAACGCCCCTGGGTGCTTCGGCAGAGTGAAAATAAGAGAGTATATTCTAAAAGAGTATATTTTCATTCACAAATGAGCAGCACACACACGGAACGTCTTTTTAAAGATGACTTTCCGTTTGTGTGTTATTTCTGGTGGCGGTCGTTATCTCTCCGCTTCTGACGGCCACGATCGCTGTCTTACGTGTCTGGGCACTGCCAACGCGGAGACATCATTCGTGAATGAGTCATATCCTCATTGCGAGAACATGACCATGGCAACGTTGCGGTCGCGGCTTGCTTTCATAAGAAAGCAAGCCACCCTAGCGGCTCCCCGCACCAGTCCTTCTACCTACGGGTGTGAGGCCGTGTCAGTTAGCACTGGGGGCGATTTGGGGACATCAGTGGGACCACCTCCGCCAGGTATCCCCCCACAGACCTCCCTTTCCCCAGCATGCTCGCTTGCCCCGATCAGGCTCACGCACGAGACCGCCGGCTTATCTTATCGCGAGTTCGACTTCTCGTTTGGAGCTCGGGAAGACGATGAGTTATCGAGCGCAGCATCGGAGAGCGGGCTCATCCAGTCTGACACAAAGGCTTCGGCTGGGCTTCCTCCTTCGGGAACGGTCGCCCTGTCTCACGCCAACGTGGAAATGATGGACATGCTTTCCTGGGCAGCCGCGAGCATCAGGCTAGAGTGGAACCCTCCACTCTCTCCTGAACCCTCGCGGCTTGATGATTGGTTCTGTTCCTTTCTTCCCGGAAGTGCATGAGGAGCTGACAAGATCGTGGGAGGCACCTTTTACTGCCCGGTCCCGGTCTTTCAGCTCCCCCGCTCTTACTACCCTCGATAGTGGAGCGGCCAGGGGGTATTCGGTGATCCCCCAGGGGGATAAGCTGCCGCGGTGCACTTGTGTCCGCAGAGCGCCCCCACTTGGCACGGGCGCCCGAGGCTCCCGTCCAGGGCCTGTAGGTTTATGTCGTCGCTGACGACTGTGGCCTGCGGTGCCGCTGGACAAGCCGCCTCCACCTTGCATGCCATGGCTCTCCTGCAAGTACACCAAGCCAAGGCACTAAAAGAACTGCACAAGGGTATTTCTGACCTGGGATTGATGCAGGAACTGCACTCGGTGACCGACCTCGCTCTCCGGGCGATGAAGATCACGGCGCGGTCTCTCGGGCAGGCGATGTCCACCCTGGTGTTCCAGGTGCGCCACCTTTGGCTCAACTTGGTCTAGATGGGAGAGGCGGACAAGGCACGGTTCCTTGACGCCCCCATTTCCCAGGTTGGCCTGTTTGGCGACGCCATCGAGGACTTTGCCCAACAGTTCTCGGTGGTGAAGAAGCAGACAGAGGCCTTACAACATATCCTGCCCCGGTGCGGCTTAAGACCCCGCACCCTGTCTGCTCGTCGCCAAGGGCATCCTCCTGCAGAGGCGTGGAGCCCTCCGCAGGAAGCAGACACCACCCGTCTCACGGCCGGCCGCTAAGAACCCGAGGAAGGCTTCGAAGCACCCCCGAGACGGGCGACCCAGGAGTGAAGAGACCCACTTCTCTGGGGCTGGTCGACAGACCACTCCATCCCCCGGTGGAGGGTCGGGCCACTCACATCCCGGGCAACCTCAACACTGCAGTGGACGCGCTGTCACATCAGGTTACCCTCAGGGGAGAGTGGAGACTCCACCCTCAGGTGGTCCAGCTGATTTGGAGTCGATTCGTTCAAGCACAGGTAGACCTGTTTGCTTCCTGGGAATCCTCCCACTGCCTGCTTTGGTACGCCCTGACTGAGGCACCCCTCGGTATCGATGCTCTGGCACACAGCTGGCCCCCTGGACTACGCAAATATGCGTTTCCCCCAGTGAGCCTACTTGCACAGACCCTGTGCAAGGTCAGGGAGGATGAGGAGCAGGTCGTCCTAGTATCAACCTACTGGCCCACCCAGACATGGTCCTCGGATCTCACGCTCCTCACGACAGCCCCCCCTGACGAATTCCCCTGAGGAAGGATCTTCTTTCTCAGGGACGGGGCACCATCTGGCACCCACGACCAGACCTCTGGAATCTCTACGTCTGGCCCCTGGATGGGACGCGGAAGACCTAAGTGGCCTACCACCCGCGGTGGTAGAAACAATCATTCAGGCTAGGGCTCCCATATCAAGGCGCCTGTATGCCTTGAAGTGGCATCTGTTCGCTAAGTGGTGTTCTTCCCGATGTGAAGACCCCAGAGATGCGCAGTCGGATCAGTGCTTTCCTTTCTGCAGGAGAGGCTAGAGGGGCGGCTGTCCCCCTCCACCTTGAAGGTGTATGTAGCCGCTATTTCGGCTCATCACGATGCAGTAGATGGTAAGAGGTTACGAAAGTAACCAGGACGATTTTCATATTCAGTGATGTGAGTGGAAGGACCAGTGAGGCAATACACAGTATAAGAATGGAGTGGAATGTACATGATTGGAGCTTAAAGGACAAACATGACAGTCCACTTATAGCACTGTTTTATCTTCATAGAAAGAATGGAATATATTTTTAGACTCTTTCTAATAAATCTCTCTCTGCAAATTTAGAGAGTAAAAAAAAAAATCTAACTTTTGTAAATAATTTTCACAGAACTGTAATTGACTTGAAAGGACATCTTCATTCATTTGAAGCTGAATTTAAAGTTGGCAATCAATGTGATCTTATGATAATTTTTATTTGTTTGAATTTATATATTACGTAAAGTGTGGTTCTAGGAAACGTACATGTGCTTAAGTTTGCATAGACACCTGAACATACAATATTTACATATTGACAGCATGTAAAATTGTTGGGCCTCATGTATTCAGATAGAAGACAAAGGCAGGCCTAACACAGTCATAAAACCTAACTCAGGCCCACATAAGTCATAAATCTTACTGATAAAAACCATGCCAAAATCAAACAAAGGGAGTCCAAAACAGACTACAAATCCCATGAAGCCTTGCTCACTAAAGGAACGAACTCTCAACTCCTATTGGATGAGGCACACGACAGAACGCACCTCAACCATGACATCATCAGGAGTAGAAATACCTCTGAAATGCCTCCGGGATTTGCTTCCAGCAACTTTGCTCGCCGTGTGTAGACGCAGCTCATCGCTGCCCTCAGGTGCAGCCTCGTGGCACGAGGAAGTAACATCTGACTTGAAACTGTGGCCATACAATCTCCATCTCGCTGGACAAGTTGAGATTACTCTGTGTTCCACCAAACACTCTAACGGATACGAAGGAGACCGCCGAGCAATCTGCATCTTCATCCGTTTTGCCTGCAGAAGTGAAGCGAGAAAAGATTTCTCTTCCATCTTCTATCAAGTCGACATCGCTGATTTCTCCGCCAGCTCACCAAGAATCAGCAGCCGTACCGTCTGCCGACAGAGCGAGGAAACGGCCTCCCGTCATCACCCGAGCCTCCAGGAACCGAGTCTGAGTTAAAGGACAGATGAACACACATTCTGCATCCTCATGCGATTCAAGTAAGAGGTTTACGTCTGGGCAGAGATAGAATATTATAGTGTGTTATTCTTGTGTATCAAGGTTATTGCTTGTACAGTTTACGGACCGCCATGTCCGCTCATTATTAATACTCAGGGTATTAATTATCACGAATTTGATTTGCTGTATTGTAGTCCAACCACATTGGACTGTTGTGCATTTCCTCCATCACGGGTGAGACCGGCAAACTGAGTTTATCCATTAAAGAATCAAAGACCACGGGACGGTTTACGAGCCGTCCACCGCGTCTCTGAGTGATAAACTAACAGCTGCTTTCTTTCCCACGATCACGAAATCGGCTTTGGGGCCGTCACTTTATTCTCTCTTTCAATCTAATATTGAGACTGTTATACTATCTGGTTATTAGTCCCTGATTCCAGGGTGGTGCCCCGTCAATATTAATCCTTGTTAATATTCTATTGATTTTTGATAATTGATAATTATCTTTGACGATTGTTGATTTTGAAGGATCAATAAGCTAGTGTTAATTTTAATTAATGTATCATAGATGTTAATGATTGGTGATTATCTTTGATAATTGTTGATTTAAAGGATTAAAAAAGCTAACATTGATTCTCATCAATGTTCTATTGATTTTAATAATTAACAATTATCTTTGATAATTATTAATTATTGCTAATAACCAAACCCGTTCCTAAACGTAGCGCACTACATTCACTGGAGCCCCATATGAGGTTTTAATGAGTTAGATTCAATTAATTAATTTAAATATTAATTAATAACTAAAGAAATAATTATTAATTATTTCTGATAGTAACACTGATCTAAACAACCAGTAAAGCCCTACAAAATGTAATTATTTTTAGGGATGTCCTGATACCATTTTTTTGAGAATGAGTAAGAGTACCATTACTTCATTTTTGGTACTCGCCGATACTGAGTCCGATGCTGATTTTTTTTTTTTTTTTTTTTTTTTTAAACTCCAAATCAACAGTTTTTGTTTTTCAATTTATCATCAAAATGGTGTTTAAATAAATTAATTTATTACAACTTTAATCAAATAAAAAAATAACAATTGATTTTCAACATAATATTGTATTTTATTTTTTTTTCAAATAAAGTGCTTATATACAGAACCCCACAGCACAATCCAAAATACAACACTGAAGTTACATTTAGTCAAATATAGTGATGCATAACAGAGCATCACAGATTTTAGATACTGCTTAAGTATAACAAATTACTACTGATTTATTATTATTATTATTATTATTAGTTAGTAGTAGTAGTAGTAGTAGTGGTATTACAGTGAATATTACATATCTTTACACTATTGATACATTTCTGTCATACTTTTTTCCTATGAATTTACTTTTACTTTTGACGGAGCTTTTATTTTGAAGTGTTTGTTGTTTTGACCAAGGAGCTCTGACATTATGATGGCAGCTTCCCACTGTGGAAAAGCCTGTCTACGTGACATCAAGTGATTATTAATCTGCAAAAGGCTGCTATTTAATTAAATAAGTATGTATGTATGTATGTATGTGCCTCACGCCACAACATGAACTTGCACTCTGTTTACTGTCATCTGCTACAAACAGAGTGTGCGATGCTAATGATGGTGTTTTCCCTGTATGAGCCTTGGAGGAGCCTTAAAAGGTATGAGCAGCCGGCATCAGCACAACATTGTCTCTTCACATTCACAAGCGCTCACATTTCAATTACATGCAAACTGTGTATTTATCTCAATAAATCACAGCTTTTGCGGTTAAATAATCTCAATAGGACATAACATGATTTTAATTTGTGGGCTGAATGCCCTTGCAAAAATTGAGAGTTCTATGCAAATTTGCCGCAAACTTGCTGTAAATTCACCACTGAGTATTTTCACATGCAAATGAGCTTTGCTGCAAACTTGCGGCAAATTGTCCATTGTTGCCAAAGGTTTGCTACAGGTTCACCACTACTGATGAAGAACTGCAAGCTTCTAGCAAACATTTGTAACAAATCACAAGCTCATTCGCACGTGAAAATAACGAATGGCAAATTTGTTGCAAATTTATGGCAAGTTTGTGGCTAGTTTGCCAAAACTCTAGATTTTTTGTAAGGGTGTTTACGTTTACAAAACGTTAATGGCTTAGTTAATGATTAACTAAGCCATTCATTAATGATTGCCACATCAGCAACTAATAAAGAGTCTGTCTGATTAATATATTAAGTCATATATGAATTGCTATTAATTAAATGTGTCATCGTGGATTAATTCGTACATCAGATGGTATCGGTTTTTGGTATCGGAGCATTTTTATAAGTACGAATACCAGTACATGAAAACCAGTATCGATATCAGGACATCCCTAATCATTTACATATTGACAACTTTAGAGATGCACAAATGTTTCCGTATCTTTACTGAATCCATAATTAATCTGTTAATTTTATTGCATTTATAATTGATGAGAGTAATTAAATGTCCAAATTACATCACACTTATTTAACACAGTTGATGCATTTACCTAATTTGACATTCTAACATGTTAACATGTAACAATGTTATCTACGAATAGCTACAGTATGTATAGCAATGAGATAAGGCTGATGCAAACATTTTAATCATAATGTGACAAAAGATGTCAGGAAGAACTGGTGTGCAGACTTCAACACATACTGTAAGCAGTACGGTTTTGCCTCACTATAGCATATGATTCAGCTGAGATCTAATGTATTATGCCATATGCAATCAGTAAAAAAGCAAGAACCACAAGTCTTTTACAAATTTTGAAAAAAAATAAAAATAATAAATCTTCATAGAACTGAAATGGACTTTGAACATTCAACGTTGAACATAGAATGTAGGCAACAATTCATATTCAAATTAAATCGATATCAATACAGATAAATCATAATGACAAATATACTGTATGTGTTTTTCTTTAAAGTAGGCTAAATTTGATAAGAAATGTCAGGATATATTCAGAATGTAGACTTTAGTTTCACTAATCCTTTTGGTCAAAAAGCAAGTCTAATCCAAATCAAAAGGCTTAATTGATTGCACATAACAATGTTGGGTATAAGCCAAAGCTGTTTCAAGTGAAAAACTCTTATTTGTTTAGTACAGAGCAAAGAGAGCAAAGTAGATCGAGTGAAGAAAAAAAAAAAAAAAAAAACGTCAGAATTAGTTGCATGCTTTAAGCTTACATACTGTATATTATTGAAGTGTTATTTCACTTCAGTCTGCCTTTGAAGTCAGACCTCTTCAATGACTAATCAAACCAACAATAAATTATTTGCTAACTTTGCAGTCAAGGAGAGACATTCATTTTACATAGAAATTAGACGTCAATAGACTAATAGTGACCTATTATTACTTTAATAGCTAGTCCAATTAAAGGTCACAAATTAAAACGCAAATCAGTAATTATGTAACCGGTCCTGCTCGACCTGCTCCAAGCAGGATTAACTAACAATGAAGCTAAAGGCAACAGCCCCTAGTGTCAGTCGCTAGTGCACCTCTTGAGGCCAGGGGAGTGAGGTTTACACACTGCACAGCTATCATGTATCAGCTGGCTCCAGTTACACTTACAACTTTTAAATGTTGTGTAATCCTTTATAAAGTAGTTATGCATCTATGTACTTTACTAATGTACTGTTGGTGTGAAATTGAACAGCAGATTATGCAGGAAAATAAAATTCTTTGTGGCTGTTTTCTGTCCAAAACGTCTAGCCATACCAGCCGTACCTTATCAAATTCAAGAATATTTACTTTTTTTTAAAATTATTATTAATATTATTGGAAATATTCTATAGATTTGATTAGTACGTCCTGGGACCACCAAATTTACCTAATCATCACCCTAATGAAATGAGGGATATGTGACTGGAGAAATAATTATGTGGCCTCTGTCCAGAATAATATGGATAGAGAAATATTCCATTCCCAACCGCTTCACTCTGGCAAAGCTAATCCTCCATTTTTAAGTACTGTACCACAGTTTCCCCAAAATATTGAATGTGAACCAGGTGTACAGCACCAGTCGAGAGGTGCATTGTTTGAGGTCAAAGACAAAATTCAAAGACTGCCAGACAATCGGGAGATTGGCAGGGCATCAACCTTGAAATTGTAGCTAGACTTTTCAGTATGCGAACCATGTAGGCATTGTACAGTACATCACACTGACACGCCACATTTCAACAGGAATATAGATAAACTGGCTTTTTGAGACAGACCCCATGGGCATCTACAGACCTCAGTTTGATACGCTGCTTTATAGGACTTCCTGTCCTTTTTTTCTCTCAAGTCTCAAAAAACTGAGACTTTCAGACTTGAAGAATGTTACCACTGCATTATTGCATATTGCATATGCCTGTTATTAAGCACAGCTCCTGTTTACAGTGAATAAAGTCCATAAGATCAAGTGTTAAGAAATAATGGCAAAAACAATTCCGCTAAATTGAAACCATCACTTGACAGCACGATACCTAGTTTACTACTGGTAATTTGCCTGCATATTACCAAGTGCTGCATTTAAAAATCTCACAGCGAAAAAACGGTTAATGCATTGTGAAATTATGCTGATGCGACCACTGTTATCTTCAGTAGTGTTATTCATTTAACACCGATTGCATATGCAAAGCTAAAAACGCTGTTGATTATTCAAACTAGGAATGGAATGACAATCAGGTAATCAACAAAATTTCATTTCCTTGTACATGTGGATGGGAAAGCAATGCTTGTTGTTAAGGAAATTATGAAACAACCCTACAACATGCCAAAGAAAATGATTCACATTTTAATACCTGAATGAGGGAAAGAAAGGGCTCCATTATATCTGAGAGTGGTTAATTTTCAAAGCTATATTTTAGCAGTGTCCTGAAGCATTTACTCAAACATGATTGGTTGTGAAGAGCCTTGAGTTTCTATTTTGTCTGAAAAAAAATGGTTGTTTCGTTCAAGGTGTGCCACAAGTCTGGATTCAGTGCACTTAATATAAAGCTTATTTGCTATATATTGAAGTGGTATATTACAGAGTTGCTGTCTCAGCACCTCATAACAAACTGCAGTGTTCCTTCTGATTATCAGTGATGACTTTCTCACGAGTTCCATATCACTTTTTTAGAGAACAAGGTGTAACAATGCACATAGAGAGGTAAAATGCTGCTCTAAGCAAAACTTTAAGTGGATGGTTGTTGTATGAAAGGTTTACGATATATTTGAGGGTAATATGTATTTAACCACATCATTATTACAGATCCTTCAAGCAAAATCCCAAGACATGGTAGGCTACCAGAATATAGGTAATTTATCTAGCAAAATATTTCCTTTACTATGATCTGTCCTATGGCAGACAGGTTTGGCACCAATATGGAATTTCTAAAGTCAGTTATTACCATAACCAACAATTTTATGTTTAGCATTGCAACCCATTAAACTGGAGCTACAAGTTAATTAATTAAAAACAACTCACTTGAAACAAAACAATTGTCATTTAAAACTTGGAATATGGACTTCACAATCTGTGAGTGCACCTTTACAAAAGGAAGACCTCATGTTTGGATTGATGATGTCAGCCTGTGCAATTATTCTGCTAATATATGCTTACTTAAGAGGGAAAAAAAATCATGCTAACTAAGTTTGTGTACGAATACAATAGAATTACTGATTGATAGGTTGCTTCCCATGGCCGTGATGCAGCTGAGCTCTTATATATTATGCCACAAATAATCTGCATAATGTGAGAAGCACAAGGACGCCTTTTCTGAAGGTTCTTATATCCGAATATTTAAATTGGTTTGCATGAACCATAGGCTGGAAATGTAATGAGAAGCTTGTCTCTGAAGATATATTTTTCATAGAGTTGAGTGTGCTGTCCAGAGAATGGACAGATAAGAGAATTTGCGATTCATTAAATGTTTTAACTCTCAAAAATACCACACATTATAAAATACATTTTAATTTTTACTCTACAAGGCTACTTTGCCGACATGAAATAATGTCTGGTGCTCATTTAGAAACCATTTTCATCAGTGGGAAGTGATGTGCAGAAGGCAGATTATATGAATGGCACACTGATATTCAAAGATTGAATGTGAACATTTCATTCTTCATTCATTTATTTGGTAAAACCTTTGATTTAAAGCCTGTTGCTTCATGGCTTCATATATTGTTGCCATGTATTGCATCCCTGTCTTTTGATTTACCTGGCACAATTACTACACTTTCTTCTCTGCAGAGTTGTTGTTTGAAGAATAAGTGACCTTTCATTAACACGATAGCAGCTGTTTGTCTTAAAGGAATAGTTCACCCAAAATGGACTATTATGTCATGGTTTACTCAACCTGATGTTGTTCTAATGGGGCCTCAGTCCCCATTCACTATCATTGCGTGGTAAAGAGCAGCATGAACATTCTTTAAAATTTCACCTCATGTTCAACGGAATTGAAGTCATACCAATAGAATTTTTTTTTTTTTTTTTTTTTTGGTTAACTGACCTCAGTGCCGGTCCACCCTATAGGCAAACTAAGCAAGTTGCTTAGGGCCCCCGATCTGTCAGAGGGCCTCCACACTGTCAAATACTTTATCTTACGAACATAAGTGTATGTTACGAACATACTGACGGGGGCCCCCACACTATTTTTTACTTTGGGCTCACAAAAGGCTAGGACTGGCACTGACTGACCTTTTAATAAAGGACAGAATAATGAAGTCTGTAGATAACCATTTTCATCAAACGCTCATGCACTTTCGGATTTACTTTTAGAAATACATGCTGGCTGCAACCACTCCTATTTTCAATTCTTATTCCACAGTAAAACTTTTGCGAAATAACTTTCTTTTCCCCATGTCCATTCCTATTTAATTCTTTGCCAGTCTTGGGTCACACACAATATGCAATTGAATTTACAGTTGATGTGAACCACATGGCTGCAATTACCAAATAAATCAAATAGATGACCCCAAGTGTGTTTAAAGCAATGCCATGTGTAGTGTAAGGATGTAAAATTATTATCTATTGTAATCATCATGATTCAATGAACCTTAGCGCTGAATTATAAGCACTGATCGCACTCTAAGTGTGCACTCAAACATTTTAACTTTCTTACCCCATCACCATAAAAAAAAAAAAAAAAAAATGATTTCATGTTGACGTTTAGGCACTTTCGCAAAATGTGTATTTCATATAAATATGCAGGTTTCCATATGAAATTTCACACTAGGTTTCCAACTAGTCAGTAATTTACAGATTTCAACACTTAAAATATTGTCTTCCCAGTGGAATGTCTAAGTTCAGTTTTAGTGGCTAAAACACAAAACAAACGGCCATCACTTTTTCCAGGGTCAAAGGTAAACCCAAAAAGTTTTTCTGCACAACTGAAACTAAGTAAAGCAAACCTGTAAGAGATACTGACAGGTTATTTGATAAGTACAGAAGTAAAGCTTTTAGGAACAGGCAAAAAGACCTACAAATATCACTGATAAATAAATACCAGCTGGCCAGGGAGGTAGAAACATGTCACTTGATAGCAGTTACAACCCCTGTGGGTTTCAAAGGAAACTTCCACTGTAGCACGAGCTCCTCTAAAGTCAATTCTAATTAAATGTAACTTTGGTCTAACTAACTCTGCATTGTTTGTTTCATCATTTGAACTCACTCTCTGGTACTTTTGAGTTCAGAATCAGTTTATTTGCTGAAAAAGTTATTCCTTCATGGGATAATGCCAAAGAGAGTGCTTATCTACACCTCATCCATAATGAAGTGCCCAAGGACAAAGCTTCTGAAATCAATGAAGAACCTAATCCTTGATAAAGTGTTGCTTTTGCCAGGGATTGCAATACTGAGACTGGTTTTGTGTTCGATATCGCTCCCTCTTCCTTGTATTGTGCACTATTTTGGATGTCAAGCTATTTTGAAGTGCTTTCAGATGCTTAGCGAACTATCCTAAATAGTGAGTAATGGGAGCCATCTGATACGTGATAGCTGTGTGGCATGTGTACACCTCACCCCCCTGGCCTCAAGAGGCGCACTAGCAACTGACGCTAGAGGCTGTAGCCTTTAGCCTCATCATTAACGCGTCTGCCTCCCATGCCTGACTGCCTGACAAGCCAAGCAACAGGCCCAGCAGCTGTAAGCTAAACACGTCTCACAGAGCAAGATGCCATTCTTGCACAGTTTCCCACTCGCCAAACCAATGCTGATATATGGGTGGAGATTTCCACTGAAAAAAGTACATTTCACTGCCTGCTGAAGAGTGAGTGTCAAAAATGATTCAGAAGAGTTTCTTTGCAGAAAACTCTTTCCACACACATTCACTCTTTGCGTTACAGCAAAATGTTTGTTTGCATACAACACTAAAGTCTTATTCTTTATAAAA
Organism: Myxocyprinus asiaticus; assembly: GCF_019703515.2. NCBI lineage: Eukaryota > Metazoa > Chordata > Actinopteri > Cypriniformes > Catostomidae > Myxocyprinus > Myxocyprinus asiaticus. Next base: position 42,841,620 of record NC_059351.1, read on the forward strand.
ACGTATTCATCCATTATACTGGAGCTGAGAAACAGCTAATGTCAAATCTGACAGATTTAACCAAAATCACAAGTCTACCGGGTCAGAACATGACATTCCACAATAAGGGTTACATTCCTCTGCACTTGAAATTGGCTTTCAAAACATACCATTCCCAGACTGTTACATATAGAGCTTGGAGGTGTGAAAAACATGCTGATACAAAGGTGGAATGTAAGTTCAAAAAATAACTGTTTGCAAAAGCAATTTCACTGCTTATAACATGATTTAGGAGCCAGTAAGACAAAGACAAAAAACAGTGAACCTGTTTTGACCCATTCTTATGTTATGTGGTCATTGATGTCTTGCCTTCTTATGAAAAAAGATTAAAGCAAAACTCCCCCTACTGTCAGGCATGCTTTCTACAGAAAAGTGGCATGTGGTGGACTAAAATGAGTCAGCATTTGTTTTGCTTTTTTTTTTTTTTAGTTTTTTAATCCAATGTCAATTTCAATTCCATTTATTGTTTACACAGTTACTGAGAATACTGAGGTATGTGGAACACCATTTAGCTTACATTTAAGAATATCAATCAACAAGCAACCAGTAAAACAATGTCTTTATATTTTTATATTAAAGCTGTTGTAAGTTTTTAAATCCTACAATTCTTTCTTGTATCCCTGCTTAATATGCCACACAACCAATGGAAGACGGGAAGTTTTCTGGAATACAGAAAAGAGGAAGTTTACACTTTATTTTTACAGTGTCCATGTTACAGTGTAATTACACAAATAATTACTGATTATTACTGATTAACAACATGTACTTACTATTGATTTAGGGTTAGGGTAAGGGTTTGGTCTAGGGTTAGTTGCTTGTAATTATGCATAATTGACTGTAATTACTGTAGTCAATACATGTAATATGTGTAACAATGACACTGTAAAATAATGTGTTACCCACTACAGCAACAGTTTCATGCATCTTTCATTATTACAACTTTTGCAATTATTAATCCGTAATAACCTTCTTTACGGACCATTTGTGACCTTGGTAAACAGCAAAAGCTTATTCACTGAATTTATTTAAAGCTGAGTGCTTGCATCAAGTTCATTTGAATTTCATTTAAATTCGGATGTAACCAAAAATGTTGACATCCAAATGGGTGAGTTTTTACCTTTAGAAGTCCATCTATTTTCATTAGTTTGACCCATTCTGGATGATTTGCAGGCCGGTTGTGAACATGATAGTGGCCAATGACTATGTTGTTTGGTGGCTGAATGCTCTCTGGATGCCTGGAACTAACGGAAATTAAAGTTTTTAGATCTCCGAGAGAGCAACCGCAAAGGAACGCATGAACCGGTGCTATGAAGAGAGACGGCTGGATATGTGCAGTACTAACAACTGTAGCACACTTTGATACATGGTAGGTGATTTAAAAAATTTTTTTTTTTTTTTTTTTTGCCAACTAATTGTAAGATTGATAGGTAGACCTGTAAAAGAGACTATAGATCGCTCCCATTATAATGAAGCTGAGCAAGTAATTTACTATGACATTTAGTCACTTAGCAGACACTTTTATCCAAAATGACCAGGGGTGTAAAGTAATTGAGTAAAAATGCTTAAGTATTATACTTAAGTATTATTTCTGGGGATTTGTACTTTACTCAAGTGCAATTTAAATGAAATACTTGCACTTTTACTTAATCATTTGTGAAATATTCATTCAAAACTATGAGCACAAAAAAGTGAGAAACACTGATGGGTTTTGTCCTAAACTTTATTCTAACTATAACTATATTCTTTCTCTATCTCAAGGGGCTGTGTGCTCTGACATTGCAATTTGTGAGACCCTCACCCATGCAACGAACATTGCGTGTCTGTGGCAACGTTTTTGCAAAATAAAATAATGTGTTTCATTACACATCTGAAGGCAGTTCCGAAGAGAAATGTCCACTGTGTGGCGCTAAAAGCAGGTGAAATGTTCTGCCGAACAAATTAGGTTTTTAAGATTAATGTTCTATCCAGATTTAAATGAACAAAACCGACCTCCCTACCCTAAACCTTAAACCTAAACCTAACCGATAGTGTCATAAAATGCAAAAGCAACATGAAAAACACTATTTCTGAAGCCACGTCATTTTGTGGTGTTTCTATGACACTTTCGGTTCACGTGTTGACTAGCGTGCTCTTCATGACTCGTACCCTGGTCCTTTGTATCACATATGCAACACTCTGTCAGTTGAGCTACCGTGCAATTTGATCACATTTGAACAAGCTTGTAAATTTAGTTGCTTATATAATGCAAACGTTAAATGATAGGGTGACCAGATGTCCCCGTTTTCCAGGGACAGTCACGGTTTTCTACGATCTGTCCCCGACTGGAGCTGTCCCCGGAAATGTCCCCATTTTTACTGCACGTTCAAAACAGTCCACAAAGTGAAAATACATGGCAAGATAGTCGCTATTGAAGCCTACCAGAAACAAGATTAATCGTGTGCTGTTTATTGTGACCAACAGAGTGGGCTGATCACTATAGCAGCTTTAAGTCATTTATCTTCCTTTACTGATTACTTGTTCATGCCAGTTTTTCCATTAAGAGCTGAACCAAGCGGCAAGCGCAATTGAAAAGAATCATCATCATCAGCTTCAAGGTGAGGCACATACTAGTTATGTTATAAAGAAGTTATATTGTTATGTATTATATAAAATGAACGCATTTAAAATAAGAATACACCATTAATAACATGGAAAAGTAAATTAAATGTATAATAAAGTATCTGCAAAGAACAACAATAAATGTAAGTCAGCACATTACCGCATTAATTACATTGCACTTTGCTGGGAAAGAAGTGACTGAAAAGAAGCATCATAATGCATAAGAGTTGATCAAAATAAAATGTATCAGAAAAATGTATAAGAAAAACAGGTCCTTATGAGATACCATATGAGAAAACCTATAGAAACAGTTAGTTGAAATAGTGTAATAATAAATAATAATTATCCTTATAATATCTCTGTGTCATGACTACAACGTGGAAAAAATCCACTTAATTTATGGGTTTATGGGGTTAATTTATGGCCCTGATATTGTCCATAGTGAAGGTGTTTCTTATGATTTCAGTTGTAATGCTGAGGGAAATGGTAGTTAAGCGAGCTCATTTCTTTTGAAATTTCCCTGACAGTTTGCCACCAAGCAAGTTAGTAACCTACCATCTTACTTTTAGGAAAGTGCCAGGTGAAGGGGAAGGAAAAGCGGAGAAGGGAATGAATTTTAGAAGAGAGTAAGACGAGTGATGTAAACAGTGTGACCAAGGGCAGGTGTCCCTGTGCTGTGGAGTCAGCTGCAACAGTTCCTTTATTCAATCATTGTTTATCTATGTTTGTTTAGTTCACTTTTATGCCACAATGTCATCTACTCATAACTCATATGTAACAGAAACTATCAACTTTACCTCTGTATCGGAATTTCATTGAGACATATTCAACAGAGTATGATGTACTATAGTTCATGACATTACTACATTCACCATGGCCAAAATACATAACATCCAAATTGTCCCCGTTATTTAATTCATAGACAAGTAACGTGAATTTTCAATGACACATTTACCACTGAACTAGAAATGTCCCTGTTTTTTGTTTCAGAAATCTGGTCACCTTATTAAATTAGTCATGCACTATAGTAAAAGTGTTTATGTCATAAGATTGCATTGTGTGAAGCATCTGAGTGAAAAGTAAGTGTTCATGTACTGATAATCTGCTGCTTTACTCATGGTTTGTGGGAAAGTGAATAAAAGTCAATGTTGTAGAGCCTCTAGTGTTCATTTCACCAGAAAATTGCTGTGTTACGTACAACAGGCCACATAAAAATCATTTTGTAAAAATGTAGAAAATTATTCTTTGACCAGGTTGCAAATGTTGCAAGAAATATGACAGTCATCGGAGACAGTAAAAAGGCGACTTAACAAACCAATCAAATTTAACAACATCCTTTCTCACACAATCTCCTCTGTTGATTTCATTCTAGCTAGGACAAAAGTTACTTTTTTTAATTTTTTAATACTTAAGTACAATTTAATGTGAATACTTTTTTACTTTTACTCAAGTATTTATTGGCTTGATACCTAAACTTTTAATTGAGTAAAAGTTTCACTCAGTATCCATACTTTCACTTAAGTATAATTTCTGAGTACTTTTTACACCTCTGAAAATGACATACATTAGGAAAACAAACAAAAGAAATCCTTACCTTGTCCGCAGGTCACACAGACAGCTTCATTGAATGACTTCATTGATTATATTAGAAATGATCCAATCCCTTACAAAAATCAAGAGTTCATGGCAAATTTGCTGCAAACTTTTCACAAATTCGCCACTCATTAGTTTCACATGCAAATGAGCTATGTGGCACATTGGTCATTTTTGCCAAAGGTTTGCTGCAGGTTCACCACTACTGGTGAAGATCTGCAAACTTCTGCCAAACATTTGCAGTGATTCACAAGCTCAGTTGTATGTTAAAATAACGAGTGGCAAATTTGAGGCAAGTTTGTGGCTAGTTTGCCAGAACTATAACTTTTGTTATTATTATTATTATTATTAATTCAAAGTCTGCAAGCAAGTAAAACTCCAGTATTTTCATAAGAAATTTTGAAAAATGTTACAGAATAACTTGCATGTGTGGCTGGGTTACTGTGATGTCAATGCAACATTCTCCCATCATTCCACCATGCCTGTCTCTTGAAATTCCTTCTGCTTCCAATCTTGTCAAATGGTACATGTGATAGGAAGGCATTATCTGAGTAGCAAAAACTAAAAAAAATTCACTAAATTGTCCATAAAACTCTGGCAATGTGCATAATGAATATTAGACATGAGAGGAATTCTTTCAAGCTCTGAATCGTGAAAGTAAATCAGAGTTTTAAGCAGGCACTGTGAGGGCAGCTCAAGATGACACATGGAGTTTCATAACAAAGATCGGGAGGAGCTTGTTAATTTAATCCGACCAATCTCATCACCAGAGTAAGCATATATAAACAGCTGCTTACCTCCATGGTGGCGACCATCCTTCCGGCAATCGGCCCCATCCTAACCTGAAGATGTCCATCGAACTCCAACTATTCACCTCTGACCAGGAATTCTCAACTGCCCTGGACTCTCCACAACATCTTGATGAGTCCGGGATCATCTCCCCTTCTCCCAACGTGGTTTTTTCAACCTCCGGACTCAAATCGGGGTCGCCAAGCTACATGCTTGGAATCATCCACCCCCCAATGCCGCCGCAGGAACACATCTTCTCCTCCTCCCTCGAGATCTTCTCAGACAGCCACGACTGCCACCTCCAACATGCCCATTTACCCAGCTATTCCCAACATTGCCAAATGGACCATTAATGGCTTAAGACACGCTTTAACAGCTGCAGACATCCTGTTCTCATGCTGTTCAAACAAATCACATACATCTAACCATTGACCTCTTATCCAGATGCCTAATCATACTCCATCAGGGTTAAATTTCAGAAAACACCACCAAAACCCTCAATGCCATGTTTGTTCTTGCTTTTTTGGTCTCCTCCGATGCTGATGAATAGATGCTCTTCACCACCACAGCAAAATTCGATTCCAGCATTCATCCCACTATCTCTGATCTGCACATCCTCGATAACGATACCATCAGATACCACATTAAACAGAGCAAAACAGACCAAACCAGAAAAGGGCATTCAATTTACATTTTCAACCTACCAACCCCCATCCAGCCTTTCCAATCACTCGCCCACTACTTACATTTCAGAGGCTCCCAAGTCCAAACCCCTCTCGACCTGCTCTTCACGGATGATAACAACCAGGCAGTATCACGATTCTTGTTCCAAAAACACCTAAAACTGGTCCTCCTCAAATCTGGCATCCCAGCAAATTTATACTCAACCCATTCATTTTGCATTGGTGCTGGGACAACCACAGCCCAAAAAAGTCTAGCTGAACAGCAAATTTGTTTACTGGGCCGGTGGTCATCCGACCTGTTCAATAGTCATGACATTGCAGACCCCTCCAATGCAATCACGTCAAGGGCTCTCCCATTATTCGAATGACCCGGGTTGGGGGGGTGGGGGGTGGGCTCACTCCAAACTGCCTCACCCGTACACATGGAGAGACCTCCTGTGCGAATGCTGCGAGGGCCCCCACTAGCTAGACCGGTAGCCCTCCTGTTCGTACCACTGTGAAGGCCCTCCCACTCACATACATTCAAGGGCTCTCCTGTTCTAATCGCAGTGGGGGTCTCCCATGCAAATGCCGTGTGAGCAAACTCACGTTTATTTGTATCGTGGGCTCTCCAGTTCGTACCGCTGCGAAGACTTCCCCCATTCTAATGCAGTGGGGGCCCCCGTTCAATCGCAGGAGCGGCTCTTCTGCTCAAATGGCTGCCAAGCCCCACAACCCTGGGGTTAGCCCGTTCGTGGCACGGGCCCCTCCCGTCGAATGACTTGTGCCTAGAGGTGACATAAGGTTAAGTCCGGGCGGGTCCGCCAGCCTAAGGTGGTGACCTTTAACTGCAAAATTGAAATTCAGGAGCTCAACTGTGAAAGCAAACCATTATTATCTTTATTACAAACAATATTAGGACAGCCCCGCATCAAGGCACATTCTTAACGGCAACTAGTAGCTAACCTGCATGACAGAATTTGAATGTGTTTTTGTGCTGGTCTAGGATCAGAAAAAAACAAAACAAAAAAACACTCTTAGTAAGTATTTTTGTCTTAGTGTTGGGGTTAAGGATTTCCAGTAAAAATATCTAAACATTCTTAAAACAATATGGCCTTCATAAGTAACAGAATTGTAAAAGGTAATAAGAATATTTCTTTAATCAAGTTCATTGCTGTCTCGTTTTATGTATAAACCTCACTAAATTGTGTTAAATGTATGCTTAAAACAAGAAATATAAATTTGGCAATGAGGTAAGAAAATAAACTTCAAGATATATGTTTTAAAACAAGTTTTTATATCTTATGAAAATTATATGCTGTAAATATCTCTTGCTATAGGATGTCGTATTTACATATATATATATATATATATATATATATATATATATATATATATATATATATATATATGAACAAAAAACAAAAAACAGACAACAACACTGATTAAAACAATACAGTGCAGTTCCTCCCCATGTCTTCATAGAGCTCCTTATAAAGAAAGAGTGCTTGAGCCAGTGTAGCTCATTCTTAGAACTATGTGCTGTAGAAATGATAAAGCATCCCACACGCTGACATAGACATTAGTTCTGGTATCTGTCTCTGCTTAGGGGGCTGATTTTGTGGGCACTCATAGTTAATGTTGAACTGTAATTTGCTCATGTAGAGAGCTCATTATTCAGTTTTTGTCATTTGGTCTTGCTCAGCCGGGTAGCCCATTCATTGTAAATGTGTGTCTGAGTGTATTTGACTTGGGGCGGATTGTCTGTGTCTGTGTAAAATCTCTATTTTGGTGCATTTTTATCACTTCATGTATACGGGTGCCCATATTTACATATGTACATAAGTGATATATTTTTAGTTGTGAAAAAAGTAAAAAAAACAAAATGAAATTACTTGACAAACACAACTTTCACTTGTATTCCTAAGTGAAACAGGAATTTGGGGTGGGAGATATCAGAAGGCAGTGCTCCTTTTTTTATAACTTTATTTTACATCACAGTCATGATCTAGCCTATGATTTGCTACTTGCTATTGCAGTTCAGAGGAAGGTGGACATTCTTATTCGAGATTGCATTTTATTGGAGAAAATTAGTGAGTATAAGACATGACATTGTCAATATCAATAAGGAATATTTCATAAAAAGTTAAGATCAATCAACTGCATTAGTGGCATAATGTTTATTACCAAAATAATAATAATAATAATAATAATAATAATAATTTGTCCCTCCATTTCTAATTTTACTACACTAAAATCATGTTAACGTGCATATTGCTGTAAAGTCTTGTGGCTATACATTTGGAACAGTAAGTGTTTTGATGCTTACGGATGTTTTCCTGAAAGTTGAAGAGTGTAAATTTGAAATAAATTGTGAATTGTCAATTTCTAGGAAAACACTAGCATTTACTCAAATCTAACAGACATAGACTGAAAGCAACAAAACTATCATTTGGATTTCATGGGATTTTTAAAAAAATGTGTAATTGTTCTGTAATTCATAATTGTTTGCATGTGTGTGTCCAAATGCACACACTTTGCCCTAAAAACTACTCAATGCATTGTGTCTACTGTTGTGCTTTCTCTGTACTCTGCTCTCTCAGAATGTTAATAACAATGAGCCCAGTCTGACCCCTCTTACATAACTCATCCAGCCTGTCAGTGGCCCGCCCTCACCCATACCAGCTTAGTTCAAAGTCATTTCGATGCCTTGTGACACATTCCAGCTGCAGCTTCGGTGCTAGCTCAAATCATACACTTTCAATGACCACTCACTGGTCTATTTCACCTTGAAACCCAACCAGTTCCAACATGTCTGGGAATCTACACCAATCAGCCACAACATTAAAGCCACCTGCCTAATATTGTGTAGGTCCCCCTCATGACACCAAAACAGCGCCAACTCGCATCTCAGATAGCATTCTGAGATTCTATTCTTCTTACCACAATTTTACAGAGTGGTTATCTGAGTTACCTTAGACTTTGTCAGTTCGAACCAGTCTGGCCATTCTCTGTTGGCCTCTCTCATCAACAAGGCATTTCCGTCTACAGAACTGCCACTCACTGGATGTATGTCTGTAACAGAAACTCACTAAAATCAACAAGAGCAGATCCACATTTATTGTTAATGAACTGTTATTTTAGGCATGCTGAAATTTCAACTGGTCAATTTGAAATAATAACACACAACCAAAGAAAAAACAGCGGTAACTGCGAGCATTAATTACGGAACAAAAAAAGCATGTTGTTACATAATAGGAAGTAAAAGAATGGCTTCATAACTATTAAACAGTTCAGCACACTTACCTTATACACTAAAGAGCAATAATTCATCAGTATGAACTACTGTACAGATTTGTACTGATGGGGAATTACTGTATGCTGTCAGACGTTTTCATACCATCCAAAGCACCATGATCTTGACAGTTGATAAGAAGGAGAATTAGGTTAAATGATACATCTATTTGACATGAAACAGTGCTCTTCAGAGTAGACAAGTGTTCCACCCCTCCGGTGTTTTCCGGGACCATTCTGTTTTTTGGTTGTATGTCCTAGAAAAACATCTAGGTTACTATTGTAACCCCGATTCTCTGAAAGGAGGAAACAAGACGTTACATCAATGAGTCGATGGTAGAGGTTGTTACCGAGAGCCCCGATCTGTCTGAATGGTTTTCTGTCAAAGTCTGTCAAAGTCCCACTTTCCATGATCAGCAAGCATGGATAAGGTGGATCGAAAGACAGCCTCCTCAGGACATTCGACAGAAGAGGCGAGTGGATCTCTAAAACCTTTTCAGCGGCAATCAATATTTTGGCAAGGCTACGTAATGTCCCGTTCCCTCATTTCAGGGAACTGGAAATACAATAGTAACCTACGTGTTCCCTTTCAAGTCGCTCACTTGACGTTACGTTGATGAGTCGACGGTATGGGTCCATATACCACAACACCACAATACTGATTTAGTTCCGCTTGCTACCAAAAAATGTGGTAGAAAGTTAGCAGAAATCATGCTTCTACCCTTAAGTGGGGAAGAGTCTGGGACAGTGAGTGACACCTCAGTGACACTGTAATAGTGGGAAGCCAATTATCTCAACAGAAATTAAGTCAGGTGAGGTGATGAACTGTTTGGAGGGAGGACTGAATTCACAGTTCTTTGATTGTGGTTATAAAAGGGGCCACCTTAAACCAACTGAAGGAAGAGTTGAATCTTCCTATATGGAATCTAGGAAAAGAATCACTAGATTAAATGATCACAGTAACTTGATTTGCCCCATCGGTTAGCAGTTAAGGCTCACTCTTGGGGAAGCACTAATTCTAATTGCTAATTCTTCCTAATATTACCATAGGTTAAAAATAATGTGATAACTGACTTACCTTGCTGGGAGGTAGATAAAACATATTTTTAGGGACCAACTGTCCCACAGACACAAGAGTGCTGCCAGATTTGAGATAGAATTGATCTCTTACACAATGTGGAGAGAGTCAAAAAATCTCCCAGACAACCTGAGTTGGGCAGATTGCATAACAAGAGGTATTTGCCAAGTGGGAACACTCTTTTGTGCAGGTAAAGAAGGGGTTAACCTTCAGAAGTGACTTTGTAGTGTAACTAACCATATGGGTAGTATACAAAAAGACTGATGCCACTAGAGCGGTATTTAAAACTGCTAATGTGCTTAGCAACCCAGAGAGAGATGTTCACCCAGAGGGGAACAGCCTTCAATGCAAAGCCTTAAAAGACATTCACGTTGTAACTAACCCCAATGGGGAGTATACAAAATCTGTGTCATAAGGCAACTGCTTCAGCAAAATTCATTAGTGATGACAGTTCAATCCCCCTTCACAAAAAGCACCTGGGAAGACAGGGAGGAAAAGTCTAGATTATCAAATCTAGCAAAAATATTTGGGGAAGCCCAACTTGCCACTTGGCAGATGCCGGCCTCCAAAGCATACAAAGCCTGAGAGGTTATCACCTGCGCTCTGAAGGGGGTGGATAAAACCTTAGGAATGTAGCCAATTTTATGCTTCAAAATAGCTTTTGAAAAAGCTGGACCAAACTCTAAACAGGAATTTTCCCCCGATAGAGCCTGGAGATCTCCCATGCGCTTCATCGAAGTGAGGGCCAGTAGTAATGCGGTCTCTAACAAGAGAGCGCACAATTCTACTGTTTGTAGTGGCTTGAATGGAGATCCGTATAGTGCTTTCAGCACAAAGGACAAGCTCGTGCTTGCTCATCGAAATGCCACCGACAGACTGGTAGACCGCAATAGCTACAACATATACTTTTAGCAATGATGGGGAGAAACCCGCATCCAAGTGCTCTTGCAGGAAGTGAAGCATCACTTTTACCAAGCAATATGCTGGTTTTCATTCTGTGATGAACACCAGTCTGAAAAGTCTCGCAAAGTGGATAGAGTCAAACCCTACAGCCAACTTGAAGTTGGATCAGCTGCTAACAAGTGGCGTTTACCAAGAGGGAACACTCTTTCGTGCAGGTAAGGAAGGGGTTAAACTTCACAAGTGACTTCTCAGCATAACTATCCCTATGGGGTAGCATACAAAAAGATTCTTGTCACAAGAGTGGTAAAAGCTGCTATTGTGCTCAGTCACCGAGGGAGAGGTGTTTTACCAATCAGAAAACAACCTTCTATGTGGTTTAAGAGCGAAGCCTTAAGAGACATGCATATTGTAACTAGCCCGAAAATTTGTGTCATGAGGCAGATGCTTCAGTGCTCTTTCATGTTTATTAGCCTCCTGTGTCAACTGCATAAAAGGTAGGGAAGGGGTTAACCTTCCCGGGTGACTTCTTAGTGTAACTAGGCCTTATTGGGTAGTAAACAAAAATATTCATGCCACCAGAGCCAAATGCTCTGCCAAACACACTCCACAAAAGGGAGGATGAGAAAGCATTTGTAAGGTTTTCACCTGCCTTGAAGCCCATTTGTGCTTAAAAAATGGCTTTGGTAAAGCTTAGACCCAACTCTAAGCAGGAACTTTGTGTTTACTGACAGAGCTTGTAAATCTTCCACATTACTGAAGCCCGAGTAAGCTACTTATTCTATTCAGATGGAATTATCCATAGTGCTCCCAGCACCATGGACAATACCCATGGGGTATGGCCTGCAGATGGGGTGAGAAAGTCAGCACGTCTAACTTCCTGTGATGTTTTATAACAAGACCATGCTTGAGGCAATTTTTGTATCAGATTACTGGTGGGAAACGCATCCTTTTTGTAAATTAAGGCACCTGAACCCAGCGCTGCCTGACTCATGGGCGAATGCCTTGATGCGAGAGTGGATCAGCTCTGAATTCATCAGTAGAGAAAGTTTGACAACATTTGATCAACATTTAATCCCCACATATATATATATATATATATATATATACAAACATAAATACATACACATATACTGTATATACACATACATAGGTACATACACACACATAATAATCATACTAACTATATTACACTACTCTCTCCACACCCCACCCGAGAGCCCTCCAAAATCTCCAAATACCTACCCCATTTCTGTATAAACATATCCAAGCCACCCCGTCTTCCTGATGACACCTCCTCATAAGCTGCCACCCTCCCCACCTCTGTGCACCACTCCGGATATGGGGGCACGCCAGCTGACTCCAACCCCTCAAAATAACCTGCCTGGTGATCAACACACAGGTCAGAACCCAGTTCTCTATATGGCCATCCCCCACATTGATGACCGCCCCATCGCCCAGAACACAAAGTCTGGGGCAAAACAAAACCAGAGTGCCCACCACGTCGCACACAAAATTCTGAACCTTTGACCAGAATTTCTGGATCTCGACACACCACCAAAAAACATGGGCCATGGGCCATGTCTCCATCCTCCGATTGGCATCTCCAGCAGGCGGGAGTGTCTTTAAGACCAAGCCTATACAGTCTAGAGGGGGTCCAATAAAATCTATGCAAAACTTTTAATTGTATAAGATGCACCCTTGCATCTCTAGATGCAGACTTAACATTTTTAAGGATCTTAGCCCACACTCCTTCCTCCAATGCCAAGTTGAAATCTTTCACCCATACTCTCTTGAGAGATGTTAAGGCTATATCCCCCATACTCTGAATTAACAGGGAGTAGTACACTGATGCCTCATGACCTTTTCCAAAAGCCGCAATCACCTCTCCCAAAGCATCCGCCCACCCAGGAGGACGTGTGGCACTCCCAAAAACAGCACAAAGTAGGTGGCGCAGCTGCAAACACCTACAAAACTGAGGTTTGGGGATCCCAAAATGTTGGACCAAGTCTTCAAATGATCTCAACACTCCACTTTCACATAGGTCACCGCGTGCAGCAACCCCCCCTCCCACAATCCACTCCGGCCAGCAGAAAGGGGACCCACCAACACACAATCCTGGGCTCTGCCATATGCTCGAGGCAACACCCAAACAAGTGTCCAATTTAAACAATCTGGACACCTCAGTCCATACCGAGTGCAAATGTGAAACAACGGGGCGTAACCCAACTCTTTCGACTAGTTTGATAGAGATGCTTTGCAATGGCGAAACAGGGGCAAGAACTGCCCACTCAACAACAAACCAGGGAGGGGCCCCCTCAGGTGGAAGTGACCAATAAGCCAAACGTCCGAGACTGAATGCACAGCAACAAAACAAAATCTTGGGCAGGCCCAGCCCTCCCCTGTCAATCGGCCCATGCAACCCACCAAAATGCAATCTGGGACGTTTACCACTCCAAATGAAGGACTCCGCCATGCCACCAAATCGTCCGAAACAAGAGAGGGGGACATCCACAGGGAGAGACTGCAGCAGGCAGTCAAATTTTGGAATACAAATCATTTTAATAACATTAACTCTCCCAATCATCGACAAATGCAATGAAGCCCACCAACACACATCGCCCAAAAATCCCTTCATCAAAGGGTCAATATCAACACCAACCGAATCAGACAAAATCGCTGGGAACAAAATCCCCAAATACTTAATGCCCTGTTTGGGCCACTGGATGGCGCCCGACTGGAAAGCCGCCACTGGACAGCACGCTGTCAGAGCCAAAGCTTTGGATCTAGAACAATTGACCTTGTATCCTGAGAATTTGGAAAAGGAATCAACAACTCCATGGAGGCAAGGCACAGATCCAGCAGGCCCAGAGACAAATAACAAAACATCATCTGCTTAAAGCAGAAGCCAATGCGCCACACTTCCCGCAACCACCCCCAGAAAATCATCCTCCCATCGCGGCTGCTAATGGTTCCAGGGCAAGACAGAACAATAATGGGGAAAGAGGGCAGCCCCGCCGAGCACCCCCATTCAGAGCAAAACAATCCGAAATTAATCAATTTGTTTGCACCGCTGCTATAGGGTGTCTATAAAGTAACTCAATCCAATCAATAAATGCACTCCCGAACCCATACATTTCCAAAATCCCAAAAAGACAATCCCATTCTACCATATCAAATGCCTTTTCGGCGTCAAGTGAGATGGCAGCGACCGGAGACTGATCATTCGCTACTGACCACATGGTATTGATGAGATGCCTAATGTTATCAGAACAGCTACGGCCCCGAATAAACCCCACCTGATCTATATGTATAAGAGATGTCTTAACTTTACTTAATCGATTAGCCAAAATTTTTGACAACATTTTTACATCAAGTTGGATCAGGGAGATTGGACGGTAACTTTTACACTCGCTTGGATCTTTGTCCTTTTTAAGAATCAAACTGATCCGGGCTTGTGTCATGGTTGGAGGAAGCTTTCCATTCTTTAATAATTCAGTATAAACTTCTAACAAAAGTGGAGCCAGTTCCTTAGCATAGGATCTAAAAAATTCTGTCAAGATGTGTTTCTTGAATAAACACTATATCATATTTCTTACGTTTAAGAGAAGTAATAACCTTCCTTCTTTTTATGGGGTGCCCCAACCCATTTACATTCCATGTGGAGAGAGATAGTACACTCATATCAACATTTGACATTTTGATATAGTAGAAAAAATAAATTGTGCGTCAAAAACAAAATTATACAGACCACATTTCCCATTAGTGAAACAATCAAACCCCAAACTTCCCCCCGAACAAAACAAACAGAAAAAAGAAAAACGTGCGCATTAACCCCGTGCACAAAAGCACCAACTGGCGACAGTCCCTCTAAACTCTAAAGGTCCATGAACGCCCACGAGCCCCCACGACAACTTTGCCATCGGATTGCTCAATTTTGCCTCACAAATTTGTGAGGAAAATTACATAACAGAAAATACTTTGTAAAATAAACCCCAGCCAATAGGAAGAATGAACACAAAGAATGTGTAAATTCATTCACAGAACTGTCTCAAAGGTGTGATCTTCCACAAAACAAATTCCAGCTGATATAAAACCATTCAGATATGTTCAGTGAGCCGGCTGTTATGAGTTCAACGGATGACGTAATCATTCCAATGTCCCGTAAAAATACTCAACAAAACAAACTACAGGCAGCAGGAAGAATAAGCACGAAGAATGAACAGATTAATCCACAGCTGTTCCAAAGGAGTGTTATTCAATAGAACAAGCTGCAGCCAGTTGGCGGAACCAATACAAAAAGAAACCAAACCGGCATCCTGGTTCCCCGGATGGTCGAGTCAGTTCACTCGGAGGCTGCATAAAAGTATATACCATGACTTACCCAATCCATCAACTTTATAAAAGACATCCTTTGTGTGAGCATGTAGATATTTTGCGGTCATCCGTAGCGTCCACTCTCAAACTGGCCGGGAACTTCAATGCAAAAGTAATCTTTTGTCAATACAAAAGTTTCTTTAAAGAAAAGTGTTATTCACAAAACAAGCTCCAGCAGCTCGGCGGAGCCAACGCAAAAAGAAAAAAGAAACCAAAATGACGCCCAGCTTCCTCAAAAGCCAGAGTAAGTACAGCGAGTTGACCCACTCACATGAGAAACACCCAATGGTTTACTCACCCATTGATTCAATAAAAGACTTTGCCTGATTGGGACATGTAAATACTTTGCGACCGTCCTTTGTTTCTATTCTTAGTTTGGCCGGAAACATCAGAGCAAAAGTGATTTTCGCTGATGTAAGAGATTCTTACATTCCTTGAACCGATCGCGTTTCACTCTTGTCGAACTCGCAAAGTCCAGGAACAAGAAAATATTATGGTTCTTCCAAGAAAGCTTCCCTTTGCTCCTCACCAGGCACAACACAAGATCTTTATCGGATGATCTCAGAAATCTGGCCAGAATCGATCGGGCCTGTCTCCCTCAGCAAATCTGTGAGCTGGGACTCTGTGAGCTCGCTCGATTTCCAGCTTGTGGCCTGTTATGTCGAGCAGACTCGGGAAAAGCTCATCTAGGAATTTCACCGTATCTCTGCCCTCCTCATGCTCAGGAATTTCAACAATTTGAACGTTATTCCTGCGGCTTCTATTCTCAAGATCTTCAAGCTTTTCAAGGAGATGTTCCAAATCAACTTTGGTCGTGGGCGGATTAGCCCAACATCAGTCACTCTTGTAACTATCTCAGAGAATTTTATTCCCATCGCCGTAATCGATCGACGTATTACAGCGAGATCCTCCAAGTCAGCAAGACCCTTCGTCAACATCGCCAACATGTTGGACAACTGATGCTGGATCTCCTCTCCCGCCGCGCCATCCAAATCGAGTCCCCGTTCTGTAGGCCTGTCGAGGCTTTCATCCTGAAGTGTCTTTTAATATCTCCAGAGCCCGAGGATTTTGACTTCTTTGCCATGTTTTGCCTCAAAGAGCAAATGTGTAACTGGGTGTATCAAATTTCACCAGATTATAACTAATTATAATATAATAAATAATTAAAAATATAGCAAAGTGCACAGAGCTCGTCGCTCGCACGTCTGCTTCTTGCATAGCGTCAAATGACCTAAGGTGTTTTGACACCACAATAAAATAAAATTCAACATTGGATGCCACTGACCTCCTTTCTGGTGTATTTTATATACAGTATGTCACCACTGACATGTCGTTTGTTTGAATCATACTTCTTTATACTGGAGTTCTGGTCTGAATGATTTCAGAGCCAGAAATACTGCCAGTATTTTAGCCATTTTATATGCCATTGTAGCCCTACTAATCTGTGGTGATCATGCTGTGTTTGGACATTCGAACGAGTGCAGTGTGGCTGAACAGCAGCATGTCGTTAGAAGGCGCTGATGTCATTTTGTGACATTTTGCATTCTTTAGCACTTTTGCACCGACCCACATTGAAGGGGTGTCATGTGCAGTGAGCCCAGCAGTGTGGCAGCAGCTGAGGCAGCCATCAACCCGAGTATTCTCTGAAATGTTTTTCAAGGAATCATTCTCCACAAGCTGTTACAAGTGATGGAGAATAAATGAACTGCGTGCATCTGCAGACACACATATTGTGCGAGAGAACCGAGAAGTCTCGTTTTTCTGGCCCAAGAGTGTGTGGGTCAAAAATTGCTTTTTGTGAGTATGTAAGTGCATCGTAGGGTAACAGCTTCGAAATGCGTATTCTCATTTTTGTGTTTGCGAGATCACATGATTTTATCTATCTCCCGGCAGTGATTGCGGGGAGAAGAGACCATGTGGAACCACAGCAGGGGTGCTGCAGGAGGCTGTAGATACGGCGGCGTCCTTTGAGAAGAATGACAACCATGAAAAAACATTGCGTCTTGATGCTCATGTGTTCGCAGTGAACACATTGCACATCCACGAACGCTGCTTCAGCATGGGCACTGCCCAGGCATGAAACACAGAGAATGTGCCCGTCCTGTGGAACTACACTCAGGAACCTGCAGGAACTACACTCGTGATATTCCATCCTGTAAAGGTCATACATGAATGTACCACAAGTGTTACTCTTTTAGTTTATTTCGTATGCCTCTGTTAAAAATAAAAAATAAAAAAAATCATAAAGAGGGTTACCAATCCTCTTATATAATTATAAGTGTGGCCAAGTGGAAAAAATTCATGAAACTTAACTCATCAATCATAAATTGGACATGGCCCTTTTAAGAACCAAAGTATTAAGACACCTGCTTTCCGCCACTCTCTCGTGTTGCGCATGAGTGCTGGTTAGAAACATGAGAACATGTATTGTGCAAGAGAGCTCCCGGTTTTGCTCATTGTTTGAGAATTCTTGGGATGCATATGGATTGCATGTGTGGAGTTTGACCACATTTTGTGCACATGCGAGGTCTGGCCTCAAACATATTTTACACGTTTTTAATTTTACCGTTTTTCATCCTACTGTTTTGAGATTTATCATCATTCTTATTTTTTTATATATACGACCCCATCGACTGCTGTTTTTTGCTTTTTTGTTTAGAAAGCAGTCAGAATAAAAAACCCAAAATCTATTTTTGTATGCTGTGTTGTTTCTTCATAACCCACCAGCTACATAAGGATATACTTTGCCGGGCACCCAGGGAACAGAAGAGGGCTCTGTCCACTGAAATCTGTACACAACTCACAACGAAGGGCGTGATCCACACAGAGAAATCCATCCTCGACTCTGAAAGCGAAGTTCTTCCGATCCGCCTTATATATGCTCGCTGAACAAGGAAGGCTGGTCTTCGAAAGACATCTGCCAGTGAAATTGGCAAGATGGAAAACCATTCACAGAGAGCGGGGCTCTCGGGAGCAACCCCCTACCATTGACTCATAGACGTAATGTTGAGTGAGCAACTTGAATAGGAACTGCTGCTATTGCCAGTATGTTTTCAATCAATTTATTTAAATAATGGTGTTTTGTAGTTTTATTATTTAGTGTAAATGAATCTTTTAAAATGTTTAATGCTTAGTTGTACAATATCAACAACCCCAGGTATGGGGTCTATGTCGTAACAGCCAGTGTGTTTTGATATGTGGATAATGATTGCCTATATTTTTCACTTTAATGTGAAATGCTGTCATTTACAGAGCTGAAATATCCTTCTAAAAATCTAAGTTTATGTTCAGCAGAAGCAAGAAAGTCATACACATCTGGGATGTTTGGGTGAACTATCCCTTTAATAATTTCCTAGGTAAATACTGTATATTCTGTAAAGAAAATGGAACACATTTACAAAGATTGCCAAAAATCTTAAATGTCCAGTGTGATAAGGCATTTCTTTGACAGAACAGTAGGCCTAAATTTAAGAAAACTCCTCAACGACAAAATAAGGAAATAATTTGTTAAACGTATTGTATAAATAGTGTTATTAATTGAATGAATTATAAATGCCTAATCATTTGTGCTGTTGAGGGATTAACAAATTGGAAAATTCAACAAAAAGGAATAAATTCTGATTGAACTATACCTTTTTGCTATCCGTTTGTACACTGATGTAGTCTGCAAATGCACATAATAAAGAGTAGAAAGTGATTGGTTAAGAAAATAAAGATACATAAATAAGAATAAAATAAGGGGGGGGGGGGGAAATGATGTAGGTCCGCTTAAAATTGTATTTTTTCATCTTTTTTTATTTGTTTATACATTCTGATAACCCAATAGGTATCATTCACATTTAAATGTGGACAGTCCAGTGTTCATGTGTTTGTACAGTGCATTTGTCTGTAAAAGACTTCACAAAGCTTAGTGTCCATAATTGGTCTTTTTTACTGGGGAGGATGTCTTGAATCCTGAATTGTATCTATTTTATCTCAGAAGATCAAGGGATGTTTGATTGGTCATGATTTTTATTTTTTTTAAAGACTGCATGTGTATTGTTATATTGGATTCTCTCAAAGCCCTTATATGCCTTGGTTGTATCTCTTCACATTTCTCTTTTCTGTAATGAAGTTCATATTGAAATGTTATACCGACACCTTATCCAAAGTTACAAAGCATTTTCAAAGCCATTTGGATGAATAGCAAATAGCCTTTTCCCTCTGTGATGCCCTGGCATCTACCATATATGAGACTGAGCATGAATAATACATTTTCTATCAGTATTGCAGCATTAGACTTCCAAGAAAGATGCATCATTCAATTAAATGCACAAAACAGACTAAGAGAGGTTCCCTATCTGTCACTCACTCGACGTTGTGTCAATGTAGTGACACTAGGGGTCACCCTTGGGAGCCCCAAACACCTCTGATCTTTGAGAAAAGGCCAATGGGAATTGCTGAGTGGAATTTGCATGCCACTCCCCCGGACAAACGGGTATAAAAGGAGCTGACTCGCAACCACTCATTCAGATTTTTCCTAGGAGCCGAGGGGTTGTGTTCAGTGAGCTGAATCCTCTGCCGTTCCATTCACCTCTAAAAAACTGTTGGATTTACGGTGCAGTCTCCCCCTCGCACACCGGTGGAGTGCAGAGAATGCCCCTGGGCGCTTCTACAATCTAAGAAGAAGAAGAGAGTGTCTTTTTAAAGATGCCTCTCCGTCTGTGTTTATTTCCTGGTTGTGGTCGTTACCTCTCCACCTCTGATGGCCACGATCACTGTCTTACGTGCTTGGGTGCTGCCCACGTGGAGACAGCGTTCATGGACAGGTCATGTTCTCACTGCGAGAACATAACCATGGCAACGTTGCGGTCGCAGCTTTCCTCCGTTAGAGGGAAAGCCACCCCAGTGGCTCCCCGTCTCGGTCCTTCTACCTACAGGTTTGAGGCCACGTCAGTTAGCACTGGGGGCGATTTGGGGACCCCAATGGGAGCCGCTCTGCCGGGTAACCCCCCACGGACCTCCCATTCCCCAGTACGCTTGTTCGCCCCGGTCGAGTTCTGGGATGAGACCGCCGGCTCGTCACAGGGTGAGTTGCGATCTCATTCAGCACTCGCGAAGTGGATGAGCTCTTGATTGCAGCATCGGGGAGCAGGCTGGTCCAGTCTGACGCCAAGGACTCGACTGGGCTCCCACCTTTGGGTGCTGTTGCCCAGTCGCAAGCCGACGTGCAGCTGGCGGCCATGCTTGCCCGGGCAGATGCAAGCGTCAGGCAGGAGTGGAACCCTCCACTCCCCCCTGAACCCTCGCGGCTTGACGATTGGTTCCTGGGCTTGGAGCGCTGCTCACAGCCGCGCCCTGTCCCAGTCCCTTTCTTCCATGAGGAGCTCACGAGGTTGTGGTGGGCACCTTTCACTGCCCGGACCCAGTCTCTGAGCTCCTCCGTTCTCACTATCCGGGTACTCGGCGATTCTCCAGGTGGATAAGGCGGTTGCGGTGCACCTGTGCCACTTGGCGGAACTGCCCGAGACTCCCGTCCAGCGCCTGTAGGTTTATGTCGTCTCTGGCGACT